>NC_044063.1:13645744-13718244 GCF_902167405.1 Gadus morhua
CAGAAGGTCCAAGAAGCCTGACGCTTCAAGTGTCTGAAGTGTAACAACAGAACCAAAAGAGGCTTAGTGGAAACGCTGGACTCACTCAGGGAAAGGCCACTGGTTTTGAGACGATCAATCAGCCTTGTTACTAATATATTCATCCATCACTAGTGTCACCAGGTAGGACCTGTATAGTATCTGCATTGTGTTTGTAAGCAGCCGACAATGTATTAAATTTACATTTAGGACTATATAAGTACTATAACTAAATACGACATACAAGTGCGTACATTAAGTGCCAGGATGAACAGCATACAATAGGGAGGTCTGGGACGGGGTGGCTATTCCGAGTGTCTAGGTGAACTCTGAACAGTTGAGTCTTGAGCCTTTTGCGGAAGCTGGTGAGCGACCCTGCGATCTTTACATCGGCCGGGAGCTCGTTCAATATATTCCATTATTTTAACAAATCGCTTATAAAAAAGAATATACTGTTAAATTCTACTAGGAGTTAAAAGGTCATGTCAGAGAGGCAGGGGGGCACAGGAAAGGTTAGATGGAGGCCGAGGATATCAGAAAGATAAGCTGCGTGAAGCTTGGTCGGTAATATTAACAAATCTGATAGCTCTAATCTGATTTAGACACGTGTCACACTGAAATACCCCCACAAAACAGTCCGCATCCAAAGGAACTTGGCCAAAGGGCAGAAGGATTTAAATTGTGTAGTGTTTTATGTGATCTACTACCTTTTAATTCCCCCAACTATTCCTTTGTCGATTCTCTCGCACTGAATTAACTCACTCATCTCCCTTCTTATTTAATCAATCACCATTAACCAAACGTCTGATTATTGCAGACCCTTCAATCAGAAGCGACATCAATTTCAGACTAGAACCTCACGGCTGGGAGTCCAGTCAGTATTCGTTGGGGGTTGAGGCAAGAGAAACAATAGTTTGGCCTACACATCCTGCAGGAGAACATGATATAATTGACTGAAAGACTGTACGCAATGGACACAAAACAGAGAAAAGACCAACCGACAATAGCTTTTACAGTTGGTTCAGCAACGAGCCGAGGGCAAACAGAGAAAGAGCCTGGAAACAGAGCGGGCAGGATCATCATGCATCGGACAGATGTTTTGTGTAATGCCATTAGATAATACGTTAACTCCCAGGGAGATCAAAACAACATCTTTACTGTCAATTCGGTGGGATCTAACTCCTATGTCTGTTCTGGCACACGCCAACCGAAAAACCCTGGCCTGGCTCTCCTTAATGCAGGGATGGGAGGACTGAAATGCTCCATCGAAAAATAAATCCAGCCTCAGTCCTGAGCCGGCCACCACAACTCTCCTTAAAGATCTGGGCTCCAAATGACTAAGCAAATCAAAAACAAACAAAGATAGGCCGACGGTTATTAAACACTTCTTGTGTTACATTTTTCGGGGAGAAAATGGCTTCAAGTTGGGGCTGGTGACCGGGAAGAGATCTAATTTAGGAGCCGGAATATTGCAGAGAATCTTAACTCCACTATCAAACGTGGCGGTTATCAGAGCCGGTGTAAAGAGAAGAATCAGTCTTGGGGAGAGAAAGGGACACGTAACGTTGGGTTTATTAAATGCCATTGTGGGGAAAGGGCAAGAGAGAGAAGAATATCGACAAATCCTTGCAGCAACTGGCTCCCATGGAGTATGTGGGCTGAAACCAAAATAATTTACCTCCTGAGTGCTTAGTCTTAACAGAAATACAATAAATGGGTTCAACCAATATCCATGATGAGGAAAAATGATGAGGATTTGAATACTTACCATTGCGCTCAATCAAGACCCAAAATTGTAATGGAGGCAGAACAATTTGCTAATTGGGTCATGGCTATTTGGACCCAATCAGACGATACATACGTGGCTATAGGACAGCAAGCGAAAAGCTTGCTTATTTCCCGTGTCCCATGATAATTAAGAGACAACTCTGACGTTATGATTGCAAAGGGCTTCTGTTGAGGAGATGGAGGAGGTCAGCCTCCATTACTTACGTCATTCACCCCCCTCTGTATATCACTCCACTTCTTAAACATTTCATCAAATTAAAACTCACATTTCAGACCCGGGAGCTCAGAAGTTCTTTGAAGAGAACAAAACCCGCCCCGATTGGAGCCCAGGTTTCTGGGTGCCCTCGACTCTAAGAAGGTCACGCTAAAACGGCAGCTCTTTTCTCTGCCTCTCTCCCCGTGGGCCTGTGTGAGATAAGTCTATCTCTAGGTACAAATATGACTTTGTAATGAAGGGTTTCGCCGAGGGATTATCTATCTGTGGGCACCGTGTGGGTTTTTTAAAGCCTCCGAGGGGAAAAAGGAACCGCAGTAACCCATGTTGCTGCAGAACGGTAGGAGAAAAGGAACCGTAATGAGAAATTTCACCCAACACCTTCGACGGTATTCAGAAATTGCTTTTGCTTAGTTCTAGCTTGTGTACGTTCAGGACCATATCAATGTCAGCACAATTACTGTGAAAGGATGTTTTAAAAGCTCCGTGCTCATCTCCATGTACACGGGCACGTGTTCCTATTCCCTTCCCTCCCTGACATTCGTTCCAGGCTGTGCATAATATTATATGTCTCTCTGTGAGAGCAATTATGTGGGTATGAGGCTGAGAATGTGGGCTCCAAAATGAGAGTGATTATGCTCGTTGGGAATCGTGGAGAGAAGAGAGGGAAAGGGAGAAGGGGAGTGGGGTTTTTAACCTTGAGCGCTGAATATATCTGGCACCCACCCACTAAGACGAAAGAAACTGGGTGAATGTCATTAACTCGAGAAAATTCACCGGATTCATTACCAAGAAATATTTGACCTAAATTGGCAAAAGGAGTAAAAAATACATTTTTGCATGTTTGGTATTCAGTTGGGCGAGTTAAAAAGCAGAATATTTTCAGCAAATATGTCATGCTGGTAGCAATGCTGTCCTGCACTGGTTATCAATTATGTGTTTCAAAAAC
The DNA here is from genome assembly GCF_902167405.1 of Gadus morhua. NCBI lineage: Eukaryota > Metazoa > Chordata > Actinopteri > Gadiformes > Gadidae > Gadus > Gadus morhua. Next base: position 13,648,714 of record NC_044063.1, read on the forward strand.
AACACTAGGCACCAAAGCTGCTTTTCAGCCCCTTGTCGTTTTCTAACTGGGTTTAATTAAAAAGCATGATTCAAAAAGGCAAATTGATTACATTTTTTTGTAATGTTACAAAAACGAGCTTGCTAATTAGCGAGAAGTAGGGCTGTAACGATACACAAATTCACGATTCGGTTTGTATCACGATTTTTGACCCACGGTTCGATACATCCCACGATTATTTTAAATTTAAAAAGCATTTTATTTAAACACTTAAATACCAATTATCTTAATGTAACATTTAATAACAAATCATTTGGAACACTGAACAGATTTGAACCGAAAGAATACTATGAAAGTATAGCTAAATTAATAAAGAAATAACCAAAGATTGCAGTTGGAGGATGCTTTTTGCTGGTAGGCATAATAGGGCCCCTTTAACTGTTTGGTTGGTTTATTCAAATATCCTTATTAGCGCTTCTTATTAGGCTATGTAGCTTAAATAATGACATAATCAGGCCGTATAGAATGCAACATGTTTAATAGCCTAACTTTCAATAGATGAGGAAAAACATGAACGTCGCAATAACGAGGCATAGTGTTACGAGTAGCATATGTGTGTGCGCGAGAATGGCAGTGTGCGGATGCGTGTGTGAGTGACGTCAGCGAGTGAGTGGACGAGCGAGGAGAGCGAGCGGTAGCGCGTGTGTCTAGTGAAGAAGCGAACGAGTCCGGTAGAATAAAGTACCCATCCTGTCAATAATCGGTGGCCGCTTCATTCCAACCTATAAGCAGACAAACTGCCAGTCAAATCACACAAAACAATAGAGACAGGATCACACAGGCAATTTTTTTCGCACTTGGCCCACTCTGGATAAATGTCGTTCATATCGCATATGAGGACTTCGACGGCTGTGGAGAAATGCAATCCTCCGTAGCCACGGAGAGCTGCGATCACAGAGAGGGCATCTCGTCACATATTTACGGCATCGATAGGAGGGGGCGCTGTCAGCAGACTATTATTTAGACAAATTATTAGCAAATTTCAATCGGACAATTTGACTGAAGAGTTAGAAAGGGCATATCGCGCTTCTGCCTTCTCACACCGCGAGACAGGTTCGTGGCTTTGAGTATCGCGATTTTCGGTTTGATACGCGTATCGTTACAGCCCTAGCGAGAAGCTATCAATATTGTGCTTTTGGTTGTGATTTCCGTGCTGAAAAGGCATTATCTTTAATTATAATGTCCTGCCATTAACTAAATCAAGGTTTCACACCAGGCAGCAAACAAATGCGGTAGATAAGAGGCCTAGGCATACAGGCTTACACACTGTAGCACAGGCAGTAAGTAACCAGCAGCCAGTACATTTAAATCATAATTTCTGGATGTTAACAATTAACTGTTTCACTGTTAACCGACAATATAATTTTGACCCAATCAAAATTGAACAAAAATCTCATGTTACCTTGATCTATATCAAATAAACATAAAGAAAATACGAATTCAAAATAATTCATAATGTTCTGCTGTTGTTTTTTGCTGCTGTTTCTCATAAAATTAAGGGCTGCACACAAATATTCGAATAGTCCAAGGATCCTTCATTATTACTTAAAAACCTCCGGTTCAAGTTTAGTACACCTACTTAATTTGTTCAAGTTAATTTTGTGCTTGACGTAACCTTTAATCAGACGATAGATGATCTCCTCTTGGTGCTACTTGGCTACTTGGTCTGCTCAACTGTTTCTCCAGTGGTAATCCCATGGACCTATTATAGAATGGACACCGGATTCCAAAATGGCGCCTATTCATTCCTATGTAACTGCTCAGTGGCGCAGGGCAACATCAAGGAGCGATATGCTTCCGCATCATGGGTCTATGGCTACGCCCTATTTCATGACGTACTGGATGCAGAAATATAGAACGCATGCGTGCCCATCCCCCCACTCCGGTCCAACAACAATATTAAATGATACCGTAATGAACCTGTTCTTTGTCTTTGGATCTTTTGAATAAATGGATCAATACCTGCTGAATCACAATGATCACAAGCAGAGGCCGTGAGAGTTATTGAGCAGCAGATGAATCAGTCCAAAATCGAACACGTTAACGGAGCACTGAACTAGGACCTCTCGGATGCCATTTGTTTCAATACGACTCCTTTCAGCTGCACACCCCTCTTCCCCAGCGAGATGACGGCTAATAAAACGCTTGAGGTGGTGTTTTGAAAAGAAAAAACGTAAAAAAAAATTAGGACATGGCATGAAGGTAATTATGAGCCTTTGATTGATATCCAGACATTTTTTGCGGAGACACATTCCTGTTCCCCACTTGTATTGGTGTGATTTTTATGAATCACAAACGACTTCGTCAGGTTCTCCGACGTCTCTGGTTCTTCCACTTCCACATCAATCTGAAGTAGACTGAATCGCGCGCTGCCTCCTGCCGGCTGCCCGCTGCCGGGCGGTGGTGCTTCACGGCGGTGGTGCCTCGCGGCAACCGGCGGCATGTCGCAGTTCATGTACTTCAGGGAGTCAAAACCAAAGTTCCTTTCCCCCAATTCCTTCTCAACCATGGCTGAGGTAACCCCCACTACAGTCTCGTTGTGGAAATACAAGAGACGTCAAAGAACCGACAGCAAACACTTGCGTCACAGTGTGTGTAATCTCACACACACACACACACACACACACACGTGGCGCTCGCACGGTCGTGTCTCATTGGCGGGCCAAATTCTCGGGGCGGGCAAGGCAGAGAAAGGGGAGGAGCTTAGATCCTTTATGACGACATATGGGACCACATTCCAAATCAGCGCGCTTGAGCCTCCGTTTTTTTCAAAGGCGAGCAGAACACCTAGTCCTCGTTTTACACCGAACGCAAGTTTTAGCCACTGGGGGACCAAAGGCAGGCTAGGGGAACTCATATTTATGTTAGAAAACCTCATAAAGTGAGATTTTCATGCCATGGGACCTTCAACAGCTCACAACATTTGTCAATTCTTCAGCACATTTATTCTTATCGTTTAACAGTTGATGAAATGAATAAAAAGGTCAGAATTAACATCCCTGGAAGTATTACAATTATACAATGACTGGCTTGATATTGTTTGTTGTCTTTATCTGGTTTAACACGACTTTACATGATTGAGTTAACATTACATTACAACTACCCCTGATGATAGTTTTTTTTCCAAAGTTCACACTTGACTACTATGAAATAACTTATTCAGTTGCAACATTAAAATTTGATGAGGAAATATGGGGAAAAGGAAATGTATGAGTAAAATATGTCCTAATACATTGCATTGCAAATTTATTGCATTTCCTTAATTGATTGTTGAACAGTCATTTTTTAGTTATCATTAAAAATCTACCAAACCTTTGTCTTTTTCTCAGTGAAACTTTTATCAAAACAATTCCAGCGCCACATTAGTTTTGTGGAACATTATCTCATGAAGCACAATCAATTTAAAACAGAATAATAAAGCCATAAAGCTCTCTTGGAAAGGGCTGTTTGGATTAGTCAGCCTTTCCTTATTCATCAAACGTCAAACAAGACAATCTCAAATGGGCTGCGAGTACTGCCATTTCCTGACTAACAAGCCAAAACCAAACCAAAACCCTTTAACAAATGGCACAAAAAAATACGTTCGTCGGTCAATACATTTGTAATCGGTAAAATACTTAACAGCGATCAATCGATGATTCATCATGAACATCCCTCATTAAAATCAGTATTCCTAGTCCTTCAAAATGGGAGAAAAACAATTTAGATGGGACATGATAGCCACAAGGCATCTCTGTAATTCTCTCGGGCTCTGTATCAAAGACTTAGTGCCACCACCGGTGACTAAGTGCCAATTCTTTAACCAAAAGAACATCACTGCCACATACCCTTGGGGGAAACGATGAATGCCAGCTCAAAACCTTAAGAGCCTTAAGTATCATCAGTCTGAAGCGTGTCTCTCACTGTGCCTGGGATTCTTTCTGATACCCCACTGACGTTGTAACTTCCCGCGTGCATTGCTTGGATTCTCAAATGTAATTGCAACTCACTTCTACTCACCTGCACTCACACTTGTTCAGAGAATGGATTTCAATCCAATTTCCTTAGAGCCAACAACTTTAGAAACATCTTAGAAACACAACTTTAGACAAATCCCTGCCCCCCAGCAATGATGTCCTTTAATATTGAGGCCATTCAGTTAACTCATAGATTGGATTTAAAGAAATTATACCTTTAATATAAATGCATTGCACATTTGACACTGAACTAATATATAATGTCTAAAACTTCCAAAATTGATGAATGTTCCTTATGTCCCCACATAACATATACGTATTAGGGATGGGCGTGAGGAATCGATTACTCGAATACTCCTCGTTACAAATGAACTTGGTTGGTGGACAGGCAAACTCGAGTTTGCATATACACACACAAACAAAGTTTTCTGAAGCAAATGTATCAATTTTCTGTCGGCGCCACTAACGCATGCCGTGGGCACAAAGCAAATGAAATGTATCCATTTCTGTGTGGCGCGTTCCGTGCCGTGTGCAGGCACGCCAGAATTCAAAAAGTTAAGAGATGGCGGTTAAAGCAAAGCGCAGCGAAGAATTGAAATACTTTAAAAAAATAGGAGATCATAAGGTGAAATGTACAATATGCCAAGTGAAATCGAGCTACCAGAAAGTACTATGCGGCAACATATGCTCCTGAAACAACGGTGAGTTCGGGAAAGCAGACCCGCAGCAACCAAGTGTGTCAGCTATTTTCACCGCCGCAAGATGCAGCTGTAATCCCGGGCGTGTAGAGAAGATCACAACGCTGAGTATTTCCATAGTCCATTTGCTGCCGTTTTATTTGCAGCTTTGAATTATTTGCAATGGTTAGGCTACTTGTTTCGTTTTTGTTTTTTTTAAACTGTTACAGGCCTTGGTTCGACGTGATTTAAATTGTGAGACGCATATTTATTTTTGCAAGGAAAATGTGTTTTGAACGTTTGCAAAAATAAATAATGAATACTCTGACTGTTTTGATGGAGAATAAGCATTACATGTTTGGTTGGTAATATTGCCGTTCATCATCAGGCCTATTCCTGCTGCAGATACGTTGCATTCTAAAAATAGATTTGATTAAACGAGTACTCGATTGATCCTCGAGGAATTCCTTCGATCACTCGAGTTTGGAATTTACTCCTCGTGCCCATCCCTAATACGTATGGTTACACATATTAAATATTGGTTTACATCTTCATGTTGTGCTCATCATAGACAATATTGATGCCAAAGAACAGCAAGAGCTTATCAACCAGACCCAGGTTCCCTGGGATGTTAATTCAAACAATCCATAGCTAGACGACAAGTCAATGTGAATGAGGTCTGGATAATGACAACCATTAATGAGTCACACCCTTGTCACATCCTGATGCCTCAAACAAACCAACACAATGTCTATTATTAAAGTCAAGGTTGTGAAGTAGAAGCATCCAAACTTGTGTGCTTGTAAGATGAAAAATAAATTTATCAGAAAGGAATATATTGACAACATGAAACCTGATCTGTTAACTACAGTCATTCCTTTAACTCAGCATGGCACCTGCACAAATTCCACTGACAGAGTAATAAGACTCGGGATAGGGAGGCGAAAGCCGAGAGATTCAGGTCTCCCCCATGACGGCGGCGTAACTCACTATGAAAGAACGACAATAAAGGTTACGGGAATAGCCAATATTGGCGGAGTGAGATCTATCTGGCAGCAAGTGTACGCACTGGGGAGCGGTGGCGGGTGGTCCTGGATGACGAGGGACCATTCAAGGGTTGCGCATGGCAGGACAGCTCGTTAGTCAGCGGCCGGCTGTGCGGACCCTCCCGGGCCAAGCGGGGGGGTCCTTACGCAAGAGGGGACCGGGACAGAAGGAGGATGCACGCCACCGAGACATGTGCAAGTGACTGCACCACACACAGACACAATAACCAAACACACAAACACACACCACACACACACTACTCTAGTATTCCCAATCACTCCCTCACACCCCGGGCTGCAGCTACCTACGGCTCAGCTGTGATGTGGGCGCGGGTAGGAGTGACGATGTGCGGGGCGGCAGGCGCTGGGGGCCCATGCCAGCCAGCCTCGTTCCTAATGGTGCTGTTGACATTTACCCAGCGCAGGCTGTGGGCTGCGGCCGCCTCGGAAAATGATTCAGCCCCACCGAAACCGAGCGCACATCTATTCTGGTGGACTGAGCGGACTCCCGGAGCGCGGGAACGAGTGGGTGGTCTCAGGGTGGTCTACAACCAGGGGGTGGGCGTTTGTGTGTGTTGGGACATGTGCCATGTAAAATAGCCCTGAGGTGGACTTGTGATGGCATCCTGCTAGTGTAGGATCATTGTATATATCGTGCTCAGAACCAGATGCATAAGTATCTGGATCCGAGTTCATATTAACATTGTAATTACATGAACATTATGATGAATGTCAAAGGGGATTGTTGAGTTGCTTGTGATGGACAACCCCAGGCACTCCCTATTCTCACACGACACAAGGCGTTTGACCTTAAGCCCTGATATGGCTACTGTCTTTGTGTATGAGATGGCAAAGAAAGGATTAACATTTACATTTAGGGCATTTAGCAGACGCTTTTATCCAAAGCGACTTACAATAAGTACATTTGTCAGAAGAAAGAGAAATGACAATATATCATTGTCGGTACAGTAAGGATGTTCATAGAACCAAGTGCCAACACTAACAATCGCTAGGTTAACCCATTCCGGTATACAACAAAGTCAGCTAGGATAAGATGTTACACAATGTTGCTACACATTTTTTAAGGGCAAAGACGCACAACATACAGTAAGTGCGCACATTAAGTGCCAGGAGGTACAACATACATAACTGTGTACATTAAGGGCCAGAGTTCATATTAACATGGTAATTACATGGATATTATGATGAAAGTCAAAAGGGATTGTTCAATCGCTAGAGGTTGTCAACCCCAGGCACTCCCTCTAGACAAGACACACGGTGTTGACCTAAAGCCCTCATATGGCTACCATCTTTGTGCATGACATAGCCAAAGAGGCATTAGCCCAAAAAGCTATTACAATTATACAAAGAAATGACATAATAATACATTTGATTTAGATAGAGCTTTTTTAAGTACTCAATGACGCTTTACAGACACAAAATAAATAATTGAATAAGAACGTATATTAGGAAAAAGGTAATCCCAGCTCATCTCAGAAATGCATTTGTTTAGTTTGCATAACTCTTTCCTCCCTGGTACCAAGGCATCCACCACGTGTCGCAAAGGCACTGCAGAATCTCAGGCACCACAAACCTTTTCTTCACCTTTTCCATTTTCTGAATGAAAAAAAGAACACCACACACCCCATTCAAAAGGGGCTTTGGCAGTTCATGATTTGCCCTTGATAAATGCAGCACCTTGCACCTGCATGTGAAAACAGCCACGAGGCTGAAGCGACTAATATCCGAGAACAGCTCTCAAGATTAGGCTGCAGACCCGCTTCTCCTGGAGACCTTGGGGGTTTTTGAGGGAGGAGGGAGGGAGACGTCGACGACAGGCTAAAATACAAGCACTGCACTGGCTGGGTGGAGTTGGGTGGCAGACCCAAAAATACTCTTGTTGTTTTCTCCTCACTTGGTCTCCCTCCAACAGAGGCTTCAAAAAGCGGTTAATATGCATGGATGTTTATAAAAGTATCATCCAAAGCCCGATCGGCGGCGGCTGGCACTCCATCAAAGCCGGTAAAACATATGGTAAGACGACACGGCATGCATCAACGCCTGGCTGTGGACGTTACTGATTCCTTCTGTTATTTTGAGAACTTCCCTTTCTTTCCCCTTCTGTTAACTTCCAAAAAACTCTCAGAAGAATGTCCCTGGCAATGTCTACACATTGGGGGGGTTCTGGCACTGTCTATATTGGGGATAGGCCTGCCCCCCCCCAGTGGCACCGAGTGTATTCAAACGTACTGGAATATTCTCAGAAAACACCAATTTACAAAGTCTAACTCTGCAAGTAGAGCAAGTCACCGGACCTGCATCAGCTCCTTTACATCCTTCGCTGCTTTCAGACGGAAACGCATCCAACCTGTGCTGACTGGCAAAATGTTCGACACAGAGGAGAAACATGTGGAGGTGATTGGTCTATAGAAGAGGCTAGCACTGTGCTGGACTGACCACTGCTCAGCACGGTGGGAGTTGTTGAAACCTATGAGAAAGGCCCTCTGGACGTAAGAGTGAGCCAGCAGAGAGGCAACACTGGCTGAGGTTAGATAACCCTGACCCCACCGGCCTGCCACTAGCATCGCACGTCCGCTACGGACCGAGACAAGTGCAGACCTCCAGGAACACAGTTATTCACGGTGTACTGTCCCTGCACGAGGAATCCTGCACCAACTCCTAAAGTTTATCCATCGCGGCGCTGTGACCTTGGCGACGGCGTGTGCGTGGACAAGAGAAAGCGATCGCTGAGAAATAGAGAAAAATGACCCATGCGCGCTGAGGCAATCATTCAAAAAGAGCTTACCCTAATTACAATTTATCATTCTCTATCTCCCCGCTCCGTGTGCAGCTTAGCCCCTTCCGTGTGCACTTTCACGTGGACCACAATCCTGTGGCGGTGGTGGTATTGGACGGCTCGGAGACTAAACATAAGCGGGCTGCCATCGGGTCAGCCGCATGATGCCCCGCTGAGTCCAAGAGGTCACTGGCATGCCCTCTTCCCCCCCCCCCCCCCCCCTCTCCCAACCCCTGACCAGATCCGCTTTGGTGCTTTCTGTGCCCAATGAGTGGATTTTCAGTAACAGCAACAGTTGGCTTGTCCTCAAGCCAAATGCTCCTCCGGCCCTTGCTAGTGGTCGACATGGTTCGGTCGAGGCATAATATTCGCCAATATCCTTTCTGTGCAGAAATGCCTATTCGTGACACGTACTGCAGCCTCGAATGTCATTTACTGCAATCAGGAAGCTATTATGGTCACTGATAGTTGTGCTGTAGGTACTGTGAGGAAGAATGGAAAGATGAATACAACTGAAAGGCTGGAGGATTAACATAAAAGTTTTTGATTAATTTAATTGATGGCTCTTTTGAAATTAAATACAATGTAAAGGGTTATCTTGGAACTATTATTTAAATTATCAATTTTATATATTGTGTGCATATTGTATTTAATTATTCAACGATTAAGTTTTATGTTTTATGGAGAGGATTTAGGAATGAATAATAAATACATTTAATTTAAAATAATGCATGGCGTGAATAACATGTTGTACACGATGAACGTGCATCACAGAGACATTCACATCAACGTGCAGTTCCATTGGGATTCAAGCAGAAAGCAGTGTGCTGTTTTCCTCCACACAATTTTCATTTGGATGACATATTTAATGGGTGAAAATAAAAACAGACTCATTGGCAGCCAAAGCTGGGATTTCTAAAGTCAATTCTTGAAAGGGTGAGGTACATCAGACTGTCGCTGAATGGCCAGCACCAAACAGTTTGGCATTAGCAAATAGCGTAAGAGAAAGAAACTGGGTCTTTTATTAGAATCTACAGACGATCAATCGTTAATTGGTATTCGAAAACGACACAAATAACAAGATTAAAGGTATAGGGGGAGATCAGGCAATGAGACAGAAGGAACTGCAATTAGCAGCTGTTAATTGCTCTCATTAGAGGCGGTGGCACAGATTTAGAGGATTCCAGAATGGGCCGTGTAACCCTCAGCGTTTAAACGGGTGTGTTTCGGCTGCGATAAAGCAAATCTAGCAAACGAGAGGCAGCCTCGAGTCCTGATGGTGTTGCTGCTGATAAAGCAATAAACCAAAACTTTAAAAGAAATTCTGCGACATTACAGGGATAAAGAGGGATGCAGTAAACGGAAATAATGGCCGAGAACAAAAGAGCGGGCAAATGGATTGGGCCAAACAGGCGGTTAAATTGGAGGAGAAAAAAAGTAACTGAAACTAAACATCAGCCAGCCCTTCCCTTCCACTCCTCCAGAGCGAGCCTTGAGAGTATCCATATCTCCAAACTCTGCACACATCAAATTAGATTTGCTACCTGCCTAAAGAACCGACTGACGGCTTCCTCTAGTCTCCATTAATCCTGCGGCCCTCCTGCTAATCGGCTTATTATTGACCAGAAACCTATGCACTCAGGACGGGGAACGAAGTGGCCATTTTTTTTCGCACAGGAAACACTTAGTAAGACGTATTGAGAGAGAGGCCAGCCGAATGCAAAAAATACCAGTGGCGAGAAAAACAAGGAAGAAAGATGGAAGTTCATAAGCGGAGATGCTATTTTCTTTTACTTGATAAAGTGTCCTTGATTATTTGTTTCCCCCTATGGTTGTGTATCTGTCTCCCATGTACAGATTATTGATGCACATAACTTTAGTAATAAGGGACAAAGCACAAAGCATATAAAAGTGTCAAGCACATTCGATGCATTTTGCATTTTTGCTGTCCGTGTGATTAATCACGCGCGGTCTTCGAAAACCTATGACATCGGATGGCATTGCAGACCAATGTCTATGTATTCTTTCATAAAGTATCACTGGGTGAGGCAGGTATACATGCTCGGGTGACAGCCAACACAATCCAAGCCCATTTTCCACTGAATCCCTTCATATGGGCAGAGGCAGCAGATAAGATCCTGGCTATCTTAGTGATTACCATGTAGCACTGGCAGGTTGATGTTCAAACAGAGGAGTGTGGAGCGGAGAAGATGAGCTGCAGACTGCTGAGACTCACCTGTGACGATAAACCCCACTCGACTGAATCACTCTGTCAGTGTCTTTCAAGTCCCTTTTTTATACCTGCCTCATAATACTCATAGACAGCAGAGCACATAGCACACCTTTTACAGAGCAAGTACAAGTACTTACATATGGGTACTTCTTGCCGATCCCAACTCCCTATGAGCAAGGATCTGAATAATACTGATATAAATGGTTAAACTGGTATTAATTGCTTGTTCCATCATTGTGTATGAAAATGTGGTTGCAATATTACGATATAATGTTACATGGGATGTTACAAGGGATGACCAGTTAACATTCTGCGTTCGTACGGGTGTTACAAACGATCGTAACGTGTTACGATAACAGGTGGCATTGGCACTCCTGCTACATGGCCATCCCCCACCCCCCTAGTCCACTGAGGGGTGCATCCCCCCACACAGCCTGGCCTCATATGCAAGGTGTTCTTTACTGATACTGCGCGCACACACACACACACACACACACACACACACACACGCAACATACACACACAATGAGAGCGAGGTGAGCGAGGCTGTGACCTTACCTCTCGATGATGTCTGCGATGACACAAGCAAACATCTGTAGGCCCTCTGGAAGCTGCAGAGCCACTAGGAAGGAACGGGAGGGGGGAGATGGAGAGGGACGAAAAAAGGTTACACAACTGTGCTCGAGAGAAAGGAACACGCTGTCTAATGCATGATATCTGCACAGCACGACCATGCACCACTCTAAGCCATTGGCTGGGAAGACGGCAGGAGAGAATAAGTTTCCCCTCCCATTGAGCACGGTAAAATATCTCTTTACTGGGCGATTGGGCACTTTGATGAACGAATTAGCTTAGCTTCGTTTTTTATATTTTCACACATTAGTAGATCATTTGTGCCACCACTTTTTTTTCCTGGTACACAATCAGTCATGAACTGAATCCAAGAAGTTCCAAGCCTCAAAGTCTGTACAACTGTTACATTTGGCATGAGGTGTTTCTCCCTCAGGAAGCACCTGATCACAGGAAGATGGACTCGGAGTGATTAAGCTTAGCGGTGAGGAAAGGGGGGCTTTTAGGAGGAACTCCATTAACATGTGTTACCAACAGGAGGAGCTAATAGACAATCAATACAAGCGTTCACCAGCTCCCACCTTCCACTCACAAACACAGATGACAGCTGGAACGCCTACTCTATCCAAAAGCCTACATGTATTGTCTTTGATGATGTTGGTGAACACTCGGCTCGAGATCATGCATTGGATATTAGTCATTCCCTGGTCAGCTAATCAATGATTTATCATACATTCTCAACATCAAAAAAACATGTCCACTACCCTCCATCACTGCCATACTCAGATATAGATGAGGATGTTAAGATCAGCAGAAGAACGACAGCAGGGAAGGAGGTCTAAGGTGAACCCGGGATGTGTAACACCAGAACATTGTTTTAGAGCAGGGGTCTCAAACTCAACTTACCTGGGGGCCGCTGGAGGATGACTGGGTCAGGCTGGGACACATCAAGTATTCCACAAAAAAAAGTAGCACAACTGACCCAATCTAAGTTAATGATCGGGCTATAATTAGATCACGTTGGCTATGTAATCGCTGACAACAGGGGACATTCATAGTGGTTGGTGGAAACCGGAACATTTTAGCGTCCTTTGGCTTTTGTCGGGACTCAGGACACGCAACTCAATATTGGGACTGTCCCGGCATAACCGGGACATCTGGTCGCCCTATCACAAGTGATAAAAAAGCGTGGCAAGCGACTCAACAAAAATGTGTGTTTGACAACAACGCGCGGGCCGCACTAACACAAAACTTGATGTCAAGTAGGGGGCCACAATATATCATCCCGCTGGCCTCAATTGGCCCTGGGCCGTTAGTTTGAGACCCCTGTTTTAGAGCGTGCTTTTACATTAGGAATCCATTATTAATAAGGAAGAGATAAGGACTAGTAAAAACACTACATATATATTTTTTCATCCATCTTCATTTATTTTGGGTTGCCGCATCTAATTAACCCTGTTTTCCGAAATCGCGTGTATTAGTAGTAATGCAATGGTAAATAATGCAAAATACACAACTTTTCAAAAGACGCAATCCCTGCAGTTAGAGAATGCATTTAACATCCAAATTCCATTTGATTTAAAATAGATATCAGAGGAAGATATGGTAAGCGATTGCTGCATCCTTTACTTGAAGCAAAACGTGAGGGGCATTTTTTTCCTTTCCCTCCACATCAAACCATCGGATGATCCCCACTCCATTGAGTATCCTGTGCTGTTGTCTTGGAAACAGATGGATGTCCTTACGCAGGCACAGCTATAGGCCCGTATTGTTTTCTCCGTTCTAATGAAAGGCACTCGACGTGAACGAGTATAATAAAAAGGGAAAACACTTTTCACAGACACTCCTAAATGGGATTATATAACGTTTCGCGGGAGGCTGTGGGCGCACTAGGAAGCCATTGTCCTGCCACATGCCCGCTGCGATTGTGCGACGGGCTCGCATGAGCAAGGTCACGACGAGGGGGGATTTGCAGCACAATGCAGCACATGGAACTGATCCTCTGGTCTGGCGTCAGCGAGCTTTGTTTCAATCACAAACCACGACACTCTCTGCCACCGGACAAGCGCTGGCTCTCACTCTCCGTCGCTACAACATGGATCAATGCTTCTGCAGACATATACTGTGTACACACATACACACACAGGTAGGAGATATTGCATCGAACACATGGGAGACAAAACATACGGTGTCGCCCACATAGCTTTGCTCGGAAAACAGTTCCACTCTTTTGAAGGCGGCGGGCAGAGTTAGAAATGAGCAGCGGGGATAACGCCAAAGGCTACAGTGCGAGGGGAGAGACGGAGGTGGGACGGAGTGATGGCTGGTGAGACGGAGTGATGAATGGAGGAGGAGGAGAGTGAGAGCACATCGCACGGATGAAAGGTTAAGGGATCGCCAAGTGCCCGTGCAGACAGACAGAGACAGGTCATTACTTGGCGAAAGGGCAAGTTTATTATCAAGGAAAAGTTCTCGAGTACACTGCCGCTGCTGTGGCTGACATGAGGCAAATAGCTTTCTCCATCTGTTCCCTGAAGGCGAGCCAAATGCAGGTTTGGTGTGGTATTAGTTGCCTGTGATTTTGTGCGCGCGCGCGCGTGCGTACGTGTGCGTGTGCGTGTGTGTGTGTGTGTAACAAATTAGGAGCAATATCAAACATTAAAAAAAGAAGTTCAGCAAGGAATTTAATTAGACCATTACATTACAATTTGACGGCAGTGTCAAAAACTTTTTTCTAAAAACTAACCGGATTGTCTTTTTCTATTTTCTCACCTTGGCCTTTAAGACAGTAATTTATTTTTAACCATGTTAATAAAAGTGCATAGCCTTCGATGCAGCGCATGTGTTCACACACAATCACAGAGTCCTTGAGTACCCCCAATCACAAAAAGTCCTTCCCCACAATCAGACAAGGTCCTCGGGCCCCAACAATGACATCAAGCCCTTGAATACGCCCACCAATTGAATAAAACACATTTCACACGGGGCAGAGGTAAATCACCAAAATTAAGTAAATGTTACGTTAAATATAAAATCCAAGTGTATTTTAGAAGATATCCTCTTAATAAAAAAGGTAAGTAATTCCCTTTCCCCCATATCAAGGAGACATCTAAGAAAAATAATGTAATAATCTTTTAAACTTGCAGCATTGGGAAGACCTTGGACGACAACACATTCTTGGGCAAGGGTCTTTCAATTTCTTGGTTTGGTAAGCACTTTTAGTTTCAAGGTTACCTAGGAATTGGTTTGTTGTTCGGCTTCTTATATTACCACACTATAATTCTGTTATATTCACTTTTCGTTTTTTCCCTAAAACAATTCTGTCATTTCATAAGCAAGAATGAATTAAATGCAGTGATAATTATTGGGTGAGATACTATTCAGTTGAAAAAGTGGAAGGTCAAAAAATATACTAAAATATACATTATTATCTAGAACATGATTACAGCTTATGGGAAGGGGTGCCTCTCCCAGTTTAGGGATCATTGAACTTCATTAAACAGGTTAAACTAAACAATTATCCGTTTGACATGATGGTGGGAGTGTGTGTGGATGATGGCTGGTTTAAGCAGCCTCACCTAGTCGAGTCTGACAGGACTTTGGGACTGGGTTAGGCTAAGGCATGGGCAATATGGCTAAAAGACATATCTCGATATAACTTGATCGATATCGATAACTATTCATAATTGTCATGACCTAAAAAACTAGGAATTACTATGCTGAATTTAAACACTTCTGTTTAAAACTTAATATGACCTTTCACTGATCTTCATTGATAAATACTCCAATGTCGAAACAACAATGAATAATCCTAAAATTCTAAATAAGTATGGAACAATGATTCGGTGGTCCAGTCTCTTCTCGATATATATTGAGCATGTTTAATATTGATATTGATCAAAAGTCTATCACGATACGATAATGATTTGTTTTATTGCCCAGGCCTAGTTAGGCTGCATACCTGCGTACCTGCACCTGGGGGAGCCCAAAATAAGTCACCTAGGTGACTCGTAGTAACAGACTCTGCTACAATGACGAATGTAACATGCAACATAATGACCTTGATAATGGATATCATTCTCGTAACCTTCTTTTAAATGTGGAACGTATGCTTTTGAAATCTTGTAAGCATTAGCCATTTTAAGTCCCTTTACATTATTATTAACATCCCTTAACAGCACTTGTTTGACATCACAAATTATAATGTGTGAGCTGTGATCTTTAGTAACTTGACCCACGGGGAGAATCAAATGTCTCGATGGTGCTCTGTGCTATCTTTCCTACCCTCTGCACTTCATTAACTCCAACACCCAGTAAATGACCCCAGTCATTGCAGCAGTACAAACTGATAAGAGCAAAAAATGCTTTTCACAATAAGAAAATTTGCTCCAAAAGAAGCGGCAGGGCATTGAAACGGCCTGTGCTAGCGATTCAACTCACACAGGGACCTCACACAGCATGCTAAGAATGTACGCTCTCACCAAGGAATGATTATAAACAAAGACAGGAAATCATAGTGACTACAGAATCCTCTACCCTGATTCTGTGATTCCAGTATAATAAACACATGAGGCTTATGGAGACCAAGCTGGAACAAAGCACAGTGTGTGTAGACAGTGACACAGCAGATATTTGCTCTTGAGGAGAGAGGGGGAGAGGGGAGAGGGAGAGAGAGAGAGAGAGAGAGAGAGAGAGAGAGAGAGAGAGAGAGAGAGAGAGAGAGAGAGAAAAGTATGCCTAGGGAATTAATTAATGACTGAAGGAATAAACATGATCTTCTCAAGCTAAGACTGCTACATTTGTTCTTATGCTTAATGTTTGAAGGGTTAGTGATGTTATGTTCCTTATGTTACCAAGTAAAATGTTGTGGCTCACCATAGATCTCCTAGTTTGTAATAACAATTGATTAAAAGAGGAACCGCAATGCTCTGTTATTCTGTAATGTGGAAGTTCTGGCTGAGAGTGCGGAAATCAGGGTCACACAGTAACATTGAATTTTTTTTTGTGTTTCGGCTGTTGGAGCAATAACAACTACATTCCAATAAAAGTGGAAAAGTGGGGTTCATCAGGCACACTAGCATACAGACATTAAAGACATTTAAATTATGACGTGATTTACATTTACATTGAGGCCTTTAGTAGACGCTATTATCCAAAGCGACAGAATTGTATTTGTATTGTCTTTTATAGGGCTTTGAGTCTGGAATAAAGCATTCATTCAATAATTCGTCAGAAGAAAGAGAAACAGCAATATATCGCTGTCAGTACAATAAGGATGTTCATAGAAACAAATGCCAAGCACTAACAATTGTTAGATTAATCCATTCCCCGTATACAACAAAGAAAGCTTGGATAAGATTATACACAACTAAGATTTGAATTAATCCGAATATTTAAAATGCTTCAATGCAATACCCAAATGCATTGAAGCATTAGTATAATCTTTATACTAATGGGGTATTGACTGAGCTCACCTCTCTTGGAGTTTGCTTGTCTGACACGCCATATCGTCTTGTGGATCTCGAAGTTGTAGTTTGCAGGTAGAACTCTGATCGCCTCGTTGATCTCCGGGTCCTGCAGGATGTCTTCGGGGATTTGATTGATCACCCGCCGTGGACCACGCGCTTACGGAGGGGAGAGGAGAGGAGAAATCAGCAGTCGAATGGAAGTATGTCAATCATGTGAAGAAGCCCTGTCATCGTCGATACAATATAGTTTCATGTCTACAAGGGATTCCTGTTCTCATTGTTTTGGTTAATAAACTTTATGGTAATATACAACGTGTGTTATATAATATTATAAGCAACCTGCGAATAAGACTAAAGTGACAGGTAGCTTTAGTCAATACAAGACAGCCGAGCAGACAACGCAAACCACACGTTTCGCACAATATATGTCCAAAGCGTTGGTGTACATTACAGATAAACAGCTTGTATGTCTGCTTATTGTTCA
This sequence comes from Gadus morhua, assembly GCF_902167405.1. Classification (NCBI taxonomy): domain Eukaryota; kingdom Metazoa; phylum Chordata; class Actinopteri; order Gadiformes; family Gadidae; genus Gadus; species Gadus morhua. Next base: position 13,665,984 of record NC_044063.1, read on the forward strand.
CATTTCCTCTCACTGCTCTCCCTTACCAAGTGCGTGCCGACTAGCAACAACAGTAGTCAACGGTGAGCCTTAGCTCTTACACATTTCGAGGCTGGTTCTACCAACATAATATGTATATATTTATATTACATGTATAATTTATCTAATGTGTCTATATTGTTATATTTACCTATATTCTTCTTTACTGTAACAATCTGCGTGTCTTTCGCGGGGTCTGCCATGTTTCCTCGAACATGTGAGAACTGAAAAGGCAAAGGCAGTCGATCTCAGAGCGGAGCGGGGAAGTAATCGAGCGTCGATGGCGTCGAGCGCAGCGTCGCTGTTGATAGTTCTGGACGGGATGGGATAATACAGTCCACGTCCCCTCCCCGACAGCCATAAATGATTCAATTACTGAATATATATAATTATAATATGATTTAACAACACTGAAAAAGGCACAGTTTTGTTCCGTAGGATAGAAGCGTCACAAGAAAATAAAAAAAGGTGAATGAGCGATCGCTGTCGCTCAACCCCATATCCCTTTTTTATATAATCCCTCATAATTTCCAATTTTGCAATCGCAATGCTGAAACAATCCCCTGATAAGGTGCAGGTAGCACCCGCGTTATGCGTACGTTCAACTATTGAGGGTGTTTTGGTGCGGAATTTTTAGAGAGTGTTTCCGTATGAAAAGCAAAGCTCAAGTGGAGGAGAGGCAGAGCATCCTCCTCCATCCACAGAGTCTCCGGTGAACAGAGAGACAGGGAGGGATGCAGACAGATGGACCAGGCGCCTGCCGTGTAAACAGGCGCTGATTCGGCACACTTTTCCTCCTGTGTGTGAACCCCCCACATGCGCATCCACTGACATACGGATCCGTATGAAGAAGATCCGAGAGACCTTTTTTGAGATAAGATGATCATCATCAGAGACATGTAACAATGACAAGCGGAGGGAACTGCTAAGAAAAAGGATTCCAGGGCAGCGGAGCAGCGAGTCAAAGTCTGCGGTGTTATAAAGAGGATTAGAGGATTTATAATCCAACATCAGACGCGCGGATGTAAATCCAAATAACTTATGTTAACTGAAGATTTCAACGAAGGTGATACGATTTGTCGCTTCATCCACTGGCGTGTTCCTCCGCTCATCTGGAAGACGTCTACATCGGCTCCTCTGGAAATTAAAATAACTGTATTTTTTGGAGACTGCTAATTTTTACGGAGACTTTCCATTTGAACTGATTGGATCTCTTTCGCCTCTAATTAGTAAGTGATGGCTATCACTGGAGACTCGACAGCCATGCTCGACACATAGTGTGGAGTTGTTTTGGGGCTGATTTCAATGCGCACTGACAGCTTTGGACTCGACTGACGTCTCGCAGACTTTGTGGAAAAGAAGACCTATGCGTGTCGTTGATGTATGGTGAGCTCCGTTTTGGTTCCGTATTTCGGAGAGGATCGCCTGTCCAAGCCTGAGAGAGGAGTCCACCACACTGACATTCCCCACCAAGACGACACCAGACGGCTTCTAATCAATTTCAACTTCCCAACTGAAGTTTGGGCCTGGAATATATCAATAGATGATTTTCGGAGGACCAGAGACCAGTTACATCTAGTGCAGCAAAATGTTCAAAAGGGGTGAGTGAAAAAAACTTTTATGCACGAATCCTTTTAATACAGCTGTATTGTGTGGCGGTGTGTTTTTCTGCTTTGCACATGAGACGTGTTTTAAAACGCTGCCCAGGGTTTCTGCAGTCAATGCGCCATTCGAAGCGCATTTCCCCTCCAACACTCACGAGGTTGTGGAAAATGAAATATTAATCTATGTAACCGCGGCCGATTGATAATAACACACCATGCCGCACTGCAGTTTATGAGTTGTATCAGGGTCATACGGCTGGCTATAAAAAACATCAAGAAAAAATAAAAAACATCAACACACCCGTGGTGTGTACCGAATATAACTCGAATGTCTTGAAGAGCTCCTCGTGCATATGGATCAAGGATGAGACGCATGGTTTGCTTTGGTTTGGCCGAACCTGGGAGCTACAACGTCGAGAAATACATGTTGTTTACCATGTTAGGAGAGGGATCAAACAGATCAAACTACACACATAAACAGCAACTATCCCAAACAGCCACTCCACCTACCCGGCCCTAACACACACACACGCGGACGTGCGTGCACACACACACACACACACCACACACACACCACACACACACACACACCACACACACACACACACACACACACACACACACACCACACACACAACACATTTGTATGGTAATTTAATATCACACAACCGCGTGGCTGGTTAACATAATTGAATATCTATACTGTCTGTCAGTACATCACATATGCCTGTGTACCTATAGGCTTATTCTGTGCACCTGGGAGGCGGAGGAGAAGAAAAAGGCAGGAGGACTCCAGCAGTAATTTAATTATATGATTATGGTTCAAATTGGATTGGACACGGAACTGCAATTAGCATGCAGAGGAATATTTGCTTTGAAGGCATCCTCTGAAACGGCCGCACGCTCTGGTACACGGAGTGACTGGCCTCTCTCTCTGGCCATGATTGGAAAAGGAATAATGAGTCGCTGTATATATTCCAACATATTCGGGTGTTCGGTCGACTGTCACTCACGTGTTGTGTGCGCTGCTGCTAATGGGAGCGCTGGTCAAGGTTTTCTGTGCTGATGGGTAATGCTGCTTATCATTCCCCGCCGCGTTTGAACACGTTTTCCATTGACGGGCAGAGCCGAGTGAAACGCGATGTCCCGGTATGGAGACAGAGAGGGATGATGAGGGAGGAAAAGGAAGGACTGTGCAGGTTTCAAAGCGTGTCCCATATAGGCCCTGGTTCTGGTTTCAAGCTGCTGTTTATAAATTCTGACTCAGCTATCCTGGCATATCGCAAATTGCTGGAAAGGAAAGAAGGCGTTTGAAGGCTTTTGAAGTCGAAGCATTGTACTGTATCTCTCTCCGTTTTAACCATCGTTTCTCTCTCTCAAGTGGTTATTGTAAGGCAGAAATGTGTCACCTTCAAACAGGGAGCTGGAGTTCAGAATTAAGTCACTTTAATTGTGTTACTTGTGTTATCACGACTTTAATTCACTGATAATTATAAATTCACTTCATTTGTCACATCTTATCCCCACCGTTTCCCGAATACACGAAGCATTGAGGCCTACTGTATCTCTCTCCGTTTTAACAATCGTTTCTCTCACAAGGTGATCTTGTCTCTGCGCCTTTCAAGTGGTTATTGTAAGGCAGAAATGTGTCACCTTCAAACAGGGAGCAGGAGTTTAGAACTAAGTCACTTTAATTGTGTTACTTGTGTTATCACGACTTTAATTCACTATTAATTATAAATTCACTTCATTTGGCACATCTTATCCCCACCGTTTCCCGAATACACGATACAGTACACGAGCCTGTCAGCTGTCATTGGTGCATCCGAGGCAGGCCGGGCATAGTCCTGTTCACAAAGGGCTAAGTATACCCGCTCCTGATACGCATTAGACACTGGCGCATATTCAATTGCTTTAACAGCAGATGGCCTATCGTCGTTTCCCCCATATCGTTGTTTGAATGTTTGAACAGGAAGTGTAATCGCAGAACATTTTGGTAATTCAGTCCATGGCTTACCCCTGGTGTCTGTGGCGTGTGTGTGTGTGTGTGGTGTGTGTGTGTGTGTGTGTGTGTGTGTTGTGTGTGTGTTGTGTGTGTGTGTGTGTGGTGTGTGTGTGTGTGTGTGTGTGTGTGTGTGTGTGTGGTATGCATGAGCAAGTTGTGAACAAATGATTAAAGCTGCTGCGTGTTTCTGCGTGTTTGACTGTGTACACACACCCATCCGACATAAATTCTTCCATGTACATCTGTATAATTGTGTCTGCAAGGCTTACTGCATTTCTGTCTCTCTCTCTCTCTCTCTCTCTCTCTCTCTCTCTCTCTCTCTCTCTCTCTCTCTCTCTCTCTCTCTCTCTCTCTCTCTCTCTCTCTCTCTCTCTCTCTCTCTCTCTCTCTCTCTCTCTCTCTCTCTCTCTCAGCAATCAGCTATGAAGCAATCAAAAGATGATGTTTCACAGGAGCTGGATGAGGAGAAAGAGTTGACAAGATGTCCGCTGATTTCTACAAATGTGTCTGTGATCCGGTGTAATTGCTGGAATGTGTCAATCAGGCTTTTTCAGTCTTTGAATGTATTCCTGCAAACATTTGTTTAGCATTTTTTATATATAAAAAAACAATCATCTCCAAACAGATACATCTTACATACATTATGTGCTGCTTAAGTAAATAGTACACACACACACACACACACACACACACACACACACACACACACACACACACACACACACACACACACACACACATACAACATTTTCCTTTTACAGTTTCAGAAATGTATAAAGGCAACGCTTTATTTGCCTGCCACAAACATCACAATTTCATCCTCGTTTTATCCACATCGCTGGCTGCTAACTGAGGGTTTATGGTCCACATTGAATTTGTCATCCAGGTTCACACACAGCGCCCGCGGAGGCAGTGTGATGTATAGGACCCTGGGGACAGGGGGAGGACTTACCGGTAATGAGCCCAGTGGAATATAACACATGCAGGGTAAGGACAACACCTGTGGCCTCTGCTCCCGGGTTTTGTAGCCATGTACAATTGTTTATATTCTATGCTCCCAGACTAGCTAGGCATGTAAGGACCACAATGGAGACAAGCCTTTGGGCTTTTTTGGTTGTTTTATCCTTTTGAACACTTGATTGTTGTTGATTGTTGTTCAATAAAGTTTTCAATCAATCAATCAATACACTTCGTCGGTTGTCGCCCCCCCAGGTTTGCTAGATATGTTCACATGTTTAGCTTCTCTGCTCTAAGGCTTGCTGGCCAAACTGATTTATGTTCTCTGCTCTAAGGCTCACTGGCAATGCAGGTTTAGGTTCTCTGCTCCAAGGCTTGCTGGCCATACTGGTGTAGGTTCTTTGCCCTAAGGCTTGCTGGCCATACTGGTTTAGGTTCTCTGCTCTCAGGCTTGCTAGTCATGTACTTGTTGACACATTTTTATTCTAATTTGTTATTCTAATTCTAATCAGTATGTGATGGCTATCAAACACATTCACACTTAGTACCACACACACAAACTCACAAACACATACACAAACACAAAGACACACCGGGAACTGAAAGCTGCTGTCACTCGGCTTCCCATTTTCCGTGAAGGACCACTAATCAAATACAGGGCCCTCTCGCTATCGGTCTCTCTCTCTCTCTCTCTCTCTCTCTCTCTCTCCCCTCTCTCCCTCTCCCCCTCTCCCTCTCTCTCATTCTCGCTCTCTTGCCTTTTCTCTCCTGTCAGGGAGGTGTTACCACTTTTGAGTGCCTGTGATTCCCGGGCTTCAAGTGCAGTGTTGATCAGTAAAACAGAGGTGGAAGTCGCCGGTAAATTTGCATCTGTCATGGCCACTGAAGATCTAGCCGGTTCTGGCAGCAGGCTGGTCATGTGTGGAGGTAGGCAGCCCTTGGGCAAACCCAGTGTGAGTGTCATGAGTTGATACTACTACCACATGTTTGGCGGTGCTAATTCGCCGCACAATACGTGCTGTATAAACCGTTCCAGTCGCTGTCATGACCCAATGCGAGTGTGTGTATAACTTGAGAGTTTTATTTAAACAGATTTGGCTCCTTCACATTATCTTCTCTAAGCGGCGTGCGTCACGACTCGCCGTCTGGCATGGGGATTCTCGTGGCGTTTGCTTACGACACGCAGACTGACGGCGGGAAGAGGGAGCGTCACGGTGCGGCCCGCTGCCGATCAGGCGGAGAAGGAGGAGCAGGATGAAGGTGAAGTGAAGAGGATAATAGAGTGTAGAGAGAGAGAAATAGAGAGAGAGAGAGGAAAAAGTTAACTTCCTTACCGAAAAGAAAATCCTTAATCTCTTTGACGGAGAACCTAATTTCCTCTCGTGCCGTCTCGTGAGTGTTTGAAAATGTAAATGTCTTTGAGATATTTGAGCTTTTCCCTCGCACGGCGTTAGGGAACCGGATAATGGCGGCGGCGGCGGCGGCGGCCTTGTCAGGACGGCGGTGAGAACTCATGTACACCAGCTCACAAGCATCACCCTGTACACCATGATTGTATCGGGTTTGACGATGGCTGTATATCGGCGAGGCAATCAAAAACCCTATAAGGACACTGATTGGTCTATTTGTAATCTACAGACCCAGCCAATAAAACCCAGCGTCGAGGGTAATTGAGTGAACATGATCATTTATTGGATTGCTGAGTCACATTTATTACGCTGCTATGGGGCACACCTCCGGCTTCGGGTTTGCATGCCAAGCAGGTCATTTAGCGGGAAGTGATTGTCCAAATCCAAGCCATTTTTTTAGTGGCCGATACTCTGGGAAGCATAACCATGGGAGCCCGTGGCTGTCGCCTTTGTAGCTCGAAACTCGACAGAAGTCGAAAATAATTAACAAGGGTGTGTGTGTGTTTTTGTATGTGTGTGTGTGTGTTTCTTGCGGTTGTGTTTATGTGTTTTGCTTTTGTGCGTGTCTTTGTGTGGGAACATGTGTGGGGTGTGTGTGTGTGTGAACATGTGTGTGTCTGTGTGCGAGCATGTGTATGTTTGTGTGTGTGCGTTTGCAAAAAGCAAACCCTAACTGGTGCACCCTGTGTTCGCTGTGTCATGATCCTCTCCACTCGCAGTGAACTGTTGTTTCTCTGGGAGCCATTTTGACACTTCCATGTCGACCATTTCACGCTGAATTAGGATGCGAGGGCTCTGGGTCCTCTGAGTGGACGCTGTGCTCTTCTGTCGCCGAGGACTCTCCTATTAATGCGGACTGAAGAGGCGTCTTGAATGATTCAATCCAACAACATCCTGACCCGCAACGGGAGCCAGTGATGAAAGATGCAATAATACGCCTGCAAACACTCTCTTTCTCCATTTGCCCTTTAAAAGATGAACAAACATGTGACGTTCCCCCGCTTCTCGCCCCAAATGAGATGCAAGGCATGGTCATTAACGAATGATAATGAGCCGGAGGTGAGCAACAACCCCGGCCCTGTTGGTTTTTCCAATATTAATAATTAATTCCTCATTAAGTGGCTAATTGGAGTTTAAAGGTCAAAGTCAACGAGACTTCCATTGATCAGAGGAGACGGGATGGTGTGTGTGTGCTCGTGTGCATGCGTGCATGTGCGAGCGTGTGTGTGTGTGTGCGTGCGTGCGTGCGTGCGTGCTGCGTGCGTGCGTGCGTGCGTGCGTGCGTGTTGGACTGGCGTGCAGGGACAGTCCAGGAGACTGTTGACAGTAATCCCAGGTGCTCTCCTGTTACTCTGACAGCCCCCCCCCCCCCCCCCCCCCCCCCCCCTCCCCACCACCACCTCCTCCACCCCAACCACCTCCTCCACCCCACTCTTCCAAGCCGTCCTCCCCAGGTGACAGTGCCTTTGTGTGCTGAAGACAGCAATTCAGCCACACCAGCACCTGGGCATTTGCCCTTTTGGCATTGGGAGTTAGCGATTCCTCCAGATAGGATGACGCTCTGCGACAGGACAGCACGCTGGCTGGGGAGGAGGGAGGGTGGTTTAGGGGGGGGGGGAAGTGGATGAGTGGGCCCAGCTTCTCTCCATCGAGCCTGTTTTGATGTTGTTGCGGCTTGTATTTTGCAGATTAATATGCACACGTCTAAGTACGTGATGGAACAGCGACGCCGAGGCACGCGCGCCCACTCGTGCTTGTGTGTGTGTGTGTGTGTGTGCGTGTCTTTGTCTGTGTGCCTGTGTGTGTCTGCGTGCCTGTGTGGGACATTAAGCCCGAACCGATTGTCACTGCGAGCATTGATTCCTCTTGTTTATTAAGCCTCCGATGAATCTCAAACTCCATCCTTTGTCAAAGTCCCGATCTCATCTACCCCGAGCTGTCGGGAGGGAAAACAACAGTTAATTTCGTCTCCGTTGCGCCTCTCCGTAAGATGACCCCGGGAGGGAAAAGTCTGCGCTTTGGCTCTGGAGTGGAATTAAAATATATACCTGCAGACACACATATATATATATATACCTGCAAACCCACGTACATACTGCACACTCACCGCATACACCTGCAGACACACATGTATACCTGCAGAAACACACATATCTACCTACACATTTACACCCCCCATACGCACACAAACACACATACACCTTCACACACACATATATGCCTGCACACTTACATATACCCCCCCCCCCCCATACACCTGCACACACATATAAAACGTGCACACTTCCACACCCACAGACATACACACACACCCACACATCCACACACACCCCACCCATCGACCGATGGATTGGATATTTCTATCTATACTCAGGCATACACACACCCAGCAACCCCACAATGCACCACAGCCGTCCGCCTCGGCCCACTTCCTCCCTGACCTTAATGAGACCGGCCGCTGTGACAGGAACATCTGTGCCGAGCGGTTGTAAAAGTTGCCATGTCTGTGTTTGGGGAAATGTCATCAGCGCGGCTCTATGCCTGGGGGACGAGGGGCCCGGGAAGAGGCTATAAAGAGGACCAGCGAGGGGCCGGGCCGTCGAACACGCTGGGGCTGTAGTCAGCCGAAAGAAGTCTTGGTCGACAGAAATCCGACCTACTCTTCTTCGACCAATCCGACGGTCGATGGGAGGGGTCGGCGCTACCTCTGGATTAACTTAATTGGCCAAAGTGCACTGAGTGCACTGTAGTCTACGCCCTGCTAGCTGTACTATCACATGGCCTCAGTACTGTGTGGGGACTGGGGGTGGGCGCTTGGCCCAATCAGGGAGCCCCCCCCCCCCCCCCCCCAATTTAGGAACAGATGTAAATTCCCAATTTTCTGTAGGAAAAGGATTATGGAGGCAGTTGTCCTCTCTGCACTGGATTACGGAGATGTGGTTTATAGACATGCATCTGCCACGTCTCTCAAGGCCCTGGATGCAGCATACCATTCAGCCCTTAGATTCATAACGGAGGAAGCCTACAATACCCACCATTGTACTCTATATGAAAAAGTTGGATGGATTTCTCTATCCGCAAGGCGCGATTTGCATTTGTTTTTATTTATTTATAAAGCATTATTAGGGAAACTTCCTGCCTATATATTGCATCATTGATTGACTGGTATTCAAGCCCCTACCATACATGGGCTGGCAGGTTGGCATTAAATATCCCTCAAGTCCGTACTGAGCTAGGGAAAACTGCTTTTAGCTTTTATGCCCCATCAGCTTGGAATACCCTGCAGCATGAGCTAGGTATAAACACTTAGGTTCCATTTAACCTTTTTAAGACATTGCTTAAGGACCACCTGTCTCATTCATGTAATTGTTTTATTTAAATGTGTTTGTTATTATTTATGTGTTTTAATTGTCTGTTTCTTTTCTTTTTCTGCTCTTAACATTTTTGATCCTGTTATTTCTGTTAAATTCCAAAATCGATGTATCTTTTGTATTTCCCTTGTACTTTGTACTACAATGTACTCACTCGACATCATTGCAAATGAGGGCTTTTCCCTCAATGAATTTTTGAGTTTAAATAAATATATATATATATATATATATATATATATATATATATATATATATATATATATATATATTATATATACTTTAGAGCCTTGCCCCCCCCTCCCCAAGTTGCCCAACAAACTTTTGTGTCATTAAAATAATAAATAATAATGATCTTTTACAAATAAACCGCCACTATGACCTCAAGCCACTCAAAGCATTGAGACACACCTCATATGAACCAAAGGCGTATAATTGGAACCGTCCATTAATTAGCAATTAATTAGCTCGCTCATGGTCTGTAGAATCATTTTGCCTGATCATTTTGGCTTGATACAAAATATAAAAAAACTAAACTTATGCCCCCCTGCCAAGTACTCTTGCCACCCCTTTGCCACACCATGTAACATGTTCTAGATCTGTCACAGGGTCCACTCCTGGTCCAAGTCCAACGTGGTTAAGAAAGAGCTTCAATGAGCCGCGGAGGCTGTATGTCGTCAGGCAGCGTTGCGTAGCTGAAAGAACGCCACACATGGGTGGTTCCATTAGGTCTTCTAATGTGTATAATGTGTATAATGCCACAATCTAATGGGTTGGAATGGATGGAGCAGCAATGCGTGCCAAGGTGCCAATTCTACTGTGTTCACACGCAAAGCCGATCAGGCGTTAATCTGAGGTTGATGGGACATCCCAAAGCAGATAATATGTAAATAAATAACTATATATATATAAATATGTATACAGGATATATATTGTTTTCGAACAATTTGCCCTCATATCTTTTTTTGTCGTCCTTTTATAAAGATTATGACACACCGACGACTTCTTCTGCCCGTTGTCAATTAGTTTGGTGCCGTAAATGTTCAGTTAGTAAGTTACGACTCAGTCACGACTCATTAAGTGGGTGGTGCTCGGGTTGTGAAACGTCTTATAGTCCATAAAACCATACGATTACCAAAACAGAAAATATCGTTTTCATTTATCATAAATGTTATATCTAAGATAATAGTCTACCACTCAAAGATGTACAGCACTCTGTACGTGTCCCTCCTGTCCCGGTATAGAATGGATGAAGACACACTTTTCTCCTTACTTATATCGACCTAGGTATCAGCTCCAGTACTCGTCCACCTGTTATTTGTGTAGCCCTGTGCTGCTTTCCTCCCTGTTTGGCCCGACTGATGTGGCCCAGAATAAACACAGATAGTCATTAGCTGGCTGGTTGTGGTGGTGGGGTTTGGGGGGTGGTGGTGGTGGTGGTGGTGGTGGTGGTGGTGTTGGTGTTTGGTGCAGTGCTGGTGGTGGTGGAGTGCTGTAATTAAAAGGGCTGTGACAATTTCAATCCAAAAAATCGAAATGTTGACACCAAAATACGACATGTGTTCAAATGCAGCGATTTGGGCATGTTGTTGGGTCTCTCATTCTTCCATTGTACTGCTCTCCCTCTGTCTGCATTTCAATTCCGACATAACTGCAGGTCTGCCTTTCAGCGGATTTAGTTATTGCCTTCACACCCTCATCGTAAAATGCACCTCAGAATCAAAGTTCTTTATTGCGTATTGTGTTATTGTTTACATGAAACTGTTGAAGGGTTTCCATTGTGTGAACACATCAAGATGGAAATTAGGAAACGCACGCTGTTCACCAGATGTTGTCTTGTGTAATGGCTTGAGCAGAACAACCTAATTTAACGCAGCATACAAAAGAGAGCTAAGGAGAACGAGTGATACGTCTTATTTAAAAAGCAGATGGAGTTGTTGTTAGTTGCAAACATGCTCTACAATAAAATGTTTTTTTATTAGCAATTCCAACGGTATTATGTAGTCATAATAGCAATGATTTGGTGTTACCCATTTCATTTAACTTCAGAGTTTTTGCAAGCACATCGCTCAAAATTGTGGTCTAAAAAATTCCCTGCTGCCATCGCATGCCTACCTTGATCCTATTGAAATCTATTCCTGGCACAGAAAATCATTCCATCGCTCTCACCCACTCCTTTTGTGTTCTGAATCAGGGTGAAGTCCTTGACATTTGTCCATGTTTTTTCTTTCTCCTGCAAAACACGTTTTCCTTCAGTGTGGGGGCCGTGCAAACGGGGGAAGCATCGACAGGCTTCTGTTTGAGAGCGGTGATGATAAAGACCGCCGCGTCAAAAACACATGGGGCTCCAAATCACGAGCAGACTGGCAGGTGCTGCTGCGTGTGTGTGCCAGAGATAAGGGCGTAGCATGTTCTGCTACTTGGGGTAGAGAAGCACTTTCCTTTGCCGGACTGGGTTCGCCGGCTGATTCGGCGAAGCGGGTCGACTGCAGGGGCGTTGCTCTGCTGGTTTTCTGCTCTGAATCAGCATAACGTCTGCAGTGGTGCTGCTGGGAGACCCTGGACCCTTCCTGAGGTGGAGGTGTTGGGGGGGGTTGGAGGGTGACCCTGCATCTAGAGAAGGGTGGAGGAGGGAGAGGGGTGGACAAGAGGGAGTTGTGGAGGAGGGAGAGGGGTGGAGGAGAGAGAGGGGCGGAGGAGGGAGCGGGGTGGAGGGAGAGGGGTGGAGGAGAGAGAGGGGTGGACATGAGAGAGGGGTCGAGGAGGGAGAGGGGTGGAGGAGGGAGAGGGGTGGACAAGAGAGCGGGGTGGAGGAAGGTGAGGGGGAGGAGGAGGGAGAGGGGTGGAGGAGAGGTAAGGGTAGGGGCCATAGAAGGGTGTAAGGGAGAATTGGGTGGAGGAGAGGATAGGGGTGTTGAAGGAGAGGGACGGTGGAGCAAAGAGAAGGGAGGCCGATGGCTCATGGTTTTACATTCCAATCAGCCAAGTCTTGTGCGGCTACACTTGTGCATTTCAATGAAGTGCTTTCCCTTAGCTCTTTCACTCTGGTGGAGACCAGTGTACCTTCCTGTCGGAGGAAAGATACGCATTTCAAAGATAACATAGTGGCTCGATTATTTTGATTTTTTTACCCATTTACCCTTGGCAGGCTTGGATATGTACTTTCAATACACTCACAAGAGGCATTTGGATGCAGATACCAAATGTATCTCTCTCTCTCTCTCTCTCTCTCTCTCTCTCTCTCTCTCTCTCTCTCTCTCTCTCTCTCTCTCTCTCTCTCTCTCTCTCTCTCTCTCTCTCTCTCTCTCTCCCTCTGTGCATCTCTCTCTCTCCCTCTCTATCTATACACCTATCTACCTATATGCCTATCTTGAAAGTGCAGAGCTGTTTCCTCTGTGTATCATCCCTCCCGATCACCTCTCCCTTCCCTTCTCCTCCCCTCCCTGTGTGTTGTGTTTTGAGGACGTCGCAGAGGGAATGCATCCTGCTGTCGGATCAGAAACGAGAGAGAGAGAGAGAGAGAGAGAGAGAGAGAGAGAGAGAGAGAGAGAGAGAGAGAGAGAGAGAGAGAGAGAGAGAGAGAGGAGAGAGAGAGAGAGAGAGAGAGAGAGAGAGAGAGAGAGAGAGAGAGAGAGAGAGAGAGAGAGAGGAGAGAGAGAGAGAGAGAGGAGAGAGAGAGAGGGAGGGAGGGGAGGGAGGGGGAGGGAGGGAGGGGAGAGAGAGAGAGAGAGAGAGAGAGAGAGAGAGAGAGAGAGAGAGAGAGAGAGAGAGAGAGAGGAGAGAGAGAGAGAGAGAGAGAGAGAGAGAGGGAGGGAGGGAGGGAGGGAGGAGGGAGGGAGGGAGGGAGGGAGGGAGGGAGGGAGAAGAAAGAAAGGGAGAGAGAGAGAGAGAGAGAGAGAGAGAGAGAGAGAGAGAGAGAGAGAGAGAGAGAGAGAGAGAGAGAGAGAGAGAGAGAGAGAGAGAGAGAGAGAGAGAGAGAGAGAGAGAGAGAGAAGAGAGAGAGAGAGAGAGAGAGAGAGAGAGAGGAAGGAACGTAAAAGAACAAACTGTAGGGGTAATGGACAGTCACTACTTCGTGCGCCATGTCTGCAGCCTCGGCGCCCCAGTCAAGGCCTCAATCAGCCTGTGTGCTGCCCCCCCCCCCCGAGGGGGTGCCCGTAAACACAGAGACGTCTCGGCCTGACAGCCAACACGGCTATGGCCCTGGCCCACAACCCTGGTTATAGAGGATCGTCTCCCCCAGCTCACTTCTGCACGGCTGACAGCTCTGGCGCTCGCTAAGCCGAACCCGGGCCCCGGCCTCTTAGTCTTCGAAATGGCCGAAAGAAGATGCCCCTTTTGGTTTGCCCTCGGGCGATCGGTGTAATGTGGAGGGGGGCTGACGCTGAAGCACACTCGTAACGACGGGCGCCGGCCCAGAGGTAAACACGGCGGAAGTCAGCCAGCCTGCGGATCCCGACGAGGGGTCATTAAACGAGAGGTAGCGGCGGAGGTGGTGGTGTAGGTGGGGTCGGTGGCGATGGTGGCGTTGGTGGTGGCGGTGGTGGCGTTGGTTGCGGCGGTGGTGGCAGTGCGTGTTTGATGCATCGCTGCGGTCGGGTGACTCTGGATTTATGAAGTGTCGCGGTGCTTCTAATCCTATGCTAGGGATGTCGGTAGGGGAGGATTGATGGTGTTTGGGGAAATAATAACTTGGAAGATCTGTCGGCGTCTCCACCTCACTCAGCGCAGCCTTGTGAATTATTCACCAAAAAGTTCCGTAACAATAGCCTCGGAGAACAAGAGAGGGGGGGGGTGGAGAGAGAGAGAGGGGGAAAGCACTGGGCGAATGGAGCTCGTTTATCCATCTCCACTCCCACATGCATGCTCATGCGCTCAGGCCATAATAAGAGCCCTACTTCCTTTCATGCTTCTGTCATTTTGCCTCCTTTCGCTAATTCTCACTCTGGGGCGGCATCATTCTCAACCCCCCCCCTCCCCGCATCTTAAAGAGGCAGACATCAAGAGCGAGAGCAAAGACGGCTGTGGGAAGGGACTGCAATGGAGGAGGCAATGCTGGAGAACCTTTTATTATTTGCTCTGCCCCCCTGATGCAGTCAGAGGGGTTAAGAGCCAGAGATTAAGACAGAGACGGCAGCGGGACTGAGGGATGTATGGAGATAGAGGCCGATTGAGATAGGGAGCGTGTCAGGTGGGCTCATAGCTGTCGGGACTTTATCGAACCGAGCAGGGTTTCTTTTGGGGTGTGTCAGGCTCTCTCCCCCCCTCCGGTGATGGATGGAGTGGTCGGGGACTGCAGTGAGCTAGCTCTAGCCAAGTGCGGCGCAGTCATCTGGGGCAAAGCGCACATACAGCCCCTCGCCGCCGCCCCGGGGATCAGTCAATCAGCGAGTGCGGGGCCGTCTCTCTTAGGTGGAGGTGATAAGTTAAGTGAGGCTCCCACACTCTGTCAGTGTCGCAGGCTGGCATGTCACCGTGTTTTCGCCCTTTTTATACTTTCTGGTGCTGGTGTTTAGCCTACACATAGCATGTCCCTTGGAGTGCCTCATCCATTATGAATAACTTGGGAGAGGTTTAGATCAAGTCGCTCAGGCGGGGGGGAGTGAGTGAGTGTGTGTGTTTGCGTGTGTATGTGTGTGTGTGTGTGTGTGTGTGTGTGTCTATGCTTGGATTGGATTGCCTTCTGTACATGCATAAAGGTAAACAGAGATGGAGAGGAAGAGAGCGACAGAGGCAGAAAAAGAGAGACAGAGAAAGAGAGTGACAGGCAAGGGCCGAGGGAGAATGAGACAGAGATAGAGAGAGAATGAAACAGAGAGGGATAGAGACAGAGAAAGAGAGAGTGAGAGAAACAGGCAGGCAGGTAGAGGGAGAAAATCAGATGGAAAGAGAGACAGAGAGCGAGAGAGAGAGAGCAACAGATAGGGAGACAGAGGCGGAACGAGACAGAGACATAGAGAGATAGAGGCAGAATGGAGGCTGTAATGGAGGTTTGGACAGGTAATTAGTGCAGGTGTGCCCCGCGGTGTTGGCTTTGGAGAGAGACACGAGGAGCTCAGTGAGCCCTGAGATTAGCACCCTTTTCTCTGGAACTATCTGGTTCATCCATTCGCCTGCTTCCAAGGGAGATACATTCTGCATAGATATTCACCGCGAGCACGCACGCAGACACATACGCAAACGCACACACACAAGAGCAGGCATACCACACACACCACACACACCCACACACACACACACACACACACAAACACACACACACGTGCATGCACACACACACAAACGCGAGCGCACGCACGCACACATGCACACCTGCATGCACACACACACACACACACACAAACGCACACACGCACGCACGCACGCACACACACCCACCCACACACACACATACACACATACATACATACATACATACATACATTCATTCATACATACATACATACATACATACATACATACATACATACATACATACATACATACATACATACATACATACATACATGCATACATACATGCATACATACATACATACATACATACATACATACATACATACATACATACATACATACATACATACATACATACATACATACATAGTTATACATACATACAAACACAAGCAAGCACACACACGCATACAAACAGACGCATGCACACACACAGACACACACTTAAAGGCACACACATACTTAGCAATGACATCATGATAGGAATACAAACAATAGAAACATATGCATTCACAAACAGGCATGCAAATGCGCACACACACACACACACACACACACACACACACACACACACACACCACACACACACACACCACACACACACACACACACACACACACGTATTCACCTTCAGCTGAATAGTGGAGATATTAACCCTTGTGTGTGCAGAGAATGAGACAGAGATTATTTTGTCTGCAAGATATAAATTAACAGCAGAGGATGAAAAGCAGTTTTAATTCTTAACATTTATGAACCAAACCGTTCTCCTGAATCCAATTTTAAATATGTAGCCAGCAAACATCAGCCCAGCCTGCCAATTAAGGCAAAATTAATACTTTGGAGTTTTGGGTTTAACCCTGACTCACTTTTAGTTTCCCTGCAGAGGCTGGTCAGGTAAAGCTTTGTCTGGGAAGGCAGAGTTCATACCTTTTAATCCTGTAATTTATTCACTCAGACTCTTTCACCCAATGCGGTTCAACAGCAGTCATCCGTTTGTCGTTAAAGTGTAGGCAGGCCTGAGGCATCCTGTTCCAGGATACCTGCAGATGAATGGAGGTGGAGGCCGGCCATCAAACCCAGAACCTCCTGGCTCTGCTGGTCTCTCCTGGCCCCATAGAGGGGAACACAGCCCTGTGAAACCCACACTGGGCTCCGCTGCGGCTCTGGTGATTGGAAGAGCTCTGGGCGCTGTTCACTGGGCGTTCGCTGGCTGCAGGTGCCCTATTCATGGCCCACAAATGCCCACGCCACCCCCCTCAGCCCCACTCACCCTCCTCCCAGGTTTAGCTCCACACCACCCCTCAGTCCCCCTCACCCTCCTCCCAGGTCTGGCTCTATGTCCCCACAGAGTCCACACAGACCGAAGACAGAGGCTAGGGCCAGAGGCTGGGTTAATAGGCTAGGGGCAGATGCTAGTGAAATAAGCTGGGGATAGAGGCTTTGGACAGAGGCTAGGGAACGAGACTCGGGGTAGAGGATAGGGACATAGCCTTGGGGCAGAGGCGGTGGTCAGAGGCTGGGCAGAGAAGCTGGGGCCAGAGGTTGTGGACAGAGATTTGGAACAGAGGCTAGGTAAAGAGTCTGGGGACAGAGGCTTATAGCAGAGGTTGGGTACAAAGGCAATATAAAGAGGCTGAGGACAGAGGCAGTAGAGAGAGGCTCTGAATAGAGGCTGGGGACAGGATCAATCCTTTTACAACACACTGATGGTTGGTTGAACTCGTCGTAGCAGTGGGCTTGGTGGGTCCGGTCCAGCTCCTGATGATCACAGCGATTTGTTCAGTGTGACAATGCTTAGTCAGTCCCCTCTCACACGATGCCAGGGCCTGCCTTCTGTAGTGGCCGAGGTCGACGGGCCACTATATGAGCAGGACGAGGCTGTGTCACTGTAGCTCAGGTCAGAGCAGACAGTGGGCGTGGGTCTGCAGAAAGCAGCTTGTTGACCAGACAGCTGTGAGATCTGGCCTGGCTGCCTGGCCTACTTTTGTCAGTATAGTGTAGTGGTAGTGGGGCTACCACTACACCCGGAACCGCGAGGTTCCGGGTTTGATTCCCCGACTCCGATGTGTTGCTATGGTAACGCAAGACCCCTCACTCCAGCCATTAATGAGACAATTCTGTATTTTCTTTGGAAGAGGATGAGCTTAAAAGCGTGAAGGTAAACTGAACAAATCGTTTAAATAACGAGCTGGGGGATGATTGGGATAAGATTGAGCGGTTAACGAACGTTGAGAAGGTAATGAGTCTGGAACTCTGGTAGTTTGGTTGCTCTAGCAACAACACAGACTTTGAGTTTTATTTGCGAAGGTGTTGTTATTATTATAGGAATATGAATATTGATGCATATTATTCTGAATATTGTGATGAATATGTTGATTGCCCCCAAGACAAGACCGTCCTACTAATTGTCAGAAATTAAAGCAAACATAAAAGCCCTGTTATTTGTTTGGTAAAATAAACAAAAATGAAGGATGCTGAATCTATCTCTGCTCTCTGGATCCTGCTACTGCTGCATATCTCTTTGTTTGGATTATTTACAGCAGGATAATAGGGTGGGTTCAGTATCGCCGCATGCAAATGAGTTCCCTGTCTGATAACACAAGTACACCGAAGATTCCTTGTAATGTGCTGCGTGACATCCATTGTACCCCGCGCCTGGCAGGCTGCTCAATACTTGTGTGGTGTTCCCAAGTGGGTCTCTCATTCCTCTATGATTAATAAGACTTAAGACATAGAGAGAGAGAGAGAGAGAGAGAGAGAGAGAGAGGAGAGGAGAGGAGAGAGAGAGAGAGAGAGAGAGAGAGAGAGAGAGAGAGAGAGAGAGAGAGAGGGAGAGGAGAGAGAGAGATGTGCAGAGAGAGAGAGAGAGAGAATTAATAAGGTGAGAGAAATAAACAGTAGGAGAGAAATCAACCGAGGGAGAGAGAAAGAGAAAAAAAGATGGAGAGAAGAAGAGAAAAATGATGAGAGAAGCAGATTTTAGAGGGTCGGGGGGGGACAAAGAGGGAGAGAGAGCACCATAAGGAGCGAGACAGCGAGAGAGTGATGGGGCGAGATCATGCAACATCGACAGAGAGAGAAAGAGAGAGAGCGAGAGAGCGAGAGAGACAGATAGAGCGACATCGAGAGAGAGAGCGAGAGAGAGAGAGACACTCTGTCGCCCACGCTGGTCAGTGTGAGTGTTGTGAGAGCGGGCTATCGAGGCGGAAGAGGGCTGGAGTCCCCAGAGAGAGTGTGTCTGAACACAAAGGGCTGTGACCTCCGAGCGCCAGCTCCCTTGACCCTGTTCCCCCCCCCCCCCCCCCCCCCCCCCCCCCCCCCCCCCCCCCCCCCCCCCCCCGGCCCCTGCAGCGCTGCACGCGCTCAGTCCGCACAGCCCTCAACAGGGCTAACATGATAAGGAGACCCTGACTCTTCCCGACGAGCTGGCTGTCGCCCTGCGTGGATGACGCCGCCGTCGGTGTGTGAATGGGTGCATGAAGGGGTAAATGTTAGGCGATATTGTAAAGAGTTTTGGTTGGCGACTTGTTAAAAAGCACTGTATAAATACAGTCCATTTGACATTTACTATAAAGAGCAAAGTTGATCGACAAAACAACGACATGGACGACAAAAACAACAAAAGAAAGGAGTGAGCTCAGCCTCTGGAAGAGGTTGGACGAATACAAGGAGGCTTAAGGAGGGAAACTCAATCAGCGGAGACGCTCACACACCAATAATTGTTCTTATACAACTTTTTAGTCCATTCATTCCAAGCCCTCAACAGCATATCAATACAGCATCGCCACAACAGCGGGTAAGCTCACACAAAGTCCGTCCTAATCACTTCGCACTCCTAAGTAACATGGCTACCGTAAATAATAGAATAGAGGCGCCAACAAATTTAACTTAACAGACATTAGGGCATTATCACCCGGACATTAAGCCTTTTAAAGGTTTAAAGTTTGTATTTATGGCTTCAGTTTTATTTCAAGGTCCAAAAAAGACCATGAATTAGTCAATGTTGACTTTGGCCCGGCGAGATAAATTGTTAGTATCACTGGATATGATGCAGCAAACAATCCCAGAATGACTCAGACGAGGACCTCGAAATCAATTCGCATCATTACTTACTGAAGGACACATTGGATCAAAAAAGCACTATACACAAACACACACACAAACACACAACACACACCCACACACACACAAACGCACTCACACGTACCTCTTAATTACAATGCTAGTCTCCCCTAAACCCCCCCCCCCCAACGCCCCCCTCCAGATCTGGCGGCGGGCTGACAATGATTAGATGTCATCGCACCACTTCCTCCTCGCCGCCGGCGACCAGGCGGGAACAACAGTCTGCGCGCTGACCTCCATACGAATAATTAATGTAAATTGAAATTGGTAAATAAGACAGGCTCAGGCTAACGAGCTGTGTTCTCCATAGCCCTCCACCTCCGCCGCCACACACACACACACACACAGACACACACACACACACACACACACACACACACACACACACCACACACACACACACACACACACACATACACACACACACGCACACACATATATAACACAATGTTGTGCGTTCTGTTATAAGCGTGAGTGTGTGTGTGTCTGTGTGTGTGTGTGTGTGTGTGTAAAGTACGACAAAAGTTGGGTCCTCCCCAAGGGGCGTCAGTTCACACACACACACACACATACACATATACACACACGTGTGTATATGTGTATTGTGTCTGTGTGTCAGTTAACAAACACACGCACGCATTTATAACACAACGTTGTGCGTTCTGTTATATGTGTGTGTGTGTATGTGTGTGTGTGTGTGTGTGTGTGTGTGTGTGTGTGTGTGTGTGTGTGTGTGTGTGTGTGTGTGTGTGTGTGTGTGTGTGTGTGTGTGTGTTTGAACGTGTGTGTGTCTGTGTGTGTGTGTGAGTTTGCGTGTGTGTAAAATGACACGAGCAGTCCGGTGTAGGAGGCCAGGGTTGGAGCGAGAGGAAGTGGGAAAACAGGCGAATAAATGGATTAATCCGAGACAGGGAATTCAATTAGGGGGTTTCCTAACCGCTGACTTCCGAGCAAAGTGTTGCCAATAAGAGAGGAACAGGTGCCTCGCAAATTGGAAAATTGAAAACCGAGATGATTGCACCGAGTCGGATTGAACCTTCCTTTCTTTCTATATCTCTTTTCTGTTTTCTTGTTTCCCTTTCAGAAACAAAGCCCCTGTCAGGGTAGTTAAATTAGACGAGCGCACAACTCGAGTTGTTTTATTGAATGGAGCAATGTTTAAAGGTCCCATATCACACCACCAGGTGTGAGTGTGATTTGCTGTTACAAGACGTTTTGGAAAACGTCCTCCTCTGACATCACACGAGGGCGTGTCCACCTAGATGTGTGCTGGATTGGTCAGTCTACCAGCCCTACCCACTGGGCCGTAGCAAACGTTGCTCATCTATCTATCATACATCTAGGTGGACACGCCCATTTGGGATGTCAGAAGAGGTCGATTTTCAAACCGGTTTGTAATGGCTTGTCCCACTCACACCTGGTGGTATAATATGGGACCTTTAAGGTATAATCCACAGGTAAAGATGTAGAGCTGTGGCCGGTTGGCATTAAACCGGGACCACTCATAACGCTCTGACAGGGCATGGTGCTGTAGCCGCTGCTACGGACACACAGATCTCAGACATTAAACAGTCGGGATATGTTTTCTCCCTCTCCGTCTTTTCCTCTGCTTCCATGTTTGCTGCAGAGCTTCTCTCTCCATCTCTATCTCTCTCTCTCTTTTAAGGCCTCTCGCGCTATCTCTCTCACTCTCTCATGGACTCTCGCTCTATCTCTCTCTCACTCTTTCATGGACTCTTGCTCTAACTCTCTCTCTCTCCCCCTCGCCCTCTCCCTCCCTCTCTCGCCTTCTCCCTCTCTCTCTCTCTCTCGCTCTCTCCGATTCACTCCTCACTCTCTCTCTCTCATTCCCTCTCGCCCAATCTCTCTCGCCCTATCTTCCCTCTGTCTCTCTCCCTCCCTCCCTCCCTCTCCCTCTCTTCTATCCATCCTGAATTATTAAAATCATGTTGTGATTCCCAGTGTGATTCTGGATCTCGGTCTGCAGCACTCTGCTCAGTCACACAGTTCCCCCTCCTCCCCCTCCTCCTCCTCTCGCCTCCCCCTCGCCTCACCGCTGCTGTTATTGTTGTTGTTTCATCCTGTACATCCTCAGCCCCAACAGGCCCCCACCTTCCCCCGTCCGCCCGCAGAGACCACGCTCACATTGGAGAGGGTGAACGTGAGGCTTCTTTAGGGGGGGATTATGTACAGGCAGAAAGTGGTCCCCCTCCCGCGACTCCTCCGCCACAGAGCGGATATTATGCCTCCCAATCTGTATTCAGGGCGGAGGGCCTCAAATGGAGACGAGAAGCTGGGTGGGGGGGGGGGGGGGGGGGGAGAGAGGGGAGGAGGAGGGGGGGGCTCTCTTCCTTTGACATCATGCACCAGCGATTGGACCAGAATTGGCACACAGGGACGGGCTGTTCCCCCCCAGGGAGGAAGATTCTGCGTCCTGATTGAATCCCTCAGGGAGGGGGGCTGTCCGGGGCCACCTACAACACACACCTGTTGTGCTTCCGTTTGGATATAGTATACTGAACGGTACACATGCATCCACGCACACGCAAGCCGCACGCAAACACACAGACATTCATACATACATACATGCATGCATGCATACATAAATACATACATACATACATACATACATACATACGCACGCACGAGCGCACGTGCGCAAGCATGCACACATGCGCGCGTCACACACACGTACGCATTTATAGCAGAACGCACGTTTGTGCGTTCTGCTATATATACGTGCGTGTGTGTTTGTGTGACGCCCCTTGTTAAGGACCCAACTTTTGTCGGATTATAGAAACACACACCAACAAACACACACACACACACACACACACACACACTCAAACATGTGTAAGATAACATACATTTGGGCTTTAATTTATTTATAAATGTGTGTGTGTGTGTGTGTGTGTGTGTGTGTGTGTGTGGTGTGTGTGTGTGTGTGTGTGTGTGTGTGTGAAACTACGCCTATGTGAAGACCTTCATTTTGGTGGATTTTACACGCACACACACACACACACACAACACACACCACCACACACCACACACACACACACACACACACACACACACACACACACACACACACACAAACATACTGGGTTTCGGGTTCCCGAAGCCACATAGCATCGACGCACCCGCTAGCTAGCAAGCGCCGCAACCCCCCCCCAAAAAAAAAGGTTATGAAAACAGCTGCTGTCAGATGAAAAATTGATGCAGCGATGCCGTATATATTCGAGTGGCGGCCTCACCCTGCTTCAACTCTCTCTCCCTGCCTCTCTCTGTTTCTCTCTGCCTCTCTCTCTCTCTCTCTCTCTCTCTCTCTCTCTCTCTCTCTCTCTCTCTCTCTCTCTCTCTCTCTTCCTCTCTCTGCCTCTCTCTGCCTCTCTCTGCCTCTCTCTCTCTGCCTCTCTCTGCCTCTCTCTCTCTGCCTCTCTCTGTTTCTCTTTGCCCCTCTCTCTCTCTCTCTGCCTCTCTCTGCCTCTATCTGCCTCTCTCTCTCAGTCTCTCTCTCTCTGCCTCTCTCTCTCTCTCTCTCTCTCTCTCTCTCTCTCTCTCTCTCTCTCTCTCTCTCTCTCTCTCTCCTCTCTGCCTCTCTCTTTCTGCCTCTCTCTCTCTCTGCCTCTCTGCCTCAGGGAGGGGGTGCTGATCCTAGGCTTGTTGTTGTTTGCTTATTGTTGTTGTTGTTTCGCTTGTTGTTGCTTGAGTGTCTAATGCCCCCACCCCCCTTATTTCTATATCACGTTGGGTTGTGTTTCGTCAAGTTGAAGCTCCCGTGATTGGATTTCCTCTTGATGTGGTCGCGCTCGCACTGGGATTAGATTTTTTTTGTTTGTGCTTTTGTTTGATTATCCATCGAGATCCTGGAGAGGCTTTTCACGACCAAGGTCAGCAGACAAGGGCGACCAAAGGTAGCGTGAGCGTGAGTGCGTGCGTGTGGTTGTCTGTCTGTGGGTGTGTGTTCATTTTCATGTGATTGTGTGTGTGTGTGTCAGTGTCATTGTTGTGCTCAGGAGGGAGCACTCCAGCAGGTAGGCCAGTGGTCGAAGAAGGGCCGATTCGTCCTCATGCCTCCACCAGTCTCAGACCACCGACCACAGCCTGTTGTGCTGCTATGGGCCCCTGCACTGCTCCTGTGTGTTAACAGGAGGTGGCATGTTGGCCAACCACATCCCAACACCTACGGCTCATTAGCATATAGTACAGTCAGGTGGGTTGACACAAAAGTTACAATGTGATAAATAATGCATACACAACTACAAACAAACATAAACCACTACAACACCAAACACACAAACACACACGCACACACACACAAAACTACAAACAAACACGCACACGCACAAACACACACACACAAACATGTCCTTTATGTAAAAACATCAATAGCTTTATCCTCGGCGGCTGCGTTTTACCCGCCAGTGAAATTCTCTTAACCAACAAGAGGTAAACAAACAAAGACGGAGGACTTGAGAAAATCTCAGAGTGACATCCAGCAGCTACTGAAGCCACTGGGAGTTTAACCAGTAGTTTAATCATGAGGCTGTGTGTGTGTGTGTGTGTGTGGCGGGGGGGGGGGTGCCAGGGGACAGAGTGGCCCCAAGCAACACACAGAGTCCACCCCCCCTCTCTTCTGTCCCCGATCGATGTATGGTAATGCAAGAGCAGGGAGCCAAGAGCAGCTTGTTACGAGAGCGAGGGAGTGAGGGCATTATAATGTGATGATGGGTCTTCAAGGAAGCACCTCCCAGCCATCTCATGCATTTGCCATACAATTATTCACCATAATAGCCGGGGAACCTGGCAAGGGAGGATGATAAAGGGAAACCATTCCCGAGGTCTGCCCATCTCTCCTTGGGAGACGTTGGTGCCTCTCGTGGAGAAACAGTCACAGAAGCTCCTCGCTCTACATGTATAAACCGGTCCTCTGTCATCAACAGCAATATCGGATATTTTCTATCAATACTTATGTGCAGTGGGAGCGTGCCGCCTGCATACGCCAAGCGATCGAGATAAGGAACGGCCAACATTCCATCTGGATCCTTCAGGATCGGTGTAAATATATGCGCTGAGCTGCAGTATTTTGTAAACGCGGAGATGGTTGTTTGCCCCTGCCGGATAAATCACGGGATGGGTTTGAAAGGTAAAGCAGGGGAAGTAATTGCATGTCTGCTCTGTCACTCAACACCCCCCCGTTGTTTGGTGTTTTTGGCATGAAACACCTTCCTCTGTAGATGTATCTATATCGATATGAATATCTATGTCTCTTTGTTTAATTAAGACGCCCTCGTCTCCTTTCGAAACGCCTCGCTACCGTCTCAGTGTTTTACCTCCTACCACATCCCACTGTAGACTGTAGAGTCTTCTCCGCGCTAGTGAACCAACAGGCATGTGCCTGACAGCTGTGTATAACTTACTAATGGAATATGTCTGCACGAAATAATAAACATCATGCAGAGTTCACTGCTGTGTGTGTGTGTGTGTGTGTGTGTGTGTGTGTGTGTTGTGTGTGTGTGTGTGTGTGTGTGTTGTGTGTGTGTGTGTGTGTGTGTGTGTTTGTGTCGGTGTGTGTTTGTGTATATGCGCACGCGTGTCCGTGCACGTGTGTGTTTGTGTGTGTGTGTGTGTGTGTTGGGGTGTGTTGTGTCTGTGTGTGTTTTTGTATATGCGCACGCGTGTCCGTGCACGTGTGTTTGTGTGGGACGTTGTGTGTATGTGGTTGTGGGGGTGTGTTTGTGTGTGCGTGTGTGTGTGAAGAGAGAGGGGACACAAGCAAGTATTTGCATGTTCTGTTTGGATGGTCTCCCCGAACCCGACTGCAAAGCGATATCTTGTTAACGCCGACAGATGATGGCTGTAAGCGCTGACTGCAGTCGCAGTTCGTATGAAAATGTGTAAGCGCTACCAAATACGAAAAATAATCCAATAGAAAGGCACACCTTTGTGAATGTACTAAAACCCTGCCTTAATTTGAGCATAATGGCATTGATATCCTCTGAGAGACGTTTTTTAATAGAACAGGCGACATGCAGAATATATATTTTCACTTAAATAGAATTAGTGCGACGTAAACATGCGTATGTGTATGTGTGTGTGATTTAACTGACAGACACACACACACACACACACACACACACCACACACCACACACACACACACACACGTTGTATGTGTGTGTGTATGTGTGTGTGTGTGTGTGTGTGTGTGTGTGTGTGTGTGTGTGTGTGTGTGTGTGTGTGTGTGTGTGTGTGTGTGTGTGTGTGTGTGTGTGGACGATTTTACATACAGACACATACAAACCCTCAACACAGGACATAACATATAACGCTAATTGAAACAGACCAATGTATACACCGTCCATACTAGCTTCCGTCGTTTGAACTACGTTAAAAGAAACGCACGCCCGCTTGATCAAAGGTGTTCCGTAACGGACGGCAGAATGGGCTGCTCATTAGCAACGTGTTTTGGAACATGGCTTGGGTTGTGCACGCTTCAGACAGGTCCAAACATGTTTGAATCACATCCCCTCCGCCCCCAACGTATTACCATCTATGCTTAGAATACCGTGCCTGAGCACTCGTGCTGCCTAGCAGTCCAACAGGGGTGTTCAGTGTTGCTCCTATTCACACCCAGATCCAGGTTGGATCCACAACAGCATAAATCCCATCGAACGTGAAAGGAAAGGCTATTCAACGACTACAGCATACCTTAAATATCATTCCAATTCACTGATAAGGAATGCTTTTCAGCAAGTGCGTTGCCCGATGCGAATAAAGGTTCAATTTCTCACAACGTATTTTATCTCATTGAGGGCGGACCAATTTGCAGCATTTGTTTTGAAGAGAAAAGGGAGATATTATTCAGTGGTTTGGAAAGTGGGATGTTCAAACATATGTAGCGATGCATTAGCATATTTTCTTTCCCCCACTTTGTGTGCCACAAATTGCTTTATCCATCCTATTTTCAAGGGAAAAAATGAGATGATAAGCATTGCGCCGCACTTTGAAAACATACCTTGTTCTGATTGGATAACGCTGTCATACAGAATGGTCAAAATTCAATTAGCACCAGCTGAGTGACAAAAGCCCCTATAGTGACAATCCATTATGTGGGATCCTGGTCTGTTCCTGTTAGGGAGGAAGGCTGCAGGCTCCTATGCACGGGGACCTCTCTCATTTGAACCGTGGCAAGGGCTGCTATTTATAAACGGACGTGTGAGATGTAATTTGTAACATTGTGATGACAAGGGGAGCCAAGCAAGATATTCAACAGCAGGGGCCCCGAAGTTGAATAACAGCGACCGGCTTACTTTTTTTGGGGGCAGTTTATTTCCTCCACCAAGAAAAGCAAATGCGAGAATCGAGATGATGATCATTTCAGATGTGAACGCCGGCACCCTGTGTTCCACACGCACGCCGACAACAGGCGACGGGCATTGTTCCCGACGTTGAATACCTTGCCGTCGAATCCCCTTCTCTGTACGTCTGACTCCGCCGGAGCAGCGCACCGCTCGCCCTTCATCACAGATCTTATTCTGCCGGCTGGCACCGCCGCCGCCGTGACACGGCTTGTCACCACCGCACAAAAAAAATAGAAGCCTCGTCCTGGGTCAGAGCCAGCACAACAAGCAACCCTCATTTCCGGGGATGTCAGCGGTACTTTCCATCGGCGACAAAGGCCGGGAGAAGGAGAATGTTTTCCCTCCAGCGGATGCCTTGCCAGAGATCCGGCCGGTGGGACACCTGGCTGACCCTGACGAGGTAGTCCCCTCCCTGGGAGAGGAGCGGCGAGCAGATGGCCGGGGCGGCGGCCAGCTCTCTGTCTGTCCGTCCCTCACTGGGAGGTGGCAGCGGTACTGCGGTGGATGGAGGGGGCCACCGTGCCGGCGTGTGTCCCCGGGTTTTGGCTCGCGGTCGCGTCAAGGAGACAGACGGCGGTGGAGAACAAAAGTGGAGGCGGCGCCAAAGGCAGGGCTGGGATCCGGCGGTGTCGACCGTCGGTTGATTTAGTCGAGGCTATTCAGAACTAGTTGAAGGCGGTGAACTAGTGAGGTCAGAAACAGGTCGTTTAGGAGCAGGGAGGGGTGAGCCATGTTATTGAAGGATGCCTGAGAGTAGCCTGTGGTCCTTTGGGTCCAAGCTGGTGCTTTTCAATTGTATAGGGCGAACCTGTCCCTTAGACAGAGGTTATTCCTCTTAAGGTTGAACATGTATAGACTATGAAACAACACAGTGGATTATGATGGGGTTAACACAGCATGTGTGGAACCCATGCTGGCTGACAATCAGAGAGCAGGGACTGATGCAGCAGAACTGTGAGCCTATCGGAGTGCGGCTGCGGCGGTGAGTTATTGATACGCAGCGAGAGAGCAGCGAGGACAAGGTGAAACGGGAAACCACACAAAGCTGTTGTGCTCTGAACACAAATCGCTGTTCTGTTGTTCTTGTCGTCTCATCTTGCTTGTCCGTGTAGTGCCAATACATATGTAACACTCGACCCCTGTCCTGAACTCTTTATTGCCCGGACGAGACGGCCGTGCTGGAATTAGACGCGGATGAGGTGCCTGCATTAAATATCAGTTCAGGCTGGACAATCTACCCACCAAAGGGCAAAAATGTGGCAATAACAAAACGAATAGGGCAAGTGATGAATACCAAATCTGAAAAGGCCTTCAGGTGCAGGTTCCCATCCATGCCTGTCTTCCATTCCAATCCGCACTCTTCTGATATCGAACCGTTCACAGAGGGAGGACCGGAGCTTTATCCACTGGAGGGGCAGTGGGTTGAACCCATTTCTCTCCATGTACTGTAAGCAGCAGGGTGCTTCGCCAGCACGTGATGGTGTGAAGATACCTCCAAACCATGGTGTGAAGAATGATCCTGCATGCAGGAGGTGCGTGCTGACCGGCCCCGTTATAGGTCTAGGTCGAAGAGGTCTAGGTCTAAAAGGGTCTAGGTCTAAGCGGTCTAGGTCTAGGTCTAAGAAGTCCAGGTCTAGATGTAAGAGGTCTAGGTCTAAGAGATCCAGGTCTAGGTCTAAAAGTTCTAGGTCTAAGAGGTCTAGGTCTCAGAATTCCAGGTCTAGGTCTAAAGCCCAGTTCAGACCAAAGATTCACCTTGCAACGGCTTGCAACGAGACGGTTTTAGAACGTCGCAGGGGCGGTGTGAACGGGTCGTTGCAAGCCGTTGCAAGCCGTTGCAAGGCGTCGCAAGGCGTCGCAAGGCGTTGCAAGGAGTCGCCAGAGATTGAACATGTCAAATCGCAAGGTCCAGTTTTAGAACGCGGCGATTTAACTATTCCTCTTCAGCCAATCACAGCACAGAACAACTTGTACGTCACGGCCTTACTCCGTCCCGGTACCGTACTGTCGTATTTTGTTGATATATTTGCACTTTTAATCTTGCTGAATTCTACGACGAATAATTGTGTCCAAATACAGATATGAGGACGACAAATGACCTGAAAAGATTTGGTTGGGGTTTGTCTCATTTTCCCCGCATTTACAGTGTGGTCGCAGATTTCGACGGTCTGCTGTCATGAATTGTGACCCATCGGGAATTGCGACCTGCTGCTTGTGGACTCTGTGATGATCGCCGACATGAATAATTGTGTGCATATACAGATATGAGGACGACAAATGACCGGAAAATGCAATGTATCCAACAACGGGTAATCTAAACTAACTGTAAGCTCCAGCTATTTACTCCAATGCAGATGTAGTGGAGAATGACAAGACATAGTAACTCTAGCCTACTCTCAAGTAAAATAAAAATAAAACTAATTGCAAAACTAACTAATCTAACCTACGCAAATAATGCTGTTGCGGCTCTCAGCATGTGCCAGAGCGTTCACAGTTACTATGGAAACCACCTAGCGTCGCAGCCCGTTGCAGCCAGTGTGAACTGCCCAGTTTTAGAACGTCGCAGCCCGTCTCGTTGCAAGGCGTTGCAAGGCGTTGCAAGGAGTTGCGAGTTGCAAGGCGTTGCAAGGTGAATCTTTGGTCTGAACTGGGCTTAAGAGGTCCAGGTCTAGGTCTAAAAGTATTAGGTCTAAGAGGTCTAGGTCTAAGAGCTCTAGGTCTTAAAACTAGAGCTGTTGCCATACACGTGTCTGCGTTTTCCTTCTGCGATTACATCGGTGTGTCTGGGTGGATGGAGTTTTATCTGTTGGAGACGGTGGACGTTTGGAAGGGCGTTAAATCACATTGTTTTATTTATTTTGTTTGTTTCAGATCCTTTTAGGGCGCTCTTCTGTGGACACACTGTGATGTGAGCCTGACTAATGGATGATTCTGTGTCAACAGGAAGAGGTTCCTGGCTTGTTTCACCCAGGGAATAAGGTCAAGGCACGGGTATTACAAAGGAACCGAAAGAAAGGCAACACAGCCTTTATATATCAGAGTATTATCACATGTGAGGGATCTGAAAAATCACGCTAACCTAGCCAAACTAACCTTGTGTTAGCATAACAAGCCTTCCCTTTTACTTGAACTTTCAACAAAGCAACAGCTAACTCATATTCCCACTTATGAAAGATTAAATAAATCAAAGTATTTTTACATGTAACGTTATGTTCCGAGCACTAAACGGTCATGTGAACTGAAGAGTGTAGAACCCCCTGGGGTGCCATGGCCCAACGGGGTGCTTGGTAGAAACTGTTGGGTGAGCAGAAATGTATTACACCTGGGTGAGGCCTATCATTATTATTATGGTCTGTAATAGACCGTCATTACCCCAGCAATCCTCAAAGCCCTCGGTTTACACACCACCCCTATTCTGACTCTCTCAGCTCTATTGTGTTTTGGGTGTGTTGGGGGAGAGCGCGAGAGAAAGAGAGAGAGACAGAGAGACATACACACAGTACGTTCCCCGCACAGAACACACTCTCATGCCTACCCACATCCATCGGCATTAAAACACCCATTTCAGAAGCGGCCTTTATCTCAGGAAAAGCAGCTGGAAGGATTTGCAGAGGCACGGCATAAAGACTTTGGCATTTACCTCGTCGCTCCTGCCCATGCAATCACAGGCAATCAGACGCAGGGGAGCCTACACACAAGCAGGTTATGATTGCAGCACTTGACCCGCGACTCCCCACGTTACATAACTATCCCCTCGGATGGACGGCGTCTTTGTTTACCTCTGCTGTGTTCCTGGGCCCTGTCATGCTGGCCTCTTCCCTCGTCTAAACGACGTCGGCCTTTCGGTTGTTTGCACACAACATTGACATGCAATTTGAGTTAATCCCGGCATGTTTTGTCTCCGAGGTCAAACCTATTGGCTTCTGTTTGGTTCCTGTGGGATTGACCTTGTGTGCGTCAATTAAGTGATTTGAGTCAATGTTTGCTCAAAGAGAGGAGGAGCTGTTCTCGGAAAGGCAGCCGAATTCAACTTGATGAGGATGACTGAGAGTAGGGTCATGGCTGCTCATCATGCATACAGTCAGGGGGAAGACTTGATTTCCCCCTGACGGTCACCAGGAGGCTGAAGTCTCCTCGAGGGGCGAACAGGGGGGCGAAGAGGGGCTTATTGGAGGAGGTAGAGACAGCGCGTGCAGTACAAAGGACCATGACATTGCAGAACCTTGCAGAAGAAGAGAAATTGGCAATGGAGGTGGGCAGGCTTCTCTCACCCTGATCCGCGCTCCCGTATGCAAACGAGCAGGCACCCACATACCGCCGCGCATCCGAAATCGGAAAAAGTCTTCTCAGACTCAAAGTAAAATTACCAAGGAATAACTTTTCCCCTCCAGCCTTGCTGTGATGGATGTCTCCTCCATGGTGCCATGGGTGCCAGGAGCCGAGATGGGTGCTCATTATGATCTCATATTTAGACCGCTCTGTACCTCAGATAGACATGGCCCACCAGCTCTCTCTTCCTCACTAAGACACTTTTCCCCTTCCTCCCTGGAAATTGAATCTCAATTTCCAATTATTTTCATACTCAAGTAGTGAGAGAGTCCCACAGTCTTCTCTCTGTGTCCAAGGAGCACGCGCCGCTAGTCGACCAACTCAGCTATTGTTTTCCTCTCTTTGACGCCTCTTCTCTCCCCAT
The DNA here is from genome assembly GCF_902167405.1 of Gadus morhua. Taxonomy (NCBI): domain Eukaryota; kingdom Metazoa; phylum Chordata; class Actinopteri; order Gadiformes; family Gadidae; genus Gadus; species Gadus morhua. The sequence continues at coordinate 13,697,759 of NC_044063.1, forward strand.
GCTCAACCCTCTCTCCTCCCTCCTCACCCCCTCTCTCCCCCCTCCTCACCCCCTCTCTCCTCCCTCCTCACCCTCTTCTCTCCCCCATGCTCAACCCTCTCTCCTCCCTCCTCACCCCCTCTCTCCCCCTCCTAACCCCCTCTCTCCTCCATCCTATTCCCCTCTCCCCTCCATCCTCACCCCCTCTCTCCCCCATCCTCACCCCTCTCTCCCCCATCCTCACCCCCTCTCTCCCCCCTCCTCACCCCCCTCTCCTCCATCCTATTACCCTACTCCATCTTCACCTCCTCTCTCCCCATCCTCACCCCCTCTCTCCCCCATCCTCACCCCCCTCTCCCCCCCTCCTCACCCCCCCTCTCCTCCCTCCTCACCCTCTTCTCTTGCCAATGCTCAACCCTCTCTCCCCCCCCCTCAGCCCCTCTCTCCTTCATCCTCACCCCCTCTCTCAATCCTCACCCCTCTCTCCCCCATCCTCCCCCTTTCCTCCATCCTCACCCCCTCTCTCCCCCATCCTCACCTCCTCACAGGTCATGGGAAGTTTGATATTTTTCCCCTGCTTAAAAAAGCTATTAATTTCAAATGAATCAATGCATTGTCTCTCTCTCTCTCTCTCTCCTCTCTCTCGCTCTCTCTCTCTCTCTCTCTCTCTCTCTCTCTTCTCTCTCTCTCTCTCTCTTCTCTCTCTCTCTCTCTCTCTCTCTCTCTCTCTCTCTCTCTCTCTCTCACACACTCACTCTTGCTCTCGCTCTCTCTCTATCCCTCTCTCTATCTCTCTGCCCCCTGTCGCTCCCTCTCCCTAGCGTGTGAAGGTAGCGGGGGAGAGAAGAGATCGTGTACAAAGAAGGCAGAATGCAATATGTCAAATTAGAAGCTGTTTACTTTGGCATCAATGCATTATTAGCGTAACGTGTTAGCGGCTCGCTTTGAACCGGAGAAGGAGGATAAAACAATCAGCAGTGTTACTCTCGCTCTCTGTCTCTGTGTCTGTCTCTGTCTCTCGGTCTCTCTGTTTCTCTCTCTCTCTCGCTCACTCTCGATGTCTCTATCTCGATCGCTGTGTCTCTCTGTCACGCTTGCTCTTTTCCCATCTCTCCCCCTCTTACTCTCTATCTCTCTCTCTGTCTCTGGCTCTGTCTGTCTCTCTCTCTCTCTCTTGCTCTTTCCCTATCTCTTCCCCCCTCTCTCTCTCTGTCATCCTCTCTCTTGCTCTTTTCCTATCTCTATCTCTCTCTCTCTCTCTCTTGGGCTTTTCCTATATCTCTCCCTGTCTCTCTCCCCCTTCTCTCTCCCCCCTCTCACTCTTTTTTATTTCACTATCTCTCTCTCTCTCTCTCCCCTTCTCCCTCTCTTGCTCTCGCTCTCCCCCCCTCTCTCTCTCACTCTTAGTCCCTATCTCCGTATCTCTCTCTCTCGCCAAAGTGCTGCATATGGTGGTTACATAACTCAGATATAGACACATCTTATCTCGTTGGGCAAATAGAACGAGAAAAAGGCCTCATAAACGGTTGCTGCTGGTGAATCATAATGTCCGGAGGGATTGCCGGGGAATTAAACCCCATTGTGCACACTGCTAAACCCACACAGGTTGATTAAAATAGGAGGGAGCCAGCGCCGGCACACTGTGTGCCTCCAGCAGGGGACGTCTGTCTGTCTGTCTGTCTGTCTGTCTGTCTGTCTGTCTGTCTGCACCGTCACCCAGGATACAACTCGACGCCATCTCATCTTACACAGGAGGCTCTTGTTCTCTCTCTCACTCTCTCTGTATCCATATCCCTCTCTCTCTTGCTCTCTGTCTCTCTCGCTCCTTCTCTCGCTCACTCTCTCTCTCTCTGTATCCATCTATCTCTCCCATTCTCTCCCTCTCTGTATCCATCGCTCTCTCTCTCTCTCTCTCTCTCTCTCTCTCTCTCTCTCTCTCTCTCTCTCTCTCTCTCTCTCTCTCTCTCTCTCTCTCTCTCTCTCTCTCGCTCGCTCGCATTTCCCTCCCTCCCTCCCCCTTTACACTGGAGGAGCAGGAGAGGGGGATGCAGAATGAAGAAAAGCAGAAAGATCGTTACAACATACGAGGTTTACCTCAGCGTGGGTTCATTCACCAGGTTATCATCCTATTCTTTATTTTTTAACGGCTACTTTGTTATGATTGTTATTATTTACATTAACATTATTACAACTGTTTATTCCAAACCTTATTAAAGCGTAATTAAACATGGGGTGGCGTTTTCCGAGTGATTAGGACCCCCTCCCCCCCTCTTACTCACTCACTCCTCCAATTGCTCAATTTCATGGCTTCCAAACACACGGTCGGTGGCAGGTAATTGAAAACAGCCCGCCATAGACGGGCAGTCACACCGCTCAAGTCATTACGCGGCCACTGAGAATCCTGTTTTCCCAATTAGGTTTCTAATAATAAAGTCACCTCGCTGGGAGCCGAGATTGGTGGTTCAGGAGGCCGGGACGCAGGCCCTAATGTAAGGGGCCGTGGTTGAAGCCTGATGCCAGCTCGTAGTGTTTCCTTGGGGGCCCAACGTCTCCCACGGTTGCTGGATGACAGCCGCACGCTGGGCGTCTCATGGCTAATGCTATCTGATTTGAAATCAAACCACGTCATCTACTGTGTGAGCTAGGCTTGATGAGGTTTTAGGCCCACACACACACATACACACACACTAACACGTACACACACACACACACACACACACACATCCACACACACACACACACACACACATACACACACACACATACACATACACATGCACACATACTGTATACACACACGCATACCTGTATGCACACACACACACACATTGGGATGTCAGCAGAACTGTAGGAATGACACAACATAAACCCACATACAGAAACAGACACACATACCCATACATGCACACACACACACACAGGATGTTGTCAGTAATGTAGGAACAGAAATCACACACAGGTGTGGGTGTGTTACTGTGTGTGTGTGTGTGTGTGTGTGTGTGTGTGTGTGTGTGTGTGTGTGTGTGTGTGTGTGTGTGTGTGTGTGTGTGTGTGTGTGTGTGTGTGTGTGGTGTGGATCGGACATGCAATTAGTCGCTCCATCCCTGTTACTGCGTTCCAATTGGCCGGTAATTGCGGTATCGCCGTCATGGTAACCTGTCGTGTTCACCCGGGACCGGAGGCTCCCTGGGTGAACCGGCGATGAGGCACAGGTTTGGGGGTTAGGCTATAATAATAACACACGCACGCACGCACGAATGCGCACACACACACACACACACACACACACACACACACACACACACACACACACACACACACACACACACACACACACAGCAGCAGCTGTGTGTGTTTGTGTTGCCCAGGGGCTAGTTAGCAACACGAAGGCGGGTGGGAGTGGGGGGGGGGGAGATGGATGTGTGGGGTGAGGGGGGGGTGGGGGGGGGGGGGGGGGGGGGGGGGGGGGTGGGGTGGGCGGGTTGCTGGTCACAGGAGACGACGACTGCTGACTTTATACTCCTCCATGGCCGCATTAACACGCCTCATGTACCTTGCTTCGGGGGCTTTTTCTCTTTTTTCTACTCTTACTAGCGCTCACTCCCTCTCCCTCATGCGTACCTTCAGGCTAATGACTCTCTGCCTGCCGCTCCCCTCACCCCCCTCTCTTCCCTCGGGGAGAGGGGTGAGGGGGGGGAGAGGCCGTGTCACAATGGGATCCGTGACGGGTGAGAAAGAAGGTGGTGTGGTTGGAGTACCATCAGCCATGGTTACCGCCGCCGCCCCCCTCACTGGGGAGAGAGGAGGGATCTTACCCCCCCCCCCCCCTTTCCCTTACCCATCCCGCGAGGGGAGAGAGAAGGGAGGAGAGACTGGAGGGGTCTGCAAGGTACACCCTCCCCGAGTCTCCGAGAGCTCCCCGCACCTGACAGTCCAACCGTCTCCTCCTCCCAGGCGGGGGGGTCAGACCGCCTTGTCTCCGCCCCCTTGCCCCCCCCCCCTCTCCTTATGGAGGCGGAGCCGCCTTCCACGACTGCCGTTAATAGAGTCCTGACCTTACAGCGTGCTCCTCTCCTCTGCTGTTGGCCGCCGAGCCTTCCCCTTCTGCCTCCGGCGCGACCTTGAGCCGGCCTCGCCTCGCCCAGGCCGTCGCCGTGACGATCGAGCGGTCGGCGGCGGCCGGTTTGGTATGCAGACCGGGGTGGCGGTGGCGTCGGCGGGGGTCAGCGGTGGAATCATTTAAACATGAGGGGGGCGGGGTTTGAGGAGCAGCGCCGCGGGGCTATGCAGAGGCTCTAAGGACTCACAGTATGGGGGGGGGGGATGGGTTTGGAACAGGAGTGCCGGCAGGAGGCCTGGAGAGGTGGCACGCTGCTGCCTCTTTGCACCCCCCCCCACCCTCGACAAAGGGTCGGCGGCCCTTTTGAATAACGCACATCATCTGTTGGCGTTGGGTTCTGTGTGCTAACGCTGGGGCGGACAGGCTACTGATGGCGTAGGGCTAGTGGTGCTGTCGGGATGAGCAAACCTGATTAGATAACAGAACGTGTTTTTAATCCCAGAGAAGGAGCTCAGGTGTTACAACACCCGCGAATAAAACAAGAGAAAATCCAATTAAAAGTGGAATACAACAGAATATATTTATACCGATTTCTATCTAAGGTGATAACAAAAATATGGATTCAATTATGGATTATGGAAAATAATTATCTAACATGACCCAATGAGACGTCAAAATGGATCCATTTTAACCAGGATGTGTGGGGAGACAGAGTCTCAGTCCTCCTGTTATTCTGCAGTCTGTATCACTCAGTCCCTCCCGCTCCCTCGTTGCTGCTGCAATCCTACACTACATTAAACATTTAGAGGGCGTCATGAATAAAAGAAGAGAATCAAAATCGTAATATCTGAGCATCACTCTGTAAGCATGAACATCGAATTGAACTTGAAATTCTCAATCAGAAAAGGAGAAAGAAATTAAGGCAAAATGTCCCTTCAATAAATCGACAATAAATAGGCTTTTGGACGCCGGGGGAACAGTCTGAGTCAGAGGATGTGTTGAAAGCGTGGAAGTTTCACAAACGGCGGCGTGCATTTGAATACCGACTCCAAATCTCTCCTCTCAGCCCCGCTATAACGGCTGGCCCCTTCTGTCATCGAGAAAAAATGCTCTGTGACGGCAGATTAGACGACTTGGAGGAAAGTCAATTAATTTGCGGGGACGACGCAGTGAGCAGACGTTGAATAGGCTGCATTAAATACCGATCATCAACAAGAACAACGCTATCTGCACTGCATATGGCCCCCTCAGTAATTAATCGTCTTTATTTGGGTTAGAAACACTAGCATTAGCCTCTATCAGGACTGGCGCTGGGCTAATCCCTGCTCCTCCCTGACACCCATCCACAGCTGGTATGTAGGGCGCGCTCACCCCGCTGTTGGAGTCACGCTTCAGTACCGTCTCTCACTCCTTCATCCTCCTACTCCTCCTCCTCCTCCTCAAAGTCTTCCCTTCAACGTTCTCCAACCGTCTCTCCTCGGCCCCTCCACCCATTGCCACCCATGTCCGTGGTGATGTAGGTCATGACACACGATGTCAGAACGCTAGACTTCTGAACGGGAGAGTAGGTCGCAAATCAAACACAAAATGGGAAATAAAAATGTACCCATTGTTTTCACCGTTGCCCTGCTATGACATTCACATTTACATTTAGCGGCATTTTTATCGGGAAAACCGACTTACAATAAGTACATTTATCAGAAGAAAGACCAACAACAATATATCACTGTCTGTCGGTACAGTAAGGATGTTCATAGAACCAAGTGCCACGCTTTAAAAATCGCTAGGTTAATCCATTCCCCCTATACAACAAAGATAGCTAGGGTAAGATGCTCCACAATGCTAAGTAGAGCCTACAATAAGTGTGTACATTAAGTGCCAGGACGTACAACACACAATAAGTGCGTACATTGAGTGCCAGGCCGTATCCCAGTCCCGGTGCCAGTGCTATGACTATACGGCGGATTACTTTAAACGATTCAAATCCTTTTGTATTGAATTGGGATACGGGTGACTCAGGGGACGGCAGGGATGAGCATCGCAGAGCAGCCCCCCCTTCCCCGGACCCCCTCATCACCAGGGGCTAATTGTCTTGGTGAGGGGTGTGTTGACGGTGTTTGCTTAAGGGAGTCTGGGACATCACACCAACACAACCGCTGGGACGCCAACGCGCCCACCCATTCCCACCCGTCTCCCAAGGTGGAGGAGGTCTGTTTGATTCTCTGATTCTATCCCCGACGCTCACCGGCAGATAATTAAACCCTCGCTAGCGGTGAGCTCTCCCCGGGTCAGACACACAAGCCCACATGGTCCCGCAAACGCTGCCTCCCGAATTGGATTTCCTTTTTGCATTTACATTTGTATTAGGGATCAAAATACCAGTACATTATACAGATCAATATGTAAACATCGTTTTTCGTTGAAAGATAAAAATAAAGAAGTAGTGAGAAAATATAACTAAATAAAACAGAATAAAATAAAAACTTAGTGGTTAACGAAAAAATGCAAACAGTTTCTTCAAAATAATATATATATTTTTTTATACATATATATATATATATATATATATATATATATATACAAAAATATTATAGTAATAAAATAAAATAAATGGCGAAAGGACCGCAAAATGGGGTTTCCGATCAGGATGTATTGGTGCCGTGGGTAAGGCTTTACCTCTCAGCAGGGGTCCAGCTAATCTGGGTCATACTGTGTTCTCCGGAAGGTCTGGAGGGGAGGGGGGGGGGGGGGGAGGCGGCACAGAGCCTGGGCCCCCGGAAACAACAAACGGCCAGGGGGCGGAGTCACGCCTCATTTCCTGTTTCTTTCCGGAGATATTCTCCCGAAGAAAACCTGTTTGGAGTGGATAAAGGTTTCAGAAAGGGGATTTTAATAAGTGCATTACCAGTGGCCAGGCAACACGGCTTTGATTCAAAACCTTTACAGACACATTTTAACCGTTAACTATCGCCAGTGGAGGTTGTGTTCGGCAATTACGCGCTTACAGATCCCGGCCCTACAGCGATGTGATTGGTCGAAACAAATATGAAGCGAAAGAAATCTAAGCGGCCCGTTCAGCCAGACGTTAGCTCAACTGCCGTCAGCCTCTGGATGCTAATCTAAACCCTGATTCGTGAGACTATAGTCCACCTAGTCAATTGCTCTACAATTGCACCAGCCTGGGCCTGCGCTGCTCTGCATCCCAATGCATCACTTCCAAGCCGAGCTTCCAAACACTGTTTCCTCTAACCCTCCATCTACCCCTGGGGGGGAAGGGGGAGGGGGGCGGAGACGATCATTGCGGACAGACACATGATATACCGATGATATGTGTTAAAAAAAATGCAAACAACGAGTGCGTTCTGTGCCCTAATTGGTCACAGCAAATCTGCTTTGTTTGTTATTTAGCATGGATTCCTCTCCCCTGGCATCGGGGATTGGGAGAATTGTGTACTAATTAGGATTAACAAAGCGTGGCGCGTCTCCCTTGAACCCGCGACAAACGCAGATAGATGTGGGGCTGTCTGGAAGGCAGACCGCGGGCTTAAAGACCAGAGCCAGAGGGTTCCTCTCGTGCTAGTGCCCCCCCCCTTTGTCCCTTCATGGCTGCTTTTACAGATCCGTCCGTTCACCGGCCCCCAGAGGACATTTAACACAACAAAAGTGCTCCAGGACTCACTTACGTAAAATCCATTTCCCTTTAAGAAGGGCCCTAGTGGGGGCCCCTGTGGGTTGACTCGGGGGGGGGGGGGGGGGGCATGTGAAGGCAAAGGGGCAGAGGGAAACCTGGGAGGGGCCCTGTGAAGAAGTGAGGGAAGGGGAGAGTGAGAAGGGAGAGAAAGGAGGGAGAGTGAGGAGGGAGGACGAAGGGTGGAGTGGGGTGAGGGGGTGCGATGTCATCAGTCAGAGCGGGCCCTTTCATCTTCTTCTGACATCTTCAAAGACAATGAGGCTCAACCGCTGCACTCTGTGCCAGCATTAACACACATGAAACACACACACCAAACACACACACACACATACACACAGATACGCAAACACACACGCACACAAGCACACAGATACGCAAACACGCTCACACACACAGATACGCAAACCCCCCCCCCCCCATACACACACAGAGCACACTGTGCGCACATCTGCAAGGGCACATGTGTTCATGGCTTTGCACATGCAACGCATACACAGATGCAAACACGCACATGCATGCACAAACACACATTTACACAAACAAACACACACACATAAACACACAAAGAAGAACACATTATTCATTATAATATGCATACAAATCTGCAAATGCACATATGGTCTTTGCAATCGCATATGCAACACACGCATACACCAAAGGAAACACGGACACAAATACAAAACCATTGCCACGCCCACACATACACAAACACACACACATATATACTCACTCTCTCCCCCACACACACACACACACACACCCTCCCTCACGCACACACACGCACACACACATACACACACACACACACACACACACTCCCACACACACACACACACACACACACTCCCACACACACACACACACACACTCCCACACACACATACACCCTAGTCTGGGCGTCTGTGCCGGGGGCCGTCTGCATCAAAGAGCCGCATCGCTCCTCCGTACTGCCTCCCAACAGGCAGGCCGCTACAAGGGATGGCACGGCCTTGAGTGGGTGTGAGTGCTTCGCTGGGTTGCAAAGCATCTTCTACCTAACGTTAAAGCCGTAATGCGTACGATTGAGCCGGTTAGTGGGCCTGGAGACTTTGAGAACTCACAGAACACAATAACAGTGTTCTGTACACTCTGACTGGCTGTGCAACTGTGGGATGCGAACCAGCGTACCGCGGTTGGCTAGCTGGCGCGACTAGGTGGGGTTTAGGGTGAGTGGGAGGGGTTTTGGGGGGAGTGGGAGAGGTTTAGGGTGAGTGGGAGGGGTTTAGGGTGAATGGGAGGGTTTTTTGGGTGATTGGGAGGGGTTTATGATGAGTCGGAGGGGTTTAGGGTGAGTGGGAGGGGTTTAGGATGAGTGGGAGGGGTCTGGGGTGAGAGGGAGGAGTTTGGGGTGACTGGGAGGGGTTTAGGGTGAGTGGGAGGGATTTAGGGGGAGTGGGAGGGATTTTGGGTGGATGGTAGGGGTTTGGGGTGAGTTGGGGGGGGTTTGGTGATTGGGAGGGTTTATGGATTTTATTTTATGGATTTTATTTGGATCCCCAGTAGCTGATGCAGAAGACATCAGCTACTCTTGCTGGGGTCCACACATAACATATAACAATACAAGAAATCAACATACATGACAACAGAGTGGGAGGGGTTTAGGGTTAGTGGGAGGGGTTTTAGGGTGGGTTGGAGTGGTTTTCATATATATGATACGATATCAAACAACCAAATGAAGTGAAACACCTAGAATTGTTCCATTCCGTTCTGGTTTTTTTCCCGGTTCCGTGTTTTCCATGCACTTGAGGACCGTCCCATTTGGGCCGGTCCCCTTGACGCCCCCCATGGAGTGGGTTAGGGGTGAACGCACTACACACACCAGCAATTACCCATGCACCACTTTGCCTCCTTTAAGTCCATTGGTGGAGCCCGTTAAGGCTCTGATCTCCATGCTAATTATACACTTAAAATACAGAGGGGCATGGTCCAACTCCTAATCTAGCCATTAAAAGTTACCGCCACAGCTACTAAACCGATTTGTTCACTGAATGTGCAACGGATTGTGCATTTTAGAGCCCCCCTGCAAAAAAAAGTGTTTACCAGATGTTTTTTCCTGTGTTACTTTGTGTTTATCTGTGTTTAAGACCGTCGCAGATGCACTCACTGGCAAAGGTCCTCACTCCTTTTTAAGCTTAATATTTATGTTGTGCTGCATAGTCAAGCTCTATTTTTTTTTTCTCTCTCTCTCTCTCTTTCTCTTTCTCTCTCCCTCTCTCTCTCTCTCTCTCTCTCTCTCTCTCTCTCTCTCTCTCTCTCTCTCTTTTTGTCCCTCTCTCCCTCGCTCTCTATTCATCTTTCTCTCTCTCTCCATTTTTCTCTCTTTCTCTCTCTCTCTCTCTCTCTCTCTCACTCTCGCTCTCCCTCTCTCTTTCTCTCTCTCTCTATATATCTTTCTCTCCTCTCTCTCTCTCTTTCAGTCTTTCTCTCTCCCTTTTAATCTCTCTCTCTCTCTCTCTCTCTCTCTCTCTCTCTCTCTCTCTCTCTCTCTCTCTCTCTCTGTCTATCTCTCTCTCACTCTCTCATGCACTGGTTCGTATGGCTGTCCCTCACTTTAAATCCATGGCAACTCAGAGAGTATTTCTGAAGCCGCTCACATTAGTCACATTGTCTCAACACTGACCCAGTAATTCAACCTTAAATGTGTTTGTGGTTGTACATTTTTAAAAGGCAACTTCTCTGAAAAGCATTTGCAGCCCACAGCGACCGGCTGAATGTGACTGATCGGAAACATGAGTCCCGCTGACATTTCTGCTTTACTGGGATTGGTTAAATGTCAAAGTGAGCGCCTGTGCAATTGTTCATTACTTTACATTTAAGGGGCACACTTACATAAAGAGGGACTGTTTTCCTTCTAAATCACCGCTGGGAGCCGTTCAGCAGCGGGGCCCTGGGGCCAGGGGCGGTCTGCCTGTCGTTTAGCCTGACCGCACGTGTGTCTGGATGGGGGTGGTGGTGGTGGTGGCGGGGCTGGGGCTGGTGGTGGGGAAGGAGGCGATGCTACCTGGGTTAGCATTGCCCAGTGAAGCGCTAACAGGCCATCTGCAGCCAATAGCATGTCGCCGCTCCAGAGGTCGGCCGCACGGAGGGAATCCGACTGCAGGATTAGTTCCATCCCGACGACCTGAGTGATCCGGGGCACCTCCACCAACGCCACCTACCACACTGCCACCAGCACCAGCACCACCACCACCAGCCCCACCAGCCCCCTGCTTCCCTTATCTCACTCTCTCTCTCTCACACCCCACATTGGGAGAGGGAAATGTTGTTTTCTGCATCTCATCCTCCATCTTGTGGTTATTTCCCCGCTCCCTCTCCCTCTCTGTCTCTCTGTCTTTGTCTCTCTCGCTCTCACGCTCTCTGTCTCTCTCTGCCTCTCTCTGTCTCTCTCTCTGTCTGTCTGTCTGTCTCTCTCTCTCTCTCTCTCTCTCTCTCTCTCTCTCTCTCTCTCTCTCTCTCTCTCTCTCTCTCTCTCTCTCTTTCTCTCTCTCTCTATATCCCTCTCTCTCTCCTCATGAAATACTCAGTGAGAGGCTCGTCTTACATACACAAGCTCATGGATCATTTCGAGGAGCCATTTCTAAAAACAGATCCAGCCTGTTTACCAGCCTCACCAGAAACCAAACATTTACATTGGTGGGGGGGGGGGGGGGGGGGTTGTTCATTTTGTTTGTGTTTCTAAGTCTATTATCAAGCTCTTGCTTTCTCATCCTCGAAGAAATTACTGTCAAAAGCGTGTACTGTGAGAATGATGAAATGTGTTGAAGCACCACAAATATGGATGTCAATTTGGCAAGTCAGCTCCAACGTTTCATTAATTTGCCAACATCTCCGATGGCAGATGAAGTAAGTCTCCGAAAGCACTAAGGGCTGCAGTGGGAGCCAGCAGGGGCACAAGGATCCAGCAAACGAATCACAACCTGCCTCATGAAAACACTGTTTTCATGAGGCACCTAACTCTGGATCAGAACGAAAGCCCGACCGGTTAGGGCATGTCTCCCTGTTGGGGCCGTTTCGAGTGTAAAAACACAATAGTCCAGTTATAGATTTACCCGGAGTCACTCGCAAAAGGCCAATTTGATTCAGGCCCTAAACAATAGCATTGCACCGACTGTAATTGTGCTGCTTGGTGCCGAATGCCATTGTACACTCGGGACCTAAACACAGCGTTTCTCTCCGGCCGTACAAACCTTTGTGTTGAGAAAGTGTGTGCTCCTGCAGTCGCTGTGTGGGTTAGCCATTAGTATCAGCCGGGTGTATTTTCAGATCGGCGCGATGCCACGGTGGAAAGGTTGGAGCGTAATCAGGGGGGACAGCTGTAACGACGGACAAAGACGAGGCTGAGTCACGCTGGGACGCATGACGGCGGCGATGACTGGATCACCGCGATGCATTACTGGGCAGACAGACAGGACTACAGGGCAGACAGACAGCACTACAGTGCAGACAGACAGCACAACAGGGCAGACAGACAGCACTACAGGGCAGACAGACAGCACAAAAGGGCAGACAGACAGCACTACAGGGCAGACAGACAGCACAAAAGGGCAGACAGACAGCACAACAGTGCAGACAGACAGCCCTACAGGGCAGACAGACAGCTCTACGGTGTAGACAGACAGCACAAGGAGAGGCTGCTGTTGTTGCTCATAGTGGTCAAAAGAGAACTATTACGTTCTTTATTGTTCATCGGTGATAGAGATGCAGACTTATGTTAAATGGGTAACACTTTGCAGTAGGGGCTAATTAATGAATCATTATTAATCATAAATGTATGCAGTATTAAGCATTGACTAACATTTAGTTAACAGTCAACTAATGGTCATCATTTACTAATGATTTCATGTTTACTACTGGGATTATTGTAAACTAATGGATTCATATATATATTATTTATTTAACAGGGTTAGGGTTAAGGTTTTTCCTAACCCTAACCTTTACCTAGTCCCTGTCCTCTATGCTAATGCTAAACAATAATCATCATTGCTGCATGAACAAATGTTAACGGTTAATTAACATACCCTTATTCTGAAGTGTTACGCTTCCATGTAATTAAAGTAGTAAACATGGCGTTGGGGGCATGATTTTGAGGTGTCAGCCATAGCCTCTCATCCCATTATTCCAGAGGCATGCTGGGAGATTTTGCTGTGTTTGGATCGGCAACAGAAATTTGTATCGTTTGTTGTCACAGGCGGGTTGGAAAAAAGCCCTGTAATCGACCTTCATTCATATGTGTAAGATATTACTAAAATACATCACGTATGTTGTCTCGCTGCCTCTCTCTATCTCTGTCTCTCTCTAAAAAAGCCACCTTTATTGAATCCCTCTGCCGTTTTCATCGCTTCTCGTATTTCTTTATCCCCCAATGTCATTGTCACACACTCCATCTCGCTGTTCGACTATTTCCCTCTCTCTAACTCTAGTCAGCTGTAACTGTCTCACTCTCCGTCTCTCTCTCTCTCAGTATCTCTCAATTCCTCTCCCTCTCTCTCTGTCTCTCTCTCTCTCTCTCTCTCTCTCTCTCTCTCTCTCTCTCTCTCTCTCTCTCTCTCTCTCTCTCTCTCTCTCTCTCTCTCTCTCTCTCTCTCTCTCTCTCTCTCTCTCTCTCCCTCTCTCTGTCTCTCTCTCTCTCCCTCTCTCTGTCTCTCTCTACTCCCCCATCTCTGTCTCCCTCTCTCCCTCTCTCCCTCTCTGGCTCCCACTACCTCTGCCCCGAGCAAAGTCAATCCACCGTGCAACACACCCGTGCTAGCCTTGTCAAACAACAGAGACTTCAAACAGAAAATAATATATAAATCCTCCAGACTGTATTCTCATCCGCTTCTCCCCACGCAGAAACCCTGCACAGCCGATCCCACATTTGTCACAGCGGTGCGGCACGACCATGACAGGACCCACCGGGGTCCGACCACCGGGGCCTTTTGGTCGGCTAAATCACAGCAACACAAATAGACGTGAACGGGCGCAGGAGTAAGGGCTCCTAATGACAGGCATGGTGGGGGCCCCCACCTGCCACCCGACCGCCGGCATCACCACAACATCCTGCTGATCTAACGGGAAACACAGGCTGATTGCACTTCTCTTATCCTAAGCCTCTGTGACTTAGTCCTGTGGCGCACATTTCTCATTACCACTTAGACTGCTGTAATTACTTTTTGTTGGCCTTCTGAGAGGGGGGCTCCGTACCGCGTCTTACCGGACAGCCGCCCCACCGTGGCCCCCACCGCGGGCCCCAACAGGGGCCCCATTACAGGCCTCAACACGCTCACTAATACCTGTCTGACCTCTCCGTCTCATTTCGCTGTCAGCTCTCCTCTCCTGATCTGCTCCGTCGGGGGAGCGGACTACATTACCCAGAATGCCTTTCGTCAGCGGCCCCTTCCCTTTCAGCGATCTGCCGAGCCGAGCTATTGCATTCTGGGTGTACGGGGGCTGGCGTGCCCGGTATTAAAATGCCGCTGTGGTCACCATGGCGATGTCCCTTTATGACTCCCCGCCTACTGAAATCTAGTGGCGCCAGGGCCAACACCTGGGGTGAACCACCGTGCAGTCCGTTAGTACCTTGGAGGCATTGTTCCCCCCGATGCTTTCACTTTCTGCCATTAACTCTTCTGATGGACGCCTTAAACGGCCACCATTGTGCCTTCATTCTTCCCTTTGGAATGTTCTGCTATGTGCACGGCAACCTGTGTTTCGCCCACCTGTCTGAGCACCATATACCTGCGATCAGGCTGAACTCCCGCAGACCGAAGCCCTGAGTCCCGCCGGACCCCAGGGAGGGGAGCGGGCAAGGAGCCAAGGAGAGCCGCACTCCACTGGCTCCCAGTCCATATGGCCAGGGCTCCCAGTGTACTGGGCTCCAGAGGCCGGCAAACAGGCCACAAACTGACCCCAAAATGGACTCATCATTGATGTGATGGCAGCAGATGAGGCAGTTTAGTTGGCATGCGCTTCCCCCTCGCTCATTAGCCCGCTCTCTCTCTGCAGCACCCATCTGCCGACCTCGTCGGGCCCCACAGCCGCCGCCCCCCCCCCCCCCCCCGCCCCCCCATGCCCCCACTCCTCGTCCCGGGCTTGCCACCTCACTGGAGCAGAGCACCGGCCACCAGACTGAGAGCCTACACAGGCAGCACACCAATACCTACCAATAACAATACCCAATACCTGAAGGATCTCCTCCACCCCTACACTCAGTCACGCTCCCTGCAGTCCTCTGACAAGGACCTGCTGGCCCTCCCCCGCACCAGATTGCGTACCTTTGGGGACGGGGTGTTCTCTGCCAATGCCCCCACACTCTGGAACAGCTTACCACTCCACAGCCGCTCTGCCCCATCCCTGCCCGTGTTCAAAGAGCCCCTTAAAGGTTGTATCAGCGATTCTAGTCCGAAACAAAAAGTGATGACACTCATCAGATTTTTCCTCAGGATCCGCAAGCTGCCCACCTCATAAGCAGGCCGTCAAAAAAACGCGTCTCTGTAGGTAGCGTATGCTCCAAGATCGCACACAAAATCAAATTGTACTACCATCCACTCAAAACCGAAAATAAATAGCATTCCAACCAATCACCGACAAGGATTGCACAAAACGCATAAGGGAGTTTGTTTGAGATCTCGCTTCAAATACCAACAGAAGAGACGTCACCCAACATCGCTGATACAGCCTTTAAAACATTCCTTTTCATTAAGTCCTCTGACCCCTAACCATCCCCCTTCCCCCTCCTGTTTTGTTAAGCAACCGTGAGTACCATGAAAGGAGCTATTTAAGTCCAAGCTGTTATTATTATTATTATTATTATTATTATTATTATTATTATTGATGTGTGTAATGTAGCCTCCACTTATCTCTCCAAAGGCGGACTGCACCCAGCGCAGAGTGTTTTGTAGCCGTGCGCCTGCTGCTGACGTGTACAGCACCGAGCACATCGTGTACATTTGTTCTTCAGTCCTGTCGATGCGTTCGATTTGTTTACTCGATTTACCGATGCTGACGTGGCGTGTAGGGGGACTGAAGAAGACCCACTCGCTGAAAGGGCATCACAGCATGTACGGTAAATGGTCCTTAAAGTCTTGAGTCGGTAATCTTCACGATTGGCGAAACGCGCACAGCTTGGGTGGCATTAGTGTAAGATATCCCAAACGTCATTGTCGAGCCACCGTCTTGCATTTCAATAATTCAGTGTGATTATGTACTCTGTATATCTGCTTCACGCGAATTTCAATATAATATGATTCGTGTCATTCCCCTCACGCCATGCAGCAATCATGGCACGGATCGTTTCAAAGGATTCAAACCCATTTTTGAAGTCCACCATCGCGCCGAACAAAGACGAATGCACTTAGTCTCAGGGGGTCGCTCCAGCTCCACAGCCATTAGCGACAGCCATCTTCCCTTAAAACACAAAAAAGACTCCTCATTGTTACCCCTAGCGTAACGCGAAGCGACAGGCGGAGTCTTCACCACCGCCGCCGTTGCCCGGATCCTTAACGATTTCCACATCTGCTAACGCACGCTTTTATCGTTCCCGAAGAAAGAGCAACGGCCCAAACCCGGGCCCATAGTTAACTTCAAACCCCCCTCTGTCGCGCGGGCGGCGCAGCCAGACAGATGTTCGGCGATCCTGTGAGTGGCTGGGAGGCTTACAGGTATTTGAGTAGCTGTCACCGAACAGACACGTCTCCATCTGTTAGGAAAGAGCTTGTTGCCATGTAGGGAAGGTTATAAATAAACGCTGACAGGGACGTGAAGTGCTGCAGACACATTTCTCCAGCAGATTGTGGAAAGGCAGGAAGTCGCCCTGCTACCGGCGATAACCCAGAGAGACGCTGCAGGGGTCGTAGCCCGCCGGAGGAATAACAACCCCGAGCACCGGCAATGACACCACGGTTTAGTGTTGTGAGGCGGAGGCCGGCACCGAGAGCAGGGAGCAGGCGAGACGCCGGCTCTCCTCCTTAACGATGTTGCTGTCGGCTCGCCGGTTTGTTTGTGTGGACGCCAGTCCCCCCCCCCCCCCCCCCCCCCGCAGTACGACGTTTGTTATGTTCAATGAGCTTTCAGCGGCGTGGCGCTTCTCTCGCCGCGGCCCTTTCCGTCTCTCATCTCCTTCCACTCTTTCCCGAATTATCCATGTCCGCTCCGGACGCAACGCCGCCACGCCCGGGCACCGGGGCTCCCGATTAAGTGCGCGTCCAAACGTGTTTTTTCAATAAGCGGCGCGGCAGCAGAAGCGCTCGCATTAACCCCTGCCTCGGCCCACTTCAAAGCGAGCGCCGTCTGCCGCGCTCGTCTCCCTCCTCCCGAGGTGAAGACACATTGTTGTGGCTCCCTAAATGGCTTAGAGGCGTTCCCTGTGAAGCCACGGAGAGTGTGGGGCGGCCGGGATAAGGTAAGCCATCGCTCCCGCTAAACAGAGAGACGCATTGAGACAGCTTGTGGAGCTGCCCTGGCGGAGCCTTTGCTAGTCTGCGGGTCTTTACGCCACGCATCCCCCTGTCACAGACGCTAAGTGGAACGTTTGCTGTCTCAAATGTGTTTTTTTTGCGCTCCTGCTTATTCCACCGCAGTCCACCGATGGCGAGGAGCCAGATCAGCTGAGCTCCCGCCAACTGGTGTCCGCTGCGTGTCTTCCACCTGGCTGGCTTGTGCGCTGTAATTAGTCCCAACCGACGCGTACAGCATGCTGGGCTGTGTCTGTCCTAGGACGAGCAGGATGTGTGTTTTGGGGATGCACGTTTTGCTGCAGCGGCCCGATGTGAAGTCCCACATCGGTCGGCTTAGCGCAGGAGGTTGAGCAGGTTGGCTGGTAAGTGGATGGTTGCTAGCTCGATCACCCGGCTCCTCCTGTCAGAGTGTCGAGGTGTCGCTGAGCAAGACACTTCACTCCAACTGCTCCCGGCAAGCTCGCTGTCGCCTTGCGTGGTTGACTCCACCGTGAATGTGTGCATGAATGGGTGAATGTTAGGCAATATTGTAAAGCGAGCGGCCACTGGTAAGGGATGTGTCACATAAATGCTGGCTGTTTACCATTTTGATGTGTTGGGTGAAGCACGTTCGCAGCCGATGTGAAGTCACCTGATCTGGGGTCTGACGGAGCAGGGAGTCAAAATGATGACTCGAGGACGCCCCCCATTAACACCACCACGTGGGGTAGCCCAAACTGCTGCCTGAAGCCGAGAATCGCTCCCCTCTTTAACACAGGGCTTTTGTTTCAATTCGGAAACACAGGAAGCCAGCCAGACACACATTGTTAATTTCTCGTGGCAAGACTAATTGCGGGTTCTAAACAACAGTGTAATTAGTTGCTTTTTTCCTCTTCTCCACTCCTTCATGTGGGCCTGTTGGAGTCCACTAGAGGCCACAAGCCCGGTGAAAGAGAGGCCAGACAAAAGAGGGGTTTCAGGAATTAAATCCACAACACAGTGAAAGGTATGTCTGTCTGAGTGTGAGGGGTACGGTGTCTAGCGGAGAGCAGGGGGCTCGCTGTGTGGGCCTGCATGTTGTCGTGGCAATTTCTTTACCAGATGTAAAAAGAATCAATGAAAAAAGCACACAACGGTTTTCGACAATTCACCTATTTTAATGTATGCATACACTTGTGTCCTCTCTAGCAGAGTGAGCCCAGGATACCGTTTAACAGTAACTATGCAGTTGTCGATGATCAAATCAGAGAAAAGCTTAAATGATTCAAACTTAAACCACAGACAGATTTTGCATCGCAATGTTCACGCCCCCCACTATCCAAACGTCGGTCCTTCAGAAGATACGACCGGGAAAGAAGGACAGACAGAGACACAGACAGAAGGAGGCAAAGAGGGAAAGCAGGAGGGCTTGATGACAAAGAACCATTTGGATTTTGAGCAAACGGGAACGTGTTGCGATGTGGATACAAGAGAACACGCAACTGTTGTCATGACGGAACACGCCACCTGTTGAAGTGGGGAAGATGACGAAGGAGTTGAGTTGGCTCGACGCTTGGAAAACATTTCATATTTCGGAGAGGAGATGGTGGAGGACGAGGGCGAGTTGTTCGCAGCTTCCAGGTGGAAACGTGACTCTAATGGGTGTTCTCCATTGAAACGACAGCACTGGTCCTATTGCTGAAGCGTGCGGCTGTGATGTGGACGTCTCGTGCACACCGATGACGAGCAAACTGAGCTGTACTCCTGCTCGCCACTCTCCTAATGGCTGGGAAACGCCCGCTGAGGTGACTGAGGGAGATAGACGGAGGGATGGAGGGGTAGGAGGGAAGGATGGAACGGAAAAGAGAGAGAGGAGGATAGAGGAGGAGGACGCGGAGAACGCATAGTTCTCCCATCGCCGCCTCCATTAGGACTGATGGCGCCGTCGTAAAGTTGCCGCGCACCACCGCTGCTACTGCTGCCGCTGCATATAGCACTGTTGCTCATTACACACACACACACACACACACACACACACACACACACACACACACACACACACACACACAAACACACACAAACAGGGACACACACACACACACACACACTCAAACACAAACACACACACATATAAACACAGACTCTGTACCGTCTCAGGAACCTGACACATTCAGGCCACAGATGGGTTTAGACTTTCATGCACTCACATTCCTGTCACACACAAACACACACACATAGACAACACACACACACAAACACACACACACACACATGGACAACACACATACAGGCACACGCACACACAAGTACACACACACACACACAAACACACACACTGAGGCACTGTGCGAGCAGTGACGGGGTAACGGCAGGAGGCCCATCGCTGTGTTGCCGCCGGCCGCAGAACACAGGGAGCGAACGAGGAGAACCTCTCAGGGTGCTGCTGACTCTCTCTCTCTCTCTCTGTGTGTCTCTGTCCCTCCCTCTCCCTGTCTCTCTCTCTCTCTCTCTCTCTCTCTCTCTCTCTCTCTCTCTCTCTCTCTCTCTCTCTCTCTCTCTCTCTCTCTCTCTCTCTCTCTCTCTCTCTCTCTCTCTCTCTCTTTGTCTCTCTCTCTCTGCTGTCCATGGTGCTGAAGTCTCTCTCTCTCTTTCTCTCTCTCTCTCTCTTCCTCTCTCTCTGTCTGCTGTCCATGGTGCTGAAGGTTGAAGTCTCTCTCTCACTATCTCTGCTGTCCATGGTGCTGAAGAGTCTCTCTCTCTCTCTCTCTCTCTCTCTCTCTCTCTCTCTCTCTCTCTCTCTCTCTCTCTCTCTCTCTCTCTCTCTCTCTCCCTCTCTCTCTCTCAGTGGTAGTTCTGGTCCCTGCTGTGTCCCGAGAGCAGGGCTGTTTATGAGGCAGACTGCAGGCGATAACAAGGGACCCGGTCAGCCTTTTACATGCATTCCTCACATCCCTCTGTCTCTATGTCTCCCTCTCTCTTTCTCCCTCTTGTCTCAGCCCCCCTGTGTGTCCCCCAACATGGAGGACCGGGCAGTCAGCAGGAGGTCACATCAGGCACGAACACGCGATATGATTGGCTCATGTCGTTATGTGATCATGTGGTTTGGGATCATGTGGACTTGTGATCATGTGTTCATGTGTTCATGCGTTCACGGGATCATTAGGTCTTGTGATCATGTGATCATGGGGTCATGTGGTCATGGGATCATTTGGTCATGTGATCATGTGGTCATGTGATCTGCGATGGCTGTCGGCCACACTGTCTCCACATGTTATGTGTCACTGGCTCCACAGTTACTCATGTATGCTGCTGGTCCCTTGTCACT
>NC_044063.1:13728244-13740744 GCF_902167405.1 Gadus morhua
AGTGAGCCGGCGGAGTGAGTGAAAGCCACGCGCTGATCAAACACAAAGGCCCTGCTGAAGGGATCGATCAGGACGACACACACTGGGACGCGCACCAACACACACACATACAGGTATGGGCACGCACACACACAAACACACGCAGAAGCACTCATACATACATACGCACTCACACACATTAACACAGACACGTACACACACGCATGCATATGCACGCATGCACACACACACACACACACACACACGTGTGTGAGTGTGTGGGTGCGAGTGTGTGTTTGTCGGTGTGTGTGTGTTGTCCATTTGTGTAGGTATGTATTTGTGTGTTCTTGTGACATGTGTATGTGTATGGGTGTGTGTGTGGGTGTGTGTTTGCGTGTGTGTGTGTGTGTATGCATGTGCGTATTGTTGTGTGTCTGAGTGTGTGTGTGTCTGTCAGCAGCAGAGTGGGTGTGGGTGTGCGTGTGTGTTGTGCGTGTGTGTAGGTATGTGTGTGTGTGTGTGTGTGTGTTCTTGTGACGTGTGTGTGTGTGTGTGTGTGTGTGTGTGTGTATGCGTGTGTGTGGGTGTGTCGGTCTGTCAGCAGCAGTGCAGAGCAGATCTCTCCGTTCTACTCCCTGGCTCAGGGTATCTGACAGCTGGCCGTAAAACAACCTCAGTGTGGTTCTGTCAACGCCACCGCTGACGGATGGCTCTCTAAATAAAAATTAAAGTTCTTGAACCCACTGTTTTTCTATTGCTCTTCATTATTTATATAGAAAACTAAGTGGCAAGCCAAAACACTCCCTTCAGCTGCCCGCAGAGGATCCATAAATCTCATAAATCTAATCTGTCTACTTCTGTGGAGACGGATCACTCCATAACTATATATATATATGTGATTCTCTCTGTCTGGCTGGGCCACGGCTCGTGGCTGAGCGGTGTGTGTATCTGCAGTATATGTATTGTGACAAGCTGTCTTGATGGACCGACTGCGACGCCCGGGCACAAGTGGCAAAACAGATGATGCAGCAGAGTGGTTGGGTGCTGCAGACGGGGAAGGAGAGCAGAGATATACGAGGTGGCTCATGGGCGAGGAAGGGCCCGCTCTCCGACAGTGATCCATGACGTCTCACGCCGCTGTACGGGAGTTTGGTCTGGGGGTGAGGTTTGATGCTAGTGTCTGTCGACGTTTTTCAGGTGCACTGCTGCCGTCACATGATGCAGCAGGCCATGTCTCGCCCTGGACAGGTAAACAGGCCTCTTAGCTAGTAGGCTTTGTGGGAGGGATCAGGGGAACCTCGGTGTACCCCGTTTACGGCTGTCCCCTCGGAATCACGGGAGTCCGTACGAAGGGAAAGTTCCTCAAAACGATTTAGCAATTTCAAAATAAAAGTCTTTGTGGTGTTTGTGGTAGCGAGCACACGACCACCTGTAGTGATGGCGCCGGGCGCCATTACACATCACCGGGGTGAACGCTGATAGAGCCGGCTCACACGGCCAGCGGGCGGGCCGGGGGGGGGGCCGCGGGGGGGCCTGGGAGACCGCTCACACCGTGATAGATGAAGGCAGCACAACCCTTTCCTCATGGCTCAGGGCGGATGGCTCAAGCGGGTGCGTGCGAGGCCTGCCGTCTCTCAGGTACCGGAGGCTAAGCCACTATTTTTAAAGACTATATGTTACCGCTGCTGCACTCTGGGTGCAATTTACCAGAAAATAAGGGAACTGGATGCTAATGAAGATCCGGTGTAAACGGCGGCGCTATTCCGGGAACTAGCCGGTAGACACTAACAACGTGATTCTGCTTCGAGGTTCACCACGAGGTCCACAAACACAAGTGGTCCGAGAGATGGCTGCTATGTTCTACCAATATGGTAAGTGAATACATATATCAGAGCCTGCCCTTTCCAGTGTGGGACAAGCTGTGTCGTAAATAACACTCGTCCAGCCACTGCCGCTGCTGCCAGTCGTCCACAGAACTCAGCATAAAGGCCGGAGAACATGGTCGCTGTGTGAGTCACTTTACAGGAAGCTGGACTTGTCAGTCCGCTGCTGTCAAAATATTCTGCTTCTGGAGCAAAAAAAAATTTAAGCTTACATTGCGGCCTCTAACCTGGTCCAGATGGGCTTCCCACAAAAAAATGAAAGAAAGAAAAATGCTTTTTTTGGCTGTATTCTCAAATTTACCCAGTGGCTGGAATCCAGTTCTGCCATGCATGGGAACATCTGATGTCTCTTGTTAGTTTCACCTCTGGCTCGGGATGATTACAGAATCCACAAGCTTGACTCCGGCGGTATTGAAGAGAACTATGTAGGGTTTACGTTGACTTGAGTCTGCAACAGCGCTCGGCCCGTAATCATTTTAAGTGGAAAATGTGTGACTTTGTTGCTGAAGACCTTCTGGAACTGGAACTGGTTGCCCTCAGAGGGGATTCCGAATCAGAATTGCTTTAATTGCCTCTTATTGTATACAAGGGTCAAATGATTATGCTTTGTTGCTCAACAGCCACATAGCAGCAACAATACATTATAAAGTTAATAAATAGCTAAAAATTTAAATAAGTAGAAATAAGTAGCAAAAGTAATAATCAAGTGGTAGTGGTACACAACACCATTGGGTCTGCCGACAAAAGACCCATTCACCTCTGTAACCCTCTGTCAACATGACCAAGGATATCATTTGTTTTAATTGAGGATACTAAACATATGGCACTAATAGGCACCATTCTCTGAATGGAGTAAGGGAAGTTTTCAAGGTCCTTGCATGAATCCCAACCTTTGTTTGGTTACCATGCAACCGTGCTCAAGGCCTATCTCCCATTGAGAGCGAGGAATGAAAAAAGAATGTCCACTTATCCATGGAACCTCCATTTAACTCTGGGTAAATATCCAAATTGAATGGATGTAGCCCTGTCCTTCCCTAGTATGGCTGCCTGTACTGAAGCTCTGCAACCAGGAAACAGTCCATTAGATGAGGAGGAGAGGCTTCTGTTGTGCACTCAACCGCATCCATTCGTGTCAACCTAATGGTCCCATATGTATATATAACTATATATACGCATATAGATATATATATAACATAAATATATATTTAAAGAAATATTTTGTGTGTGTGTGGGTGATTGTGTGTGTGTGCAAAGGCGTGTGCGAGTGTGAGTGTGTGTATGTGTGCACGTACGCTTGTAAGTATATTTATGTGTCTGTATGTCTTTTTAGTTTGTGCGCTTGTGTGCACATTTGTGCGTGTATGCGTGCATTTGCATGCGTGTGCGTGTGTGTGTGCGTAATGGACGAGGGGCTGAGTAGCAACCGCCACTTCCTCTCCATAAAGGCCGTTCCCTCCAGAGACGGGCCAGGAGAGGCCATGGTCCACTTCCACTGTTCCTGCTGAACGGAAAGGTTAATGCTGTGTTTCCACAGGAACAGCGGGAGAACACATAATGAAAAGTATATATATATATTTATAGATATAAATAAATGTCATTTTCATATTGTGATAATGGACAGGAGGGGAAGCCGTGAGGAATGGCAGGCAAACATAAAAACGGAAGATGAGAATAAGGGTACACACACACACACGCACACACACACACACACACACACACACACAGGGGGAAGACGTCCATAAAGGTCACTGCGGTGGCCAATCGCCGTCCCTCCCTGTTTGCGTCTCAGCGGTTGCGGCGGCGGTTGCGGTGGCGGCGGCGGCGGAGGCGGCGGGGTAGCCCCTGATCACTGGAACGGACCAACGGGGGCCGTGGTGAGATGGCCATGGAGTCGGGGTCATCATCGAGGAAATACAGCGATTATATGAGCCTGGATGGGGGGGGGGGGGGGGGGGGGCTCAAATAAGGACTGTGATTAGAGAGAACCAGTAGGAGTCAAGCAGACATGGACATAGGAAAGGAGAGAAGCAGTAGGAGTCAAGCAGACAGAAATAGGAAAGGAGTGAAGCAGTAGGAGTCCGACAGACAGAAATAGGAAAGAAGAAAGCAGTAGGGGTCAAGGAGACAGACCAATAGGAAAGGAGAGAAGCAGTAGGAGTCAAGGAGACAGACCAATAGGAAAGGAGAGAAGCAGTAGGAGTCAAGGAGACAGACCAATTGGGAAGGAGAGAAGCAGTAGGAGTCAAGCAGACAGAAATAGGGAAGGAGTGAAGCAGTAGGAGTCCGACAGACAGAAATAGGAAAGAAGAAAGCAGTAGGGGTCAAGGAGACAGACCAATAGGAAAGGAGAGAAGCAGTAGGAGTCAAGGAGACAGACCAATAGGAAAGGAGAGAAGCAGTAGGAGTCAAGGAGACAGACCAATTGGGAAGGAGAGAAGCAGTAGGAGTCAAGGAGACAGACCAATAGGAAAGGAGAGAAGCAGTAGGAGTCAAGCAGAAATAAATAGGAAAGGAGAATCAGGGATGTGGAGCACGAGTGGCTTTTGTGGAAAGTCAGAATTTCCAGAAAGTGAAATGGATCTCACTTCCCCCTCTTTTCAATTACCTTTTAGGGAACGGTGGTGGTGTTTTTTTGGGGGGTATCCCAGAATGCCGCGGTAGATGTGAGCAGCCAATGGCGGCAGGGTAAACAGAGCCCTGGTTTGAACGGGCAGCTCTCGGGAGGGAGTCCGTGTGAAAGCATGAATGTTCTGCGGGCCGCCGGTGGCGAGGAGGAGATTGGACTTTCTCCAGGGGTAAACATTCGTCCTCAAACACCGAAGTAAAGGGGAAATGGCGATTTGATCTCTGCCAACGTTTCACTCAGGCATTAACACAAAAACGCTCCTCTCTTTTACTCCATTTTTGACACGAAAGTTTGAGCAATTCTGGGCGTTAAAAACGGTGTCCTCACGTTTAGAATCAAATAAAACCCGTTCGCTCCGACAACCGACACCTGAGGAGAGAAGACGACTGAGTATGGGGTCGGTTTGAGAGGAATGGAGCTCTGGACCACTGCTGCATCTAAATGTAAATAAGCCTATATCCCCTCTCATATCATCTCCATCTAGTTATGCACGCACTCAAGGTCGCATGGCATCTGAGCCAGAACTCAGCGACCGATCCCAAAGGATTGTGACGGGTGTTTTCCGATTCAGGTTTTTCCCCGTGCCTGTGATTCCGCTCGCTGTAACCTTCCCCTCCCTCTGAAGACCTATTCAAGGGAAGGACAACAAGAAGCAGAAGGAACAATTCCCTTCACACGTTCCAGGCACGCCACGCTGAACGAGCCGTTGCAGTTCCCTTTCAACGCGGCAACAAGCATACAAAGGCCGAAGGTTTCGGTGCCAGGTCAATTCTGATTTTCTCTGTTTAGTCCTACCCACTTCTGCCCGTTCACTTGATGTGTGAATGGCGCTCCTTGTTTTTGTACTTTCTTTGTCTCTTCCGTTCGTTCGTGTCCAGAGCAAAGAAAGTTCCCGTCATGCGGTTTCTATGGCGATAAGAACGTAAAAGTTCTAAACGGTCGCTGTGCGAACACAAACGTCCCAATATAAATAGGCTGAAGGCCCCTTGTGCCAACAGTAGACCTGGCTGCCAGCGTGAGCGCATCTGAACCAGGCACACCCCCGTGGTGCTCGCTCGGTGTCCCTCAGGGAACCAGAAGCAAACCACAGGATGAAAATACATTCACAACACGACGCTCAAACCGTGGTCAACACAGAGTCTTGTTGTGTGAGAGGAGAAAGTGATGAATCGGCCATCAACGCTGAACACTGAAGCCAACTCTGGTGTAGGGACGGGCTGGGTATGGAAACGTTTTCACCTCGGCCCCAGTTCCCTCCACCGTCGTCCTCAGTGGATCACTATGGACCACTGGGTGTTACCCATGGAGCGCAGCAACCTGCAGCATTGACAGACTAAATAATGATCAGATACTTCATTTACATTCAGGACTCTCTAGTCCAAAGCGACTTACAATCAGTACATTTGTCAGAAGCAAGAGAAACGCCAATATATCACTGTCGGTACAGTAAGGATGTTCATAGAACCAAGTGCCAAGCACTAACAATTGCTAGGCTAACCCCTTCCCTGTATACAAAAATGCTAGCTAGGATAAGATGCTACACAATGCTAACTAAAAAATGTTAGTGCAATGACGTACATCATACAATTAGTCCGTACATTACGTGCCAGGACATACGACGATACAATAAATACTGATGCATACTGATGCAGTCTGTGACACCAAATCTACCTCCAACTAGCCCCAGCCCCTCCCGGAGCAGGAGTGTGTCTAGAGCCACCCCACGGATCAGACCGCTAACACCGCTGTGTGCTCTGCCTGTGTTGCTAAAGTCGCTCGGCTCCCCCCAGCAAACAACTCCTTAGGTTATATCACTCGCTCGTAGCCAGGGCTCTGACGCTCTGTGTACCCGCCGCACTCCGACACCGCCGTGGACCGAGTTACACCGCCGTCGACGGTCTGGGGCTGTTCTGAAACTTAAGTAGCTGCAGTCCCCCCCCGCCCCCGTCCCCCCCCACCAACCACCGCATCCCCGAATGGCAGCGCTGTGCCGCTTGTCAGTTTTCCTCGCCTCTCATGAAAGCGTCTTCTATCTAGTATTCTAATTACCCAGCATGCAGCAGGGATCCTCGGTGCAGCTTATACTCTCTGTGTGTGTACGCCACTGTGTCTCACTCGCCTTGTTACCCCCCCCCGTCCCGTCCCCTCCGCTCTGCTCCGCTCGGTGACTCAGAGGCAGTTGGCGTAGAGAGCGTCCATCTTTATCTCCTCCCCATCAAACACCACTGCCCCCTCTACCCCCCTTTCACCACCGCCACACACCCACCGCCCCCTCCCTGGCCCCCCCTCTCCTTTGTAGCCGGTTGCCAAACAGTATGTCTGTTTCAGCCTGCCTGATAGCTGAGCCACTTCGCTTGACACACACATACACACTCACACACACACAATAACATACACACACTCACGCACACACACACACACACGCACGCACGCACACACACACACACACACAGCTATGGGCTCTGAGGCTGCTGTGGTCTGGATCCTCTACTCTGATCTCTCCTATACAATGGAGAGCAGACAGACATGTGCTCGCTCTTTCTGTTCTTACTGTTCATTCTTTTAGCTTAGGCTGCTGGATAGAGAAGGGGCAGAGGGAGAGAAGGGGCAGAGGGAGTGGGAGAGAGAGAGAAAGAGAGAGAGAGAGAGAGAGAGAGGGGAGAGAAGGAGAGAGAGAGGGGGGGGGGAGAGGGAGAGCGAGAGAGAAGGAGAAAGAGGGAGAAGGTGTGAGGGAGAGAGAAAGAGAAAGAGGGAAAAATAGAGTGTATTTAATTTCTTTAGAACGACTTCACGTTCATTAATCAAAGTCAGGCAGCCTTGCAATACTGTTTGGCTTTTGTGTAACACACTAAATGAAATTACACCTTCATTGCTAACCCCTTTTCTTTCCAGTTTTTTTGTACCAAAGGATCAGCCAGTGAGCGATGATGTGGGCAGATGCCGTGCAGAATTATTCCTGTTTTCCCCTGTTTTTGTGTTTTGTTTTGATTCTTTTTTTTCCAACCAGTTGTCCTAGAATTTACTTTGCCAAATAAACCCAGAGCGATGGCGGCCAGAACAGCACGCCCGGGAAGGCGGGGATTAATGATGCAAGACGCCCTGGCCGCCGCGCCTGGACCCACCGCGGGTTCGATCCCCGGCACCACTCACACAACAACGTCCGTGAACGCCATTTGGCAAACGGTCCGAAACATTTCATACCTCGCCTGCGATGGTAACAAAACGCGCGCTTTCACTCTTCCCTTACATTGAATGAATTCCCTTCGTTCAACCTTTTGGTTTTATCGGGAGATCGCGCTTTGTCTATTCAACCCCTGGGGATGTTTGCATGTAGGCCTCTGCCTCGTCGCTGGCGCTCCGCCCCAGCTGGAGCCCGTACTTAAAGGGGTGATTTCATGCTTTTTCGACTTTTCTCTAAAAATCGACAGCTTGATTGCGCTCAAACTTTACTGCCGTAACAGTGTCAGACTGCAGTGGGTGGTGCTCAAGTGCAGAGGTCCCCCCTCCCTTCTTCCCTTTCCCGTAATGTTTTAAACTTTCCGGGGATCAGGATTTGCCGACAAACGCGCAAAACGTTCGACCAATCGCTACATAGTGGGCGTGCTGACCGGATCACAGCAGACGTTTTTGAAAGAGGCTGGAATTGGTTTTGCAGAAATGAACAGTGTGGAAATAATAAGGGTTATTTTTAACACACAGGCATGCAACCGCATTCCAGTAGTACCCAAAAATTCAATTATTAACCCTAAAAAAGCATGGTTATAGTTAATATAATTTGTGTTTGAAATTGTAAATAATTATACTTGAAGAAAATACTTTTGTTTTGAGAATTCTTTAACGAGCGAGGGCGCTCATTTCGTTCATTAAGTTTTCCGCCTCCTCGTCCCTTCCGCCTCCACCCCTCCCCGTCCGATTGGTGAGAGGAGAGGAGTCGTGCGTCTCCATGACGTGACGTGGCGTCTGAGCGTCCGAGCGGGAGAAGTAATAACGGCGCCGAGACCAGATTAGGAGCACAGACGGCTGTTGACGTTGGACGAGAAGTAAACTCATTTTGTTGTTTCTGCTTTCTCATTCCCCCCCGCCGCGGTCGTCGTGGCGGCGGCGTTGGTGTTTGTTGGTGGTCATTTCCTGTCGCAATGCAATATTTTATCTTCCAATTATTATACTCCTCTCCGACCGCTGCTGCTTCTGTTTGTATTTCACCGCCGCTGGCGTCAGCAGGGACAACAGACGACAGACCTAAGACAGAAGCAGCTGGCCTCAACATCAGGGCTGTATCCCGATGACAGAGGACCCAGAGCACGTCCAGGGCTATCTGCTAACAGTGCAAATTAAATTAACTTTCTCAACTCAGGGAACCGGCTAAGAACGGCACGGCGGCGGCTATGAGCTATAAGTGCCTCCCTCATTAGAGCACATGTGCTGAGTCTCGGTGAACCTGAGCGTCGCCTTCCATTACGCAGGAGCGCTCACCCTATATGTCCTGCTTCATTGCAGTTCACCGGGCGACGGTGTAGGGAGCGCTTTCTGCTCCGAGCTTATAGGCTGTGAATGAATAACCTTCATTAAGGGCGCCCCAGTCCTCTGAACCCGTTCGATGTCCAATCCCCCCCCTCACTATCCCCGCTATAGTGCTGTGACTGTTAGGAAATTTAATTACGGCGGTGGAAGACTTTGAATCAGATGGATTATCCACGCTGGCTGTGTGTGGCTTTGTTTCACACTGTGTGTGTGGTGTGTGTGGCTTTGTTTCAATAATGTGTGGTGTGTGTGTGTGTGTGTGTATGTGTGTGTGTGTGTGTGTGTGTGTGGCTTTGTTTCAATATGTGGGTGGTGTGTGTGAGTGTGGTCTGTGTGTGTGTGTGTGGCTTTGTTTCACTGTGTATGTGTGTGTGTGTGTGTGTGTGGTTGTGTTTCACTGTGTGTGCATGATCTGTGTGTGTGTGTGTGTGTCTGTGTCTCTATGTATGTGCGTGTGTGTGTGTTTCTGTGTGTTTGTGTAACGTTGTGAGTGTGTGCGTTTGAGCGTTAGCTAAAAAAAAAATAGCTAAAGAGAAACGATTACAAAAACGGTATCGGATTTTTCAAGGATGAAATGACCCATCATTCTATTCCAATAAACACAACCAACAAACAGCCTCCCCCTTTTGTACCGTTCAAAAGGTAGCTTCAGGACATCGGGTCCGATACACAAGCCCTCTTTTTCCGCACTAAGTTTGTTGCCAAAACTTCTGTAGTTCCGGCTGGTTTGTGGTTCCATCACCACGTCCTCCACCTCCCCCCCCCCCTGCCGCTGGTGTGTGAGTCTTCTGCCCGTTCAGCGCCCCTCCCTGTGCCCGGAGGAGGAGGAGGAGCCCTGGTCCTTGTTCTCAGTGTTTCATCCCTTGGATTTGGGGAGCTTTTCCCTGCCCTCCTGAGGGCTTAGGGTGGCGGTAGGGGGGCGTGGTATAATGTGGGCCTGTGAGTCCGTTAGAGACCAGGATTGTCTAATGGATATACAAGCACAATGGACTGGAGTTGAATTGTTTAAACGGGTGGCGGACAGGAAGTGAGTGAGTTTGTTCTCCGGTACCTGTACCGGACAGATTGTGGGTATGATCCTCTGTCCTTGAGCAAGACGCATGACGCCTCGGTGAGCGAGCTGTCACCCTGGGAGGAGGATAGCGCCCTTGGTGGGTGAGTATGTCTGCGTGCATGGGTGACTGTCAGACATAACATAAAGCATTCTGAGTGCTGGTGCTGACTATAGAAGGGCTTCATTGATGCGCTCTATTCACCTTCCCTTCATCAAGATAAGAAGAAGTGAAGTGGCTAGGCTTCGAGTCCAACAGTATATCTCCTGCCCTCCAGTGGTCAGAACGCTGTGAAGGCCACTTTACGCCTGATTAATTGTTACCTGTGTCTGGGCTTAGTTTTATAACATTTAAGTGAGGCTTTCAACAGGATACTCCAGGTGTTCCTGTTGAAAGCTACACTTAAATGTTATAAAACGAACGAAAGGCCTAGAACTCATGCAACATAAACACTTAAGCGGGGAAATGATATCTGTAATTCTAGGTCATCGGTTTCATCACCGCTACTCAACCATGGTTTGAACGCACACACACACACGCAGACACAAAAACACACACAACCATATCTTTTTCAAAAGACTTGCTTGAAAAATGGGTTGGCTTTTGAAACCCTATGCCTGAATTTCTTTTATATGTTTGAACACACACACAAACAATCACACACGCAAACACACACACAAACACACTCACACACACCCACACACACCGAGATCGAAAAAGTTTATTTTTTAATAATGCAGGCGTTGTCAGAAGTGTTGAAACAGGTGTCAAAGGGAAATGGGTCATCGATGTTTGCAGGTTCAAACATGTCCGTGATTTATCTCACTTTCAAGAATGCTGTTCTCAATCACGGTCTGACAGGGCCTTCATAGCAGCCTCTCCATAATGGATGAGGCCACTTCAGATCTACGGAAGCATCTCCCCTCTGAAACCGCGCGGTGTTGAGAAACATTGTCCTATTATTGTCAATAAAGATGCCAGCTTTGAATACGGCGGCATGTGTTTCTTCCCCCGAATCCTAATCTTTTTTAATGATGCCCAGTGTCTTCTATCAAGTCTCTTCTCACCATGTGTGTCATGAACACAAGGTGTTTTTGTTGCCGCCTAACAGGAGTTCAGGTGAACATAATTAATCGTCCCTCTTCGCAAATCCGGTTTTGAGCGGTATAAATTTAGACTTTGAGTCATTGGCAGGCTTAGCTTACACACTAGTGGTACGAATCAAGGGAAGACATTTTTGAAAAGCCCAGAGCGAGACACTTTCAAATCCCACAGTGACAAATCTGCCTATGAAGACAAGCCTGAGTTTCAGGCATTTAATCCATTTGTTCCCAGAATATTCCGGAGAGACGATACTCCAGGCCTGTCCTCTAAAGTCGCGCCGAACTCGACAGAGTTGGCATTGGCGTGCACATTCTTCCTCCTCCTATAGGCTCGTCCTCATCTCAATCCAATTCAAAATGGCGGCTCAATTTTAGATTTGAGTGCTGATATGATACCAGTCGATTAATTATCCGATAACCTCTCGTCTAATTTAACCTGTGACATAGCATTCACTCAGTTCATTAGATAAGATTATTCCAGAAAACTGATATAGATTTACAGACATTATCAATTACAAAAGTTCTGCATAACAGAGGAAGTAATTACAAACCCATGACAGGTTTCTGAAGCTATTATCCATAACCCCGGAAAACGTTTTACATAACCTTTTGAGAGGAACAGTTGATATATTTGGCTATTTTAAAATTAATTCAATATAGATTATTTTGTTCAAGGTTGTTTCGAACCTCCTTCTCTATTCTTCAACGACATTTTATGAATTATAGCCGCAAATATCTAACGTATAAATATATAAAATAAAATGAATATAAATAATTGAAACACATGAGTCTATAGAGATTTATTCCCCTTACCTGGAGTGGATGCCATCGCCTATATCTGATCTTGGAGCAGCTTAAATGCTCTATCCTCTCAAGCTGTGGGAGCCTTGGGCTCTGCTAGAACCTTATCAATACAAATTAAATGAGTGTGTGCGTGCCGGTACGTGTGTGTGCATGTGTCTGCATGTGTGCGTGCATGTGCGCCATGGGGAAAGCATCGCAGCGCTGATAAATTGCATGTCTCTGATAATCACCAGGGTAGCACTATTTCTCAGCACAAGGTTCAAAAGGCCTGTATTCTACCACCAGGTGTGAGTGTGATCAGCCATTACAAACCCAAAAATAATGGTGTCAACCCAGATGTACCCTGGATGGATCGGTCTACCAGCCTACCATGTAGTATACTGGGAGTGTGTGTGTGTGCGTGCGTGCGTACGTGCGTGCGTAGGGTGGAAGACGGTACCAACTAGCCTTACTCATCCATCACACATCGAGGTGGACGAGCCCACTTGTGATGTCACCGAGTCACAGGGCAGAGCAGATCTTGGAACAGCCC
>NC_044063.1:13745744-13770744 GCF_902167405.1 Gadus morhua
CTCTCTCTCTCTCTCTCTCTCTCTCTCAAAGAGAGCACTTTAAAAGCCCTAACTTCAATGCTGCTGTCTGGTGTTGCTGGGCAGAATATGGATCATGTGTCCGTGCTCTGAGTCAGATCTCTTGGCCCAGCAGGGGGGCTTGCATCCCCTTGCATCCCGACTCAGCGATGGCTCCAGGCTACACTGGAGCACGATGGTGATGAGAATCGCTATCGATTAATAGATTCTGTAGCAGTGGGTCGGTGGAGAATGAGGAGGAGGAGAAGGAGGAGGAGGGTGGGGTCAGAGAGGAGAGGAGGAGGAGGAGGAGGAGGAAGAGGAGGAGGATGGGGTCGGGAGGAGAGAAGGAGGATGTGGTCGGGGAGTATGGTAGGGGAGTAGAGGAGGAGGAGCATGAGGAGGGTGGGGTCAGAGAGGAGAGGAGGAGGGGGAGGAGGAGGAGGAGGAGGATGGGGTCAGGGAAGATAACACTGAGACGGTCAGCCACACAATGAGCTCTGCTCAAAGAAAATAGCAATTCACGTCGGCCAAGTGTGGCCGATGCCTGAAAACAAAGAACCCCTACTGGGAGTGAGGCGGTGTAGCAGCGACAGGGTGGGCCGCGCTCCGGCAGGGGGTCCGGTCTCTGAGGGCGGGGGGCTGTGATTAAGTTATTGCTTTGGTTGTTTTGCTGTGGCTTTGGGGATCTGGGAACAGGCAGCTGTGAGATTATAGTGCTGAGTTCCGGGGATCCGAGCCGAGTCGTATTTCAGATGATGTTTCAAGCACCCAGGGCGAGTCCCGTCTCCCGTCAGCCGCCGGCACAAAGAATATTCAGGGAAATCGGGAAGCCTTCGTTCTGAGAATGTTTGAGTAGTTTTACTTTTTTATATTCAAGCCGTTCTCATTTAAGTCTACGTAGACAACAAAACATGCATCAATGTTTATTCCTCAGTGTGAGAAAGCCATTATATATAACACCATACAAACATAAATCTTAATGTATATTTATACATA
Organism: Gadus morhua; assembly: GCF_902167405.1. Taxonomy (NCBI): domain Eukaryota; kingdom Metazoa; phylum Chordata; class Actinopteri; order Gadiformes; family Gadidae; genus Gadus; species Gadus morhua. The sequence continues at coordinate 13,746,741 of NC_044063.1, forward strand.
TTTTATATGTACGTGTGAATATATATACGTTCACAAGTTCACCTAGACATACACAGTGAGCCCTGTTTAAATCTGAGGAATAGCTTAGTATTAGCGGCCTGAGATCACCTGGGCTAGCATATCCACCAGACAATAATGGCCAATGAACAACAGCTTCCGACGCCGGTTCCAATACAATCACTCAAGAGGTTAATTAAAGCCAATCCGATATATGTAGCGAAGATTTAATGTCACTCGAGGACCCTATTAACGCTTAACTTGGCGGAAAAACACCATAAACGCAATTGGGGAAACGGAATCAGAAATCTTAATCTGTCCAATTGATTAACAGCCACGGTTAAATAATCGACGAAGAGAACCATTATGTGTTCAAGCCGCTTAAGAGACGACCTCTATGTCTGAAGGTTCTGGGTTCAATCCCCAAGATCTGCTGCCTATCCTGTAGGCATCCCTGAGCAAGACGTCCCCCCCCCCCATTCCCATCCTTAATGACAGATCAGAATTCAGTGTGTGTCGTGTTGGAGGAAATCCATCTACAATAACTGAATACTGAAGAGCAAGATGTGAATCACCCAGGTAGAACAAATAGAATCAACTGTAAACTCATATTCTGTCTGTCTGCCGTGTGTGTGTGTGTGTGTGTGTGTGTGTGTGTGTGTGTGTGTGTGTGTGTGTGTGTGTGTGTGTGTGTGTGTGTGTGTGTGTGTGTGTGTGTGTGTGTGTGTGTGTGTGTGTGTGTGTGTGTGTGTTTTTGCGTCTGTGTGTGTGTGTGTGTTCATGTCTCTTTGGCAGGATGCTACGTCTTCATCACGTATGCAGTGTCTGTCTCTGTGTGAGCGGCCATGAGCCCAGAGTCATTTACATTTTGTTTAGCAGAAATTGCCGCTTGTTAGCCGTAGCCTTTCGGTCTGTCGGACCATCCAGCATCATAGAGAGAGGGGGATAAAACACAAACCTGTGACTCCTGATTTCAGAGAGAAAATAACAATCTTAGCGGGGGGGTTCGTGTGTGTGTGTGTGTGTGAGTGTGTGTGTGTATGTTTGTGTGTGTGTGTGTGTGTGTGTGTGTGTGTGTGTGTGTGTGTGTGTGTGTGTGTGTGTGTGTGTGTGTGTGTGTGTGAATGCGTGCGCGCGTGTGTGTGTGTGTGTGTTTTTGTCTGTGTGTGTGTGCATGCACTTGTTTGCGTGCGTGCATGTTTGCATGTGTATGTGTGCGTGCGTGCATGTGTGTATACGCATGCGCGTGCTTGTGTGCGTGCTTGTGTGCGCGCGCGTGTGTGTGTGTGTGTGTGTGTATGGAGGGGGAGGCTTGAAAGGGGAACAGAGCTGAGGTGATGAGAGGAGCACTTGACGGACAGAGGCAGCTGCGGTGGTGTTTGTGTGTGCCGGGCTCCACGCGGGGAGAGGGGATGAAAGCACACGTAGTTTCATTGACAATTGCACTTGTGCCCAGCACACTCCTGTTCTCCGTGGCTGCCTCGCTCATCAGATTCCCCCTCCGTCGTGGGCGCCCAACACACACAGACACACACAAACACACCAAGAAACAGACACACATGCCCACATACACACATAGACATGGCCTTGATGTCACATACAAACACACAGAGATTGACGTGCTTGGGCTGTATGGCTGGGGCTGTATGTCTGGGCTGTATTGGAGCCTATTACAATCCTCAAGACAAGGCCGTAACAGAGTGGACCCACCAGACCACCTGAGCGACACCCCTCCTCCCCCCGCTCCACATTGCGTACCAGTCCACCTTTGTATCTGTAACCTCCCTGTCTGTATCAAACAGAATCAGTTACCTGGGGTGACTCCGGTTTAATTGGGTCATTAAAGGGAATAGTCTTTTGTTACCTCCCCTAATCGAGGATGCTTTGCGGGGTGTTTCAGATCATGAGAACAGGCCAACCAGCTTTGTTCCAGTTGATTCTATTCCATTCAGCGCAGAGTGCGTCCTTTCAATTACGCATTTCATATCTGATGGAAAGGTTTAAAAGAGCACTGATTGAGACGAAGGCAATTCATTCATGTCTAATTACCGCCGGACTCCGAGATGACGGAGACGATTGTGTTTTAAAACACACTCCCGTGTGTTGGTCTGCCTCAGACCCCAAACACACAGTGGACGTGTGTGCTTTGTGACGCCTCTATTGTGAACGCTGTGCGGCCGAACACAGAGCATCAGGAAGGGGGGCGGGGGGGAGGGATCAGTGTGTCATGAGACACACTGATCCCTCCCCCTCCCTCCCCCCGTTTCTCAGATAAAACACGCAGGGCACCTTGTCCCAGACTAGAATGAGATGGGAGTGAACCGTCCACGTGTCTGTGTACGTGTGTGAGTGTGTGTGTGTGTGTGTGTGTGTGTGTGTGTGTGTGTGTGTGTGTGTGTGTGTGTGTGTGTGTGTGTGTGTGTGTGTGTGTGTGTGTGTGTGTGTGTGTGTGTGTGTGTGTGTTTGTGTGTAATTCTGTGTTTTGGGGTACAAATATGTGCCCGGAACACACACACAAGCAAACCCTTGGAACACAAACAGACACACCCACTCCACACACAGGCAGTATAAACAGCACACACACACACACACACACACACACACACATACACACACACACATACACACACACACACACACACACACACACACACACACACACACACACACACACACACACACAGACAGAGGCAGTATAAAAAGCACACACACACACACACACACACACACACACACACACACACACAGAGGCAGTATAAAAAGCACACACACACACACACACACACACACACACACACACACACACACACACAAACAGTACACACACACACCCACACACACATACATATACAGGCAGTATAAACTGTAAAAACACAGACACACACACACACAAACACAAACACAGTATTAGCACTACACACACACGCACACACAGACACACACACACACACACACACACACACACACACACACACACAGGCCTTGAGATCTTTCTAGAAGGTTTATGGAAGTGTAGCTGAGCCAGAGCACAAGGACTTGCCATGGCTCCCGTGGCTCGGATGACTTTCCTCATCAAGTGTTCGTATCACCGGGCGACAAATCTCTACTTTACATCTGACCTTCTGCAGCTAAATCCCCTGCATCAAGGTACTCCGCCCCCCCCCCCCCCCCCCCCCCTCCCCACACACACACACACACACACACACTCAACCCTCACAAAATGGCTGCCTACTCTGTCAAACTCCTGCCACATTAAGAGGCTGGATGGATAGTGAAGTGGATGCAGTGTGCAGTGGCCAGGCTGTTCAACTCACAGCCAAAAGGTCTAGGGTTTGAGCCCTAATCACTGCACTGTGCACTGCGCACATGGCCATCCCTGAGGGTGTGGTCCCTAGCCCCCTCGTGCACCAGCCCCCGGCTGACGCATTTTACATTACATTCACAGGGGATTTTGCTGACGCTTTTATCCAAAACGAGTTACAACCATTCATTCACATACCGACAGCGGTGTCAACCATGCAGGGCGACAGCCCGCTCTTCCAGAGCAGTCAGGGTGAGGCGTCTTACTCAGGGACACCTCGACACTCTAGCTAGGAGGAGCCGGGGATCGAACTAGCAACCTTCCGCTTACCAGTCAACCAGCTCTACCTTGGATCCAAACTCCCTTTAAAAAACGCTGTGTTACTCAATAGAATATTAGTTTTAGTAAAATGACAGCGAGGAAACACAGCCGTATCAGTAGCCACATTACACTGAACTACTGTGGGGAAGAGCTTCTCAAATCCAGGGGCTGTCTCATGGCTCCTCCTCGGGCTGTGGGCGCGGTGAGAGGCCTGGCTGTAAGCTATTACCCGTGGTAATTACATCCTCAGCGATACGGGGTGCTCAAGCAGATGTGGGGGAGTGGGTTATTACGAAACCCCGCCGCGGCGCCGAGACACCGGGGCCCCTTCTGATTGTCTCAGCAGCGTGGCGGCGGCGTGGCTCTGCGTGTATCTGCGTCTGTGTCTGTGTCTTAGTGTGCGTGTGCCTGTGCAAGCGTGAGTGTGTGTGCGTGAGTGTGTGTGTGCGTGTGTGTGTCTGTGTGCGAGTGCGTGCTCGCGTGCGTTCGTCTGTGTATAAGCGCGTGTGACTGTGTGCATTTGCGTGTGTGTGTGCGTCTGTGTGTGTGTGTTGGCCAGAGTGCTTTTTAATTCCAGATGTAATCTTTTATCGGTTTGAATAAACCATGGCCCGAGGACACGTCTCCGGGACAATCATTCTGTCTTTCGGAGAAGAAAAAAGAAACCTGAATGATAAAAATGAAATTAAATCCCCCCCTCTCTTTGCAAATGAAATCCCACTTAGACACATCTCCTTCGGAGTGTCGGGCCTCCGGTCGTTACGCTCCGGCTGGCAGTCGGCTCGGAACAATACATCCCCAACCAGCGGGACAGAGCGCTGCACTGGGCGGCATGAGGCTCAGGAGGTTGAGCGGCTTGGCTGGTAACCGGAAGGTTGCTGGTTCGATCCCCGGCTCGTCCTAGCGTCAAGGTGTCCCTGAGCGAGACACCTCATCCTGGCGGTGTCAGTCACACAGGCTGCTGCCCTGCGTGACTGACACAGCCGTCGGTGTGTGAATGTGTGTATGAATGGGTGAATGTTAGGCAGAATCGTAAAGCGCTTTGAGTGGCAAGTGGTCACTGGTTAGAAAAGCGCTGTATAAATGCAGTCAATTTATCATTTACCATTGTGCTGGGTATCCATGGTAACGAGGGGAAGCTCGGACCTGCTCCAGCCACGCCGGACTCTGGCTTTACTGTCACCAGACACCGGTATAATTGAAAGCGTTTGGACTCCGTTCCAAAAAATTGGACTGGAGTCTGATATGAGATAAGGAAACACTCTCTGAGGATCTCACCGGTCCAAACATCCCAAGCCGAGTTTTGCGTTGAAATCAAATGTAAAATGGACTGCATTTATAGAGCGCTTTCTAACCAGTGGCCACTCAAAGCGCTTTACATTATTGCCTAACCTTCACCCATTCATGCACACATTCACACTCCAACGGCGGTGTCAGTCAGGAGTCAGCAGTCAGGGTGAGGTGCCCTGCTCAGGGACACCTCGACACTCAGCTAGGAGGAGTCGGGAATCGAACTAGAAACCTTCTGGTTACCAGCCAGCCCGCTCTACCTCCAGAGCCACATGCTGCCCCGATGTCAACACAGTAAAGTAATGCCTGGTTTGTCCCCAAACGAGCCACCACGGGACGTCTCTTAAGGAACACGACGGACCCATGGTCCATAACACGACCTCAGTCCAAACCGTGGCCTCCGAGTGACAAGTGGCCAGATCCGACCGTAACCGGTCGTAACCGGTCGTAACCGGCCCCTAATGTTTAGGACTCCTGGATCAATACCGGCGGTGAGGCAGGGCTGTCCAGGCGGGACCCATCGTTTAAAAAACCATTACCAATCCGCCGAGAATGTATTTGTGTCGCATGGGGTAGCTGGAAAATTGACCTTTAAAACCCCTAACGATAAACACTTCTCCGGCCAGCCAATCGCAGCCCAGGTGTTTGAGAGTGTTGACGTGTGTTAATGGCTTTCCCGGTTCTCGAGATTCACTGGCCCCCCCATCTCCAACGACCAGAGCCCCGGCCTTGGGGGCCACGGCTGGGCAGGTGGACCTGCTCCGCTGCCCCCGGAGCCAGGGCTCCCAGGGGTGGACGGGAGGAGGGGGATTAGTGGAGGAGTTCGTGAGCAGGAGGGCGTAGGCTCTGCTCTCCGACATGGCAGCCAACAGGGCTCCGCTCAGCGTGATAAGGCGCTCGCGCAAGGGGAGCAGGGATTGCCTCCGAAGAACGTCGTTGTCGAGGGTGCAAGCATGGGGGAGACACGTGCGCACACGCACACACACACGTACACATATACACATACCTGAATGCACGGAAATAGGCGTGCATTCACACACTCACACTCACAACCACACACACACATACCTCGATACACCGAAATACTCAGACACGCTCACACACACACACAAACACGCACCCTGTAATAAACTGAAATACACACACACACACACACTGATATACACACTGAACAACACAGATGAATTAATTATTCGCTCTGTCCCATAAGCGTGTTTGTCAGATAGAAAATACATCAGAATTATCCTGGATGTATCACCTGTTCCCAGAGTCAGCCAGCACTGTTCATCATTGACCTTGTTACAGGCTAGCATTTATCACAGACGTTGAAACAATAATTGCGGTATCAATCCAAAGAACTGGTTTACGCGCTACGGCAAACAGATGCCTCGTCTTTCAGTATGCTTTCTGTTCCTAGAGGCCTGTGGGTTCCATATAGCCATAATGTGTTGACATAGCCTCGTTGCGTTTAGCAGGGAGCAGGGAAAACACTGTGGTGGTGGGCGACGCCGCCCCTTTAAGAGCCCGATCAGGAGAGGTGAGTCATTAGAGGTGAGAAGCCAGAGCCGCCGAGCAGGAGAGATTAAGACGGGATGACTGCACTCGCTGCTGCGAGGAGCAGCGCACAAATGGATTCCCGGCAAGGAACCCGAGATTCAATGTGCTCCGACGCGAGGAATATGATCTCCTAAGAAAGTATTTACCCCTACCTGTCCAAAGCGCATCCCGGCCCGGCTCCGCGGAGATAAAAGGAGAACGTATCAATCAGAGAGTCGGAGCAGCTGTTGGAGGCAGGGCGCCCTCACCACCAGCGGCTAAAGAAAGAGTTGTGGCTGTGAACCCCGATGTCTCCAGCCTGACCTGCGGGGCGTTCAACGGCCGGACGCCCCCTAGCTGCCCCTTAACCACATGTGTGGGTCTCAACCGCCTTCCCATTAAAGCCTTTGCCAAATTAGTCTACAGTACAGTTACATTAACATTTAGGGCATTAAGCCGACGCTTTCATCCACAGCGACTTAAGTACTAAGAGAAACATTATATCACTGTCAGTACAGTAAGGATTTTCATAGAACTAAGTGCCAAGCACTAACCCTCGCTAGGTTGCCCCATTCCCCGAACACAACAAAGATAGCTAGGATGCAGGGTACAAAATACAATAATTGCGTACATTAAGTGCCAGGACGTACAACATACATAAGTGCGTACAGTGCCAGTACGTACAAATTACAATAAGTAAGTGCCAGGAGGTACAACATACTGTACGTTGTAATAAGGAGTAAGTAACAGAGTTAGGAGGCACCATGATGGAGTCCTTCTCCTAGGGTGCAGGCCGATGTATTACTGCGCAGCGAGTGGCCAGGGATTACGGCCCGGGACTGGATTACAGCGCAGCTCAAGGGTTCAGATAAGTAGTCAGTTAGATTACCAGCCGGGGATTAAAAGTGGAAATTGTGTTACATCATGAGTACTGCGGCTCAGCTCCTCTGGGTGGCTAATTTCAGTGTTGGGTGCCGGCAGTGGAGGTACATACAGCGCATCATCGCACGTTCAAAGGAGTGGATTTGAAAAGGAGAACTCCTCTGGATCATAGCTAGGGTTGGCGTTAACCTTCTTTCAAAGGCGACCTGCCTTCATATGTTAAATGGACTGCGTTTATATAGCGCTTTTATCCAAAGCGCTTTACAATATTGCCTGACATTCACCCATTCATGCACACATTCAAACACCTACGGCGGTGTCAACCATGCAAGCCGACAGCCAGCATGTCGGGAGCAGTCAGGGTGAGGTGTCTTGCTCAGGGACACCTCGACACTCCGCTAGGAGGAGCCGGGGATCGGACTAGCAACCCTCCGGTTACCAGCCGACCCGCTCTACCTCCTGAGCTACTGCCTCCTCGCTCCTGCAAAGCAAACCAAGGGCGTGCATCGCGTCCTGGCGGCGGACAGCTGCTCCTGCTCTCCAACGTTGTGCCGATGTGGGGTGGGGGGGGGGGGGGGGGGGGGGGCTGCTCTCCATCCTGATGAGTTTTCCACCAGCGTAGCGTTTTATAAGACCCCTGCGTTGAATTATTCATGGAGCTAATTCTGTCAAGGACTCATTAATGTTCATGTGGAGAACATATCATTATTCCGAGGAGTAGAATAACAAGGAAGCCACGTACGGCCACGCAGACCGCCCCTCATGAGTACGGACGGCTCGAGATGAAAAGAGATCGTAATGAGGAAAGATATCAGCACTCAGGGAGGCAGATGTTTTGGTCTCAGAGCGTTGGTGCGCCGGGGTGTCCGGCTCTCTCCGGTCCGGGTGTCCCACTCCGGTCCGGTGTGTCCCACTACGGTCCGGGTTTCCCACTCCGGTCCGGGTGTCCTACTCCAGTCCGGTGTGTCCCACTACGGTCCGGGTTTCTCACTCCGGTCCGGTTTCCCGACTCCGGTCCTGGTGTCCTACTCCGGTCAGGGATTCCTAATCCGGTCCTGGCCTTTAACTCCGGTCCAGGCCTTTCACTCTGGAGGAGAGCAGGGTGAGGTACGGGTGATGAGGGATCCGGCTTTGATGTGGGATTCTGCCGCTACGCTGTCTCCCCAATAACTCTGATTAGAGAAAGCAACCGGATGAGGGAAGCTCCCTCCCTTTCTCCCTCTCACTCTCCCTCCCTCCCTCGTTACCTCTCTCCTCATCTCCTTCCCTCTCTCTCGCTGCCTCTCTCTGACTCCCGTTACCGCTCTCTCTCCCTCACTCTCTCTCTCCCTACCTCTCTCTCCTTACCTCCCTCCCGCTCTCTCCTTACCTCTCTTTCTCCTCACCTCTATCCCCCTCTCTCCCTGTCTCTTGCACCGTCTCCCCAACGACCAGTCAGCATCTGGTGCACGTGTAGCGCTACACCTCCAGGCCCCTATTACCCTCCATGTGGCGAGGCTCATTAGATCACTAGCTGCTCTCTCTCTCTCTCTCTCTCTCTCTCTCTCTCTCTCTCTCTCTCTCTCTCTCTCTCTCTCTCTCTCTCTCTCTCTCTCTCTCTCTCTCTCACTCTGCAACAAATGCTATCACCTTCTCACTTCTCACCTTTCACCTTCCTGTAGCTCATTCTCTCAGACTCCCCCCCCCCCCCCCCCCCCCCCGCTCTATTTTTTCCCCTCTCTCTCTCTCTCTGTCTCTCTCTAGTTATATTTTCCCTCGGCTGTGAGAAGGCGTATGACATAACGACAGTGAAAACACATTTGAGGTACATAGGTGTACACTAAGCGGTCTCCAACTGCACAGACCTAATCACATTGGCTCACCCAATGAGTATGCAGTTGGAGGAGACAGACAGAGGGGAGTGAGAGTGAGTCAGTGTGGGAGAAAGCATAACCTCAGTGGGGGAGGATAGGCTCTGACATCCAACCGAACGAGGAGAACTCCAATACTCAAAATAGACAGGGAGAGGGAAGTATATGTAGATTTGTTCAGTGCGTGTGCGTCTGCAAGTATGTGTGTGTATTTAGTGTGTGTGTGTGTGTGTGTGTGTGTGTGTGTGTGTGTGTGTGTGTGTGTGTATGTGTGTGTGTGTGTGCGTGCGTGCGTGCGTGCGTGCGCGTGCGCGTGCGCGTGTGCGTGTGTGTGCGCGTGTGTGTGTGTGTGTGTGTGTGTGTGTGTGTGTGTGTGTTCAATGCGTGTGCGTGTGTGTGTGCGTGTGTGTGTGTGTGTGTTCAATGCGTGTGTTCAATGCGTGTGTGTGTGTGTGTGTTAGTGCGTCACCACAAGACCACAAGTCCAGTATATTCCTGTCTCCATTATTGATCCATCATCTCTGACCTCACCACCCCCTTTTAGCACTATCGGTCAGGTGGTTAATTTTAGTTTGTTTATGTGTGTTCGGTTACCACTTCCTGCTATGTCACTGTTTTTGTGGTCACGTGATCACGACACTTCTGCTCGACCTATCAGGGCAGTGCAAACTAAAAGTGAGCTGTTAGGGAAAGTGTGTGTGGTGTTTTGAATACAGTGTTATGAGATGATTCTATCGTATTTTCTGATCCTATAGTATCGTATAGTGTATATTCGTCTTTCAGAGGAAGCGTGCAGTTATGCAATATTTATTCAGCCATAGCTAAGTGCCTTAAGTTGTATTCATTTGAAATTGTAATACTTGTTATACTTTAATACTGTTGATATGGCACTTGTGTATTATCGTGTTGATAGACTATGTTGTTCCATTTAAGAGCGGAAAAGAGCTGACATTTTGCAAGTAAACAACCTCAAATAACATTATTTACTCACTTTCCCCACAGTATTTACTGTCTGACTATTTAAGGATGTGCTATCATTCCTGTCGTTTTTCATAATTCATGTCGGTACGAAGTCGCAAGAACCAAGAAAGTTTATGAATACTTCCCCCAGCCCCCAGTGAATGGAGCCAGCCAACAACGGATCCCAGCCCTACTTTCTCCATCAGAAGGCTTTATTAACTGACAGGTAGTTGGTAAAGGAGTCAATCGCTCGTTGCCACAAACCTCAGGGTGTTTCACACTGCTGGCCCAGAATCCAATAAAACCCATTAACACCATCCACGCCGCCCACCCAGCCCAACATAACGCAATCCAGATGTATAGGTTACATCTGGACTATGTTAGACGCCCTCTCAGTGCCTCGAGTGAATCTAGACCGGGAAGGAGAATGTGTCAGCATTCTACTGTGATTCTGGATAACGTGAGAGCCTTGGGGGGGATTGGACCCTCAGCTCCAGAAGGAAGCTAATAGGAATGACGGCACATACTTAAATAGTCAAACGGTCAATACTGTGTGAAAACACAGTATTGACCATACATAGTACGTTCTTGGGGTTGTTTACTTACAAAATGTCAGCTCTTTTCTGCTTTAAAATGGAACAACATAATCTATCAACACAATAATCCACAAGAGCCATATCTACAAGTATTAACATTTCATATAAATGCAACTACAGGCATCTAGCTATGGCTGATTAAATATTACATAACTACACGCCACCTCTGAAAGACGAGTATACACTACATATACGATACTATAGGAGCCGAAAATAGGTTTGTAGCATCTCATAACACTGTATTCCAAACACAACCCACACATACCCTCACTCACAGCTCATTCTTGGATTGCACTGCCCTGATTGGTCGAGAAGAAGTGCAGGGATGACGTGTGTGGGGGGGGGGGGGGTGGACCTTCTTCTCTAGGGGGCGGGGAACAGTCTTACCCCAGAGCTGTGGATGCAGGGTGTGTGTGTGTGTGGGGGGGGGGGGGGGGGGGGGGGGCATAGTGGACCTTCTTCTCTGGGGGGCGCTGGCCTGTTTCCCCCCATGTCTGCACATGCAACATGACGCTGATGTGGAGGCTGCTTAGAGGGGGAGCGGCACGACCGGGGACAGGTAGGATTAAACCGGTTTGAAACGGAAACAGAGGAGAGCTGAAGGGGATCTGTGTGTGTGTGTGTGTGTGTGCGTGTGTGTGCGTGTGTGTGTGTGTGTGTGTGTGTGTGTGTGTGTGTGTGTGTGTGTGTGTGTGTGTGTGTGTGTGTGTGTGTGTGTGTGTGTGTGTGTGTGTGTGTATGTGTATGTGTTTGTCTGTGTGTGTACGTTTGTGTAGGTGTGTGTGTGTGTGTTTGTGGGTTAGTGTGTTTGTGTGTATATGTGTGTGTGTGTGATGCCTAGGCTCGTATGAACATATTTGTGTTGTTTTTGTTGTGTTGTTTGAGTTGTACACAATTGTGATTGTGTGTGTGTGTGTGTGTGTGTGTGTGTGTGTGTGTGTGTGTGTGTGTGTGTGTGTGTGTGTGTGTGTGTGTGTGTGTGTGTGTGTGTTCAGTAGCATATGTACCTGCCTACATGTGTGTAAGTCCATGTGTAATCCCCCCCAGCCCCCCGCTCCGAGCCCAGGGCGTCCATGAACCCTGCTCCCTGATGAACACAGAGACCTCCTCATCCTTCTCTAAACGAGCTCTGGCTTAGCGTCCACAATGGACGCCCGCGGCAGTTATTGTGTGGGCGTTACAAAGAGAGGGGGGGTGCGGGAGGTGCGGGGTACGGGGGAGCCAGACAGATATTTGGGGCACTTTGGGATTTAGAAAACCAATTGGTTACAACGTCAAGGGGAATCGGGCGTAATCAGACACCAAACATAACGTATTAATTCTAAAGAGCCTCTTCTTTCTTCTCTCGTGAGCGGTGTTTCTCTCGTACGCGCTGTTTCTCTCATGTGCAGTGTTTCCATCGTGCATGTTGTCTCTCGTGCACATTGTGTTTTCTCGTGCACGTTGTTTCTCTCGTGTGTGTCATTTCGCTTGTGCACGTTGATTCTTTCATGTGCGTTGTTTCTCTCGTGCACATTGTTTTTCTCGTGCCAGTGTTTTTTCTCGTGCACGTTGTTTCTCTTGTGCGTGTCGTTTCTCTCGTGCACGTTGTTTGTCTCGTGCACGTTGTTTCTCTTGTGCACGTTGTTCCGCTCTGCTCCCAGGTCTTTCCTTCGGTCGATGTCAGATCGGGCTGGCCGTCCCCGCATGGTGCTTGACTCCAGTACATCTCCTTCCTGGGGGTGCCTTAGTGGGGCCTCTGATAGGGAAGGCAGGCCAGGTTTAATTCGGTCCAGATGAACAGTGTTATTAGGTGTCTCTGGCTGTGTCAGCTCCATCAGGGAAGGGCACTGCAAGGGAGTGGCTGATGGAGGCAATTAAGCAGGCCGCTCTTTTAATAGGGATTTCTAAAGCGTGCACACGTACACACAAACACACACACAACAACACACAATCACAGAAGCAATCATGCACACACACAAGCTCTCTCTCACACACACATACACACACACACAAAGACACAAACAAAGTCATTCACACATACACACACCACACACATGCACGCACACAAAAGCAAACACACATGCACACACACACACACACCCACATTCACGCATGCATGCGCAAACACACAAGCTAACCCAAACACACAAATACAGACAAATGCACACACACACACACCAACACAATTGCAAGCATACATGTATTAATGTACACATTCGTGCTCACACAAACACACACACACAGATTTGCACACGTGGATACACTCACACAAACCGACAAACACACACACATGCACACACACACACTCACACAGGGTTGGCTGCGCCTAGGCCCAGGCTAATGTCAGACTAGCCGGTCGTAATGGAGAGAAAGCAGCCGATTGGGCCTCACTGGACAACCTCACGTGTTTCATGGATTTATTGCTCCGCAACATAATTATTTTCCATGCTTTCTTCTGAGAAGCTGTGTGCGTGTGCGTGTGTGTGTGTGTGTGTGTGTGTGTGTGTGTGTGTGTGTGTGTGTGTGTGTGTGTGTGTGTGTGTGTGTGTGTGTGTGTGTGTGTGTGTGTGTGTGTGTGTGTGTGTGTGTGTGTGTGTGTTCACGTATTCCTGCATGGCTATTCAAAAGAGGATATTAAACCAGACCCATGCAGAGCTGTGTTCTCTAGATGGAAACCCCTTCAGTCGTTCATACTGCTGCTGCTCCTGCGAGGATGCCTCGACTGCATACAGGAGCTCCTGTTTTTATGAATCAATCAAAAAGGTGCGTTGGCACTTCGGAGGGCATACTGGAATAAAGAGAGGGAAGGTAAAGAGCTAATGGGTAATGAAGCAGTCCTTGGTGGCCTCTTAGAGACCATTTGAACACAGAATATTTCTTTAATAGGAGGATCCATCGGGCAGAATTAACTGTGTAAGCGAGGACATATGAAAATAGCAATTTGGAAGCCAAAAACACAACAAGCAAGCAAATTAATTGTATTTAGTGAGCCGTCCCCATTGGACAGGGCATGGAGCCATCAATTAGCAAGGCATCATCAGAGGCATTCAGGAACGTACGGCATCAGAACCAACCCTACACCATTAGTGAGTCCATACCGTTATCCTGTACAGGTGGCCTTCGGAGTGCCTCGCACAAGCAACAGTTTCAAAACGCTTTAACTTTTCCACCTTTCCCATCTTTCCCAACTAGCAGTCTCGGTAGCTTGTTGTGGTGGTTATGGAATCCCAGGCAATAGGATTAGGGGTTCAAAGTAAACCCCACCAAAAAACAAAGGGTTAAGGATGAAAGCATGTGTAGGCGGAGTAAACACACAGAGCTAGTTCCTGTAGCAATCTCTCCGGTCGTCACCTTTCATTCAAGCTTTTAATTAGAAGCTGTTCCAACTGTGTAGTATCCACGCCCGCCGGGGAAACTCTCCTCTGTTCTGCAATGTAAATAATGATTGTGTACTCGCCAGTGGGGGCCGACACAGGGGTCCCCTGGCTCGCCTTGTTTGAGGGTGTCCCTGAAGGGCCCAGAAGTACGCAAGGACAAAGTCTACGGACTGGACGGCCGCCCGCCGCCCTGCTCGCCATCACAGGCCTTGAGGTTCGGTTCGATTCAAGCGCTCTGTCGATAGAGCGAAAGGCCGGCCTGTGGAGGGTGGAGGAGCAGGAAGAGCGGCTGAAGGTCAGGAGAGAATAGATGCGCCATCACGAGCGTGGGGCTGCTGACCTTGTTATGACACGTCCGCTCTGTGATGAAGCGACAGCGACACAATAACACGAGGCTAATGCTGCCGTAGTCGAGGGAGGGGGCGGGTGTATGTGGAAGTAAAGTGTATTTATGTGTAGTAATTAACATCTGTCATGTGAGCCGCAGCTCGTCAGTGTCATCGTGTCTCCCCTGTTGGCCTTTTCGCATCTTTTTGCTCATCATCCCCCTGGCCGTTGGTCGGCACGGCGACAGGAGGCTGAGCTCGGCGAGGACAAGATGACTGAGTGAGTCGTCGCGGTTCTGCCGCGTTACGGACATCACGTGGATTTCTGCGACACCAGACTTTGTCGAGGTTTAGGCGACAAATAAGCGCGACAAAAACAAGTTTTAAGGCGGGAAAGAATGGGGAGAAATGATATGGAGCGCAGGGGAATCGTTTGCCGCGGGAGAAATCAATTTCTCTATCCTTGGGCCTGATATTTCACGAGGTGGTTTGATGGATACATAAAAAGCAGCGCTGTGGACAAATAAAAATGTGCAGGGCCGAGGCATCAGTCTTCCTGATTATGCGTTCCTACACGGATCTCTTGTCCTGTATTGATCACACTTACTAAACCGGCCCGCTGAGGGCAGGTAGTCTCAGTACTGCAGGGTCGGTTTACGCCGAAAATCAGTGCCTCAGTGTAGGTATTCTCCAGCAAGGTGGCCTGACGCTAATTAGGAACATGGCCTTATTTCGGTTCTGGGAGTATAGGAAATGTGAGTCACCTGATGTGGAAACCAGTCAGGCAAACAAAGACCTGAAATAGGTTCATTAATCATGCAGCAAAAGGAAACTAGGAAACGGCTTGCTGTCATCAGATCCCTTTGTAGTTAACAAATGAGATGACAGAATTAAGGAGAGTCGGAAAACAGAAGGAAACGTAGCGGAAAGACGCGGAATGAACACATACCGCGTCTTTCCGCTACGGAACGTGCAATGGCTTAGTTTTTTTCTATTGCCGTTTAATAATCCAAAACAATGGCTCCAGCTCCAAAAATAGCTCTAGATGTTCCTTATAAAGATAGTTCTTTAAAAGCGGCTTCCATTATCAAAACAAGGCTCTAACAACTCAATATTTTATAATTTAAAAAAACAAGATGGGGAAGTCTCTTCAACGACGACTCCGTTCTATTCTCAAAGTGTAGCTGCAGCATCGGCAGGCTGACCGTCTGCACCACACACCCAACAGCCACTGAGCAGGCCTAAACCGGGACCCCAACCCTGCCACTCAGGACCCCGGCGGCCTATTGACCGTTCAGAAGAACGGGGCTGTGATTAGAGCTCCCCCTTGCCACCGGCCCCTCCTCCGGATGCGGCCACAGCAGCGGCAGGCCACAGACCCTGTTAAATCGTTCCAATGGGACCAAAGGAAAAAAGCCCGGGTCCAAATCCTGTGATACGCGCCGAGCCGTTCACCTAAGGGCGCCCGGCCAGTGATGAATGTTTCAGAGCGGCCGCTGCTCCAGGAACTGGGAATATACAGCGGTCGAGCGCTGGGTCGATCTGGGCCAGACACCCACCTGGGAGAGCTCTGTGTGAGCCTGCACGTGTGTGTGTGTGTGTGTGTGTGTGTGTGTGTGTGTGTGTGTGTGTGTGTGTGTGTGTGTGTGTGTGTGTGTGTGTGTGTGTGTGTGTGTGTGTGTGTGTGTGTGTGTGTGTGTGTGTGTGTGCGCGTGCTTGAGTGTGTATGTGTGTAGGTGTGCGTGTGTGCGTGTGTGTGTGTATGTGTACTAGCCACCGTGTTACTAGCAGCAGAAGCCTCTTACCACTGGACTCTCTGGTATATATATATGTATATTGTATATGTGCACGTGCACAGATGCATGCATGTGTGTGTGTGGGTGTGTATGTGCTGATGCGTGTATTTGCCTGTGTGTCTGTGTGTGAGTGTGGATGTCAGTGTGCACGTGCGCGTGCATGCATGTGTGCACGTGCACATATACAGTATATATATATATATATACCAGAGAGTCCAGTGGTAAGAGGCTTCTGCTGCTAGCAACACGGTGGCTAGTACCCGCTGAGCTCCAAACCCTCAGAAGGCTCCCAGAATGTTAATCACCGCACACACATATACTCACACACACTCACACACACTCATCACCAGCAGTTGAGGAAGGGATTTCTCTCTCTCTCTCCCGTCCACCCACTGTCTACCACTCTCTCTGTCTCTGTCTCTGTCTCTGTCTCTGTCTCTGTCTCTCTCTCTCTCTCTCTCTCTCTCTCTCTCTCTCTCTCTCTCTCTCCCTCTCTCTCTCTCTCTCTCTCTCTCTCTCTCTCTCTCTCTCTCTCTCCCTCTCTCTCTCTCTCTCTCGTTGTAGTAGACCAGGTAAAGAAACCCTTTGCTTGTGTATCGTCTGCTCCGTCTCCCCGGGGGAAAGGGCTAAGGGTTAGAAAACAAACTGCAGTCAAATGAAAGCGTTGTGTGGGGTTAATGATGCAGGATTCGTCTGAGACTAACAGCCGGCTTTGTCCCAGGTGTGGGTTTCATCCAGATAAAACCGTAGCACGTGGTAAAACCATAGCACACTCTTCTTGCCTTTCATGCATCCAGATCTATAGAACTAGGCGCTTAGTGCGCCGCTATAGGAGGAGATGGCAGCCCAGTCGTATACAGAGGAACTTGTACAATAATAACAATAGAGAGCTTCCAGGTGTGTTCTCTGAGTGCCTTTGTTCTCCGCCCGGGTCTATTTCTGGTTCCGTCTTCCAAGCACGTGGGAAAAAGTGTTCTCAAAGTAACCATCAGGACTCCTTTGGGTGCACTGTATCACCCGACATGGCAGAATTACCTCACACATACACACACGCACACATACCCTCTCACCCACACACACACACACACAATAACACACCCATAATCACACAAACACACACACCCACTTACTTGCTCACATTCTCCCTCAAAGACATTAAACACACACACACACACACACACACACACACACACACACACACACACACACACACACACACACACACACTCTCTCTCTCACACTCTCTCAAAGACACAAACACACACACCCTCACACACACATCTAACACATCACCACAACTACAAGCAGAAGTGTGAGACGGAAGAGGCTTCGATTCAAGGCAGTTGTGTCTCCGTTTTCCTGTTGCTAAACTAAAATGGCGACCTTGGGCGAGTCCTTGGGCTTTGTTTTCTAGGGGTGGGGGGGGGGGGGGAAGGGGGAAATGCTACTGGGCTGCACTTCCTCAGCACCTTGTTTTAATGGAGAACACGGCATCATTATGGGTGGCAAGTGTTCAATCACCGTGCAGGCGCACACAGACACACACAGACACACACACACGGCAACACACGCAGGGCGCTAGAGCGCGGTGCCGTGTTGGAATAACTGGATTGTGTCTGAACCAAAACAACCCCCTCTCCCCAGGGCGTTTGTTCGACACCGGGAGATAAACATACCGGGAGAGGAATGGAGACGGGAAGAAAAAAAAGAAGAGGCACGAGATGTTCATTTCATCGTTATCTCTTTCTTCTCGCTCTGCCTTCTGATGTCTCATTACCGCGGTACATCTCTCTCTCTCTCTCTCTCTCTCCCCTGTTCTGTCTCTCGCCCTTCCTCCCCCTCCCCTCTACAGTCCCTCAATCGCAAATTAATAACAGCTTTCGAAGCAGCAGCAAGCCAAGGCAAACTAGAATATTCTGAACCTGTGCGGGTGGCGTTGATGGACTCACTCCTCAGCAGCAGTAGTGGGACTCCATCGGTACGGCAGCCCCAAAGCCACAAGGATTTGTGAATGACCTGTAGGGTGATGGATGGTAGTTTAAGAAGGCAAGGGCTGCTGAGTCCAGGCCAGTGAATGCACTTGCACTTGAGTATTGGTGTGTGTGTGTGTGTGTGTGTGTGTGTGTGTGTGTGTGTGTGTGTGTGTGTGTGTGTGTGTGTGTGTGTGTGTGTGTGTGTGTGTGTGTGTGTGTGTGTGTGTGTGTGTGTGTGCTTGTGTGTGTGTGTGTGTGTCTGTGTGTGTGTGTGTGTGTGTGTGTGTGTGTTTAGGTGTGTGTAGGTGTGTGTGTGTAGGTGTGTGAGTGTAGGTGTGTGAGTGTGTAGGTGTGTGTGTGTGTGTGTGTGTGTGTGTGTGTGTGTGTGTGTGTGTGTGTGTGTGTGTGTGTGTGTGTGTGTGTGTGTGTGTGTGTGCGTTGCACACTATAAAAAATTTATAGATTGTGTTTTAGTCCACTGGGGTATTTTTGCTCTTCAAATGCCCTTTTCCTTTCAGTTCCATCCCATCATCACCCAACCACGCCCCGGCAGCCATCCAATCACAACAGACGTTTCCACATGCGTAATTTGATTGGTCGTTTGTCTGCGTGTCTGTGTGTGTGTGTGTGTGTGTGTGTGTGTGTATATGTGTGTACATGCGTGTATGTGTACATCATAGAGCCAATATAAAATAATTGGGTCATTTTGTCTTGATTGTTTTTTTCGCCCTTATTCAAAGTATAATAGTTGCTTGCAGCATGGCCATTTACTTTCCCAGTAAACAGTTTCACCATCTGTGTGGCCACAATGAGATGGCTTCCACAACGTCCCATTCCCCAGACATCGCTGTCGTCCTGGTGGAGGAGCTACAAGAGGGGCGGTCTGTGAAACCTGTATTAAAAAACGGGATGTATTTCCGCGGTGCATGTTTGTGTTTGTGTGTGTGTGTGTGTGTGTGTGTGTGTGCCTGCGTGCGTGCGTGCATGTGTGTGTGCATATGTATGTGGGTGCGTGTCTGTGTGTATGTATTTGCTCGCGTGCGTGCATTCATGTTTATGTTTCAGTTAATAAGTGTCCCGATGCATGCATTCAGACAGCTGGATTTTTCAAGGACCTGAATAAAAACAATAACAAATGGCAGACAACTGTCTAGACAAGGTAGAAAGAAAAACACAGCGACTGAGCCTGGTAATGGAGATGCAGAATAAGGATAAAAACAGTCCAAACACTTTAGCAGACAGTAGGCATGGTCTGACACAGATCCGATGCAAACCAAACATCCCCAACACACACCTGACACATCCCTGTGAACCGCCGCTCGTGACTGGAGCCAAGTCCACTCAGTCACGACTCTCGGCGCGCTGATCCCACACAGCGTAAATATGAACTTCCTGTCCCGCCTCCTCCTCCTTACCCACTCCAGCATGGAGGCCCCCCCCATCTCCTGGCTAGCTAGGGGGGGGGGGGGGGGGGAGGGGAGGGGAGGGGAGCCAAGCACTGGCCTCATCTCGGCAGATGTCAAATCATCACCCGCATGCATCAGTCTGAACCGCGGGTCAGACAGTCGCCGTTCCTATTACCCTCCACTATTAGATCCCCGATTGATATGATATGAGGAGGAGCCTTACCAAGAGAGAGATGAGGGGAAGAGTGAGAGAGAGAGAGAGAGAGAGAGAGAGAGAGAGAGAGAGAGAGAGAGAGAGAGAGAGAGAGAGAGAGAGAGAGAGAGAGAGAGATGAGGGGAAGAGTGAGAGAGAGAGAGAGAGAGAGAGAGAGAGAGAGAGAGAGAGAGAGAGAGATAAAGAGAGAGAGAGAGAGAGAGAGAGAGAGAGAGAGAGAGAGAGAGAGAGAGAGATGAGGGGAAGAGTGAGAGAGAGAGAGAGAGAGAGAGAGAGAGAGAGAGAGAGAGAGAGAGAGAGAGATAAAGAGAGAGAGAGAGAGAATGGGCCTCCCTCCCTCCCTCCAGATACCAATTTAAAATGCGAAAGCAAAGTAATCAATTCACAAACCGGAGACGGCAAACTGAATTACTCGGGCTGACGCAGTGGCAGGTGCATGTGCTGGTGCTGGTGCTGGTGGTGGTGGTGGTGGTGTTGTTGGTGGTAGTGGTGGTGGTAGTGGTGGTGGTACTGGAGGTAGTAGTGGTGTGGGTGCAGGCGGGTGTGCTGGGAGAGGGCTGCAGGAGGACCGGGGGGGGGGGGGGGGGGGGGGGGGGGGGCAGGTGGGGGGGGGGGGGGGCAGTACCAGGGAGAAGTACTTTCACACCTGTCAGTATCAAAGGCGTCTGGGGCCAAGGGGGCGGGACCGGGCCCTGAGTGGCAGGCTCACCGGTGGTTAAAGGGGACCTCCGGGGGGGGGGGGGGGGGGGTCTCTGTGTGGGGAGCTCACACCATTGATTTTCCAAAGCTCAAGGGGCTCTTCGGGTTAGTGTGGGTAGGATGGGTTTCCTCCAAGGCGCTGTTCAACCTTTTCTTCAAACTCGAAGGATGAAAAAAGACCCAAGAAGTCGTGGAAGGCTAGCTTCTCATCTGAACAACCCCCCATCCCCATCATACACTAACTAAGGTCCCTCGTCCAACTCCTGCCCTCTGGAAAGAGAATTCAAAGTCTCAGGGGTAAAACATCCCGCTCTTGGAACAGTACGTACCCTTCCACCATTAGGCCCCTCAATGGGCCCCTGAGTAAACCTGCACTGAATGAAGCTTATCCAAACGCACTTTATAGACTGCACAAGACACTTTATGGGAAGTTGCAATAGCACAAGATCTTTACAGCTTTTTACTGGTTTGTAACTTTGTATGATTATCTATGTGATTGTCTTTTATGTACTGTATGTTCCTGTGTTTATGTTGACTTTTTTTAACCTGATTGGCACCAAGACAAATCCCAATCAAACTGTGTTGACATGGCAATAAAGTATTGAACTTGAACTTAACAAACTGAAAATAGAAAACACACAGGGATAAATATGTAACGCAAGGGTTCTTAGAGACACATTTTTTCCCCAGCCCTTTATTCTCTGGGTGGATTGTTTATGAGTGTCTAGAGTGGAGACGGTACAGTACGGACTTTGCAGACGTCTCCAGATGCACAATTGAATATCCTGTTGTGCTCGTTGTGCGCTAAAGATCAGACAAATTTTATGATCTTCCACTGGAACTGATTTGACATGGGCACATACGTATGCATATTAATGACCTGCCAGGGCTGCCACAGAGACTCAGAAATCACAGACTTTCTCTCCCTCTGTGTCTTTCCGTCTCTCCCTCTCCCTCTCTCTCAACCCTCTCTCTCTCTCTCTCTCTCCCACGCTCTCTCTCTCTCCCTCTCTCAACCCTCCCTCTCTCTCTCTCTCTCTCTCTCTCTCTCTCTCTCTCTCTCTCTCTCTCTCTCTCTCTCTCTCTTTCTCTCACACTCTCGCTCACATTCTGCGACACTCTCTCCCATTGCGAATTGTAATTCATCCATGATTCAACACTTGCAGGCCATACATCTTCATTAGTTGCTGTAGTGTGAAAGAATGGAGTCATTTCTGATTCCTTATTGCTGTTGTGTTGATATGGGGGGGGGGGTGAGGGCTGCTGATCTGCACCATGCAACTGAAGTAAAAAAAAAAAAACATAATAGACTCAGGTCTATTATGGATGGTTGTAGCCTTCTCAGCATACTCTGACTTAGGGCAAGGCAACGCAAGGCAACTTTATTTATATCGCACTTTTCATACACAAGGCAGACTCAAAGTGCTTCACATATAAACATTGTCATAATAAAATAATAGATAAGTAAAAGAAAACAAATGCAAAGTAAAATCGAAAGTCCAATGTATTTAAGATCAGATCAACAGTCTCTCTGGTACCCACGTCGGGACTCCAACCCGACCTAAAGGAACTTGGTCCTTTCTCTGGGACTCCAACCCGGATTCTAGTCAATTTCTATTCTAGGACTCTAACCCAGATTCTAGGACTCTAACCCAGACACACGTTGGGACTCTAACCACGAACCAAAGGCCTTTTAGGACAAAGGAATTTTAGTAATAAAATATAAAATAAAGGCAAAGTTAAAAAAGCTTTTTAGAAAGTGCAATGTATTTTAGCTTTAGCAGAAAGCTAAAGCAAACATAAAGTTTTCAGTCTTCTTTTAGAGGGGCTCAGAGTTGGGGCAATTCTTAAATCCTTAGGGAGTTTATTCCAGCTATTTGTTGCATAGTAACTAAATCCTGCTTTCCCATGTTTCGTGTTTACTCTGGGGATAATTAACAGTTTGGTCTCAGAAGATCTTAGTGGTCTAGAAGGCTTATGTAGTGGAAGCATATCAGCTAAATATTTTGTGCCTAAACTATGTAGGGATTTATAGGTTAGCAACACGATTCTAAAATCAATTCTCTGACCTACAGGAACCCAATGTAACAATTTAAGAATTGGTGTAATATGTCCAATTTTTTTGATCTTTGTTAGAACTCTAGCAGCAGCATTCTGAACAAGCTGAAGCTTCCTTAGAGTTTGTTTTGGGAGACCTGTAAGGAGACCATTGCAGTAATCAAGCTTGCTAGTGATAAAGGCAAGTACAAGTTTTTGTAAGTCTTCGGTGGACATGAGCCCTCTAAGTCTTGCAACATTTTTAAGTTGATAATATGCTGATTTTGTTACTGATTTGATGTTACTGTAAAATGTAAATCTGTATCCACGATAACCCCTAGATTTCTGGCTTTGATTTAGGTTTTCAGAGCCTTTCTGTTTTTTCACCAAATACAATTATCTCTATTTTGTCCTCATTTAGTGAAGGAAATTTCAGCACATCCAGTCACATCTTTCACTTGCTCAATGCACTGGCACAGCAGATCTATGGGCCGATAGTAATTTGGTGATAGCGATACATAGATTTGCATGTCATCAGCACAGCAATGATGGTCAATATTTTTATTTTGCATGATTTGCCCTAGTGGGAGCATGTAGATGTTGAATAAAGAGGGTCCTAAGATCGAACCTTGTTGGACTCCACATGTCCCGATGGTTGATTCTGATACAAAGTCGCCAATGGAAACAAAGTAGTTCCTATTTTGTGGGTAGGGCCTGAACCAATTTAAGACTGTGCCTAAAAGCCCCACCCAGTTTTCTAACCTGTCCAAAAGTCTTGTATGGTCTTTGTCAAATGCAGCACTGAGGTCTAATAGCATTATTATTGAGGTTTTCTACTAGAAAGTCTATTAAGTCTATTATGGATAGTTGTAGCCTTCTCAGCATACTCTGACTTAAGAATATTATGGATGGTTGCACCCTTCTCTTAAAACTCTGACTTAAGTCTATTATGGATGGTTGTAGCCTTCTCTTAATACTCTGACTTAAGTCTATTATGGATGGTTGTAGCCTTCTCAGAATACTCTGACTTAAGTATATTATGGATGGTTGTAGCCTTCTCAGAATACTGTGACTTAAGTATATTATGGATAGTTGTAGCCTTCTCTGAATACTCTGATTTAAGTATACTATGGATGGTTGTAGCCTTCTCTTAATACTCTGACTTAAGTTTATTATGGATGGTCGTAGCCTTCTCAGAATAAAAGAAGAAAGCCTCCAACCCCAAACCCCATGGCCACAACCCCCGACCCACTCCTACACACTCATTGTAATACAGTCAGAACGCACCATGCTGGGCCAGTTTGTCACGCGCCGAATCATTCTCATTTTCCTCTGTTTCTGTCATTCCAGCACTCGCTGGGACTCTGACAAGCCCCTTTCAAAAGCAGCCGAAGCGTTTGCTCCCCGCTTTATATTTAATATAATTGCGGCTGCCATTTTTATCCGACATTTCGTCTGTAA
>NC_044063.1:13773244-13795724 GCF_902167405.1 Gadus morhua
AGAGAGGTGTTGGCGTGCTTTGACGAGCGGAGTTCAGGGGTTTATCGCTTCTTAGTCGTTTATTTGTGTCGCTACTGGAAAAAAATGGTTGTTCAAATGTCAGCCATATTGTGTCTCCCCTGATCAGTGTGCACCCTCTCTCACTTTTCCTCGCGATCCCCTTGTCTCTCTGAGTATCTCCCCCCCCCCCCCTCTGTCTGCCTCTCCTCCATACGTTTCTGGTCTTCGAGATCTTCACTCCATTCATGGCGTTAATTCCATTAGATGGAAACACTGACTCTCGCTAAACGCTGCATTGTTAAAGAACTTGTCAGTCCATTTGTGTTTATTATCGCATTAACGATATAATTATAATTAGTTATTCAAATGTGTATCCTAATATAATTAATTCTCACTAAACCATAACTGGAAATAAACAAGTGGCGAGATGGAGCCGACATCAGTACACAATTACCCCAACAGATATACGATAAAGCTGTTAGATTGAGCAGATGTTGTTTGCATTCATCCCTTGCAGAAGCTCCTACTTTTCTCATTTAAAAGAGAAAACATGACCCAAATCTGTTTTTGCCACAAACAATTCGGATACCCTTCCACTAACAACAACCTAAATGGACTTCAAATACATGCAGATGGATGGATGGACTATGGATAGATCGGACATAGACAGATGGACAGAGATATATATAATTGTTAGGATAAATGGAGGGGTGGATGATAGGTGAATAGATGGATGAATATATAGATGATACGGTGAATAGATTAATAGATTAATGGATAGGTGAATAGATGGATGGATAGAAGGTACGGTGAATAGATGAATGGATAGGTGAATAGATGAATGAATAGATTAATAGATGAGGGGATAGGTAAATAGATGATGATTTGCTGGATGGTGGATGACTAGATGGATGGAACAAGGACACATGGATGAAGGGGGAATGTGAGCTGCATGTCTCCGATGCCTCCCTCTGTGCAGCAGGGCCTGTGAAGACGAGCAGAGACTAAGTGGGCCCGCTTGACCTAGATTCAACAGCAGGAGCCCATCCTCAGAGGAGTCACCTCTGCATCTGCATGCGCTCCCTCTTTTCACCAGCCAAGCACCACAGACACACACCATGTTTTTAGGCCATGTAGGCCAACGAGATCCCTGCTCCAATGACATGCATCATACCACGGCGGCCCCCGATCCCTGACCCAATCAGGGCCCTTGACCCTCGCGCGCTCCAAGAGTGAAGCACCTTTGGATAAGACAGGATTAGGTTTCCATTACCGCGGCGTCAGACCTGTGATTGGCTGGTTGTGAGGTGTGAATCTGAGGGTTGTGTTGTCTCACGGCCGCATTTGGCTCAGGAGGAGGAGCGGGTTGGCTGGTAACCGGAAGGTTGCTGGTTCGATCCCCGGCTCCGCTTAGCTGAGTGTCTCGGTGTCCCTGAGCAAGACAACTTACCCTGACTGAGGAGCTGGCTGTCGCCTTGCATGGTCGATACCGCCGTCGGTGTGTGAATGAGTGCATCCATGGGTGAATGTGAGGCACTATTGTACAGCGCTTTGAGTGGCCACTGGTTAGAAAAGCGCTACGTGAATGCAGTCCATTTACCATCTTAGGTACAGGTTTCTGTCCTTCCTCCCTGTCCGTAAGATGAACCTGTAGGAGATTCTCAGGTGGAGGTTTTCAATCCACCTGGAATAACCATTCAATGTTTTGTCCTGCCTTCCCCGCACAGAGTGTGCATCATTAATAATTAGACGGTCTCAGATGTGTTCTACGTGGCAACGCATGTAAGACATTAATCCTGAATCCTAAAAATAATTCCGTAAATCCTGGGCGAGCCTTGGAAAGAGGGGATGGTAAATTGAGGCTTGGTTTTTCATTTCAAACGGCCCTTTTTTTCCTATCCCCCCCCCGATCCCAGGGGGAGAGCAGAAGCAATGATTTAGGGTCTGGGCAGCGCGAGCAGGAGGGACATGCTGGGAGATCACTAGCACCAGTTGTCTCTGTTTGAGACTGTGAGCCAGAAAACAGAGGGAAATATGATTGAATTCATTATATTGGATGCCCCCGGTGGCTTCTTCTGACACTGCAGCAACGCCACATTGTCTGCTTGTTTCCCCCCAGCTTTCATGGACGCATAGTGTGTGCGTGTGCGTGTGCGTGTGCGTGCGTGCGTGTGTGTGTGTGTCTTTTTGTGCATGCACATGTGCTGCTGCATACTGCTGTGAAGTGTATGCGTGCAGCATGAGTGTGCGTCTGTGTGCGTGCACGTCCGCATGCCGGCATATGCGTACATGCATGTCTGCGTGTGTGTGTGTGTGTGCATGTGCGTGTGTGTCTCCCGTGTGCACGTCTGCGTGTGTGTGTGCGTGTGTGTCACTGCATGAGTGTCCTGCCCCTGTTGGGTGATGCTGAGGGCGGTTTCCAGATGGCTGCCCACGGAGCTCAGTCTTAATCACAGTCAGCACCTGTCCTCTCCTCACCGGGCAACGGCAGAAGCCCAGCTCTCTGTTCTCCCTCCCTCTCTCTCTCACCTGTTTGATGTCTCCTTCCCCTGCCCTCCCCCCCCCCCTCCCCCCTTTGTGTCTCTCCTCCCCACACCCCTCCCTTTCTCAGCCCCCCCTGCTCCCCACGGGGCAGGTGAGTTCTCAGCCACTTTGCACCTCCTGCCCTCGGACCACCACAACCCCCCCCCCCCCCCCCCCCCCGTTCAACTCATTAGCGCTGACATTAAAGTGTGTTTGTTTACCTCGGCCCCCGTGTGTCCGTACCGTCTTAATTGTGTGAAAGAGACTCGTCTCACAATAGACTTTTACAGGCTTCTCTTTCCCCGCTGCTGTGCACAATTCCCGGCTTTTGTCTCTGGGAAGAATTCCCACAGCGGCGGGGAAAGAGAAGCCTGTTGATAGGTGTTTTGTAGAAAACAGACCCTGGTTATCGGTCGACTACAATACAAAAGTGAGCGCGTTTAGCGTGACTTCATATAGACAGGTGGTTGTTCTCAATACGCATGAATGGAGTGTGACTACCATGAGTGTGCTGAAGTCCTGTTGTATCACATCAAAACAGAGAGAAAACGATGCCATTGGCTGGGGTATTATTACCTCAGACTGAGTTTACGTTTGGACTGAATCGGTAGTAGGATCGAGCTGAAACGTGTCGGTTTTCAAGCCATTTGTAACCTGCTACTTCCTAAACTAGACTAGCTTAGCCTTGTTTCCTTACCTAGCTAGTTGACAACTAGCATTATTTTGACAAATTGACGTCCCTCGCTTTTCCTCTGGTGTTTGGGTAACGCTATCAGAAATATACATCTGCGTATATTTACACATAAACACACTTTACAACTCATAATGTGTGTTTTCATTCAACAGCACAAACATGGCCTTTACGCGATGCCAAAGCCCTCCGTTTGGCTCCGTTTCCCAGGGCTGGACGAGACACTGGCGTCTGAGAGGAACCGCTGTTGACACATGCCCTATGCAAAGCGCTGTAAAGAGAGACGCTTTATTTTGTGATTCTTTCCGGTGACCGAGTTCAACCGGCCCGCGGTCATCTCTCCTCCGTGGCAGTTGAATCCTCCTTCTCTTTTTCATCGTCTGCTTCTTCTTCTGGTTTTGTTTTTTTTAGAACGTTGCCTTCTCAAAATCATCAAAGACACACAGAGCATGTCATCAGCGGGCGGAACGCCAGTCGCCGGGGGAAGCGGTCTCACAGTGGCCCCGTGCTGGGTGCTAAAGCTAAAGCGCTGCTGACGCGATGTCTCTGAGCTGAGCTGTCGGTCGGATGGTGCATCAAGACGCTTAAACACCTCCAACCGGCGTAATGACTCATTCCTCCCATAAATGGGCTTTAAATTTAAACGTCTGTTTTTTTTTTTTTGCTGAACCCCTGCTAAAGACAGTGAGAGGTGTGCTGGTGTCTGATTGGTGCGCGCAGCGTTTATGACACCTTTGTGAGTCGTTTTCTTTGCGACAGCACGGGGGGGGGGGACGACTCTCCCCCCGGTGGACCTGCTCGTGGGATTTGGGTCTCCTGGCCTTTTGTTTTTCAGCACACAAAGCAGAAGCCAGCTGCTGTCGTACATCACAGGCAGCACAACCCTGGCGGGGGCTACCTTCAGCCCATTCATTACCTGCTCCTACGCCAGCTCTGAGCCGCTGCTGGTGGGAGGCAGAGAGGGAGGAGAGACAGTGGGCTGTGCGTTCGGGAATCATTCCACACACCTGACAACAGTGGAACTCGATCAGGCCCTAACACAGCCCCCGTCTGTATATATGATTCATGAGAGAGCAGGAGAGAGGGAGAGAGAGGGAGAGAAAGAGAGTGAGAGGGAGAGAGAGAGAGAGAGAGAGAGAGGGAGGGAGGGAGAGGGAGAGAGAGAGAGAGAGAGAGAGAGAGAGAGAGAGAGAGAGAGAGAGAGGGAGGGAGGGAGAGGGAGAGAGAGGGAGAGAGAGAGAGAGAGAAGGAGGGAGGGAGGGAGAGAGAGAGAGAGAGAGAGAGAAAGGGGCAGAGAAAGTGAGACCGAGTGAGAGAGTGAGCGCCAGCACGAGAGCGGAAGCGAGAGAGAGAGCGATCAACATAGCTCATAACCTTGTAGCTCTACACCTCGCTCCGAGCGGGGGTGGGAGACGACGTGATTGGCCTTCGTCAAAACCCTCGGTGAACCGGCCGTGTTTTAGTCGTGTTAATAAGCCAAGAGTGAAATGCCACGGGTAAAGTAGCCATTAGCGGATCCGTCTCCCTCCATCCCGCGGGCGATCCAGCATCCAGCGTCTAAATGTCATCCACTAGCCGGGGAGAAAGCCACTGCCCGTCCACACGGGGACCAGCGTTACGTGGCCCCTGACACAGCAATCAAAGGGCCCCCTCTGTGGGGGGACTATCGTGTAACTCCAGGGCCCCGCTTGGGTCAGGGAAGGCCGTCACCAGAGCTCTGAGCCAGGGCCGGGCTTATCCCAGTACCCAGGTAAGCCTGGGCCCCAGGCTTATCGCAGCAGACAGGTAAGCCATGATCACACTGAGGCCTGTGCCATAGGCAGGTAAGCCTGGGTCACACTGAGGTCCAGGCTTATCACGGTCGGCAGGTAAGCCTGGGTCACACTGAGGTCCAGGCTTATCACGGTCGGCAGATAAGCCTGGGTCACACTGAGGTCCAGGCTTATCACGGTCAGCAGGTAAGCCTGGGTCACACTGAGGCCAAGGCTTATTGTAGTAGCCAGGTAAGCCTGGGTCACACTGAGGCTGATGACTGATAGACACATATGAGAAGATGCACACACACACACACACACACACACACACACACACACACACACACACACACACACACACACACACACACACACACACACACACACACACACACACACACACACACAAACACACGTGTTCCTCTACACATAAAACAGTGCTATGATGGATGCTAGTGTGATGTTCCTGCCATGGCTCATGAGCAAGGCATTTGACTATGAACCGGTGGGGGGTCGGTACTCCTCGCAGAGAGGTGGGAGGATGGGTCAGACGCGAGGCAGGACACATTCCCCGCTGTAGATCAATGCGGCCCCAAAAAGTGGTGATAAAAGACAATAGTGTGAGTGATGGCTGGGTTTGGGGGAGTATGGATCTGTTTTGATCCATCATCGGCCTCCCCTGTTGCCGGCGATGGGATAAAGTTTGTGCTTTGCGATGGAGAAATGGGCCAATATGCGGTGTCATGCTGAAATCCGGAGGCCTCATTTACCATTCTGCTGCTTCTACGCTTGGTGCAGTGGTGCACCAAGCAGCGCTCGCTTGCATTGTCTCACACTACTCTCTCCCACCACCACACAATTACACAGCTGAATACCGTACACTGTGCAATATTACTGCATTCGTTCTTCACTGTCTAATTATTATTTGGTTGACGGTTAATCTTGTGCATCTACACCAAATAATAACTTTAGGGATGGGATAAGATGCACATGATAAACCTACTGTATGGGTTAGGCTTGGACACAAGATAAACCATCAACCCCTTGCTTTAAGCACCTACCCACAACCTTAGCATAGCCTAGCGAGCTGCATTGTGTCCTGATCTCAGTGTACAGCCCCACACTCCTCCTGCCTGGCCTGCTTTGTAAATGCCACGTCCCCAGCAGCTGGGAGCGGCCTCCCTCCAACTGCACCTCCTCTGTCTCCATCTCAGTCCCAGGGCCTGCCTGGAGGAGCAGATTCCTTCTCTGCGTCCCCTCAGTGCCTGGTCACGCACGTGACGCACATGCGCACAGGCACACAGTCAGGCAGGCACGCACACACACACACACGCACACACACACAAACACAGGGTCTCGCGATTGAAACACTAGACAGATAAAATGAGAGAAAATGTGCATGCGAGGACATACAAACATACAAACTGACAGACCTGCGTGCTGACAGACTAACAGACACACTCCATGGTAGACTCAACGACACACCGGTCTAACTGGATGTCTTACCAGCTGACAGTCAGACAGACAGATTTACTGACAGACAGACTGACTGACAGACGGAACGACGGATGGAAGGGATGGAACCGGAGCTGGACCGTTCCGAGGTCTAGTCAGAGAGAGAACAACGCGAGTGCCTTCTGCCGGCGCTGGAATGGGTGAGTGAGATGGAGGGGTTTGGAAGAGCGAGAGAGAGGGAGGGACATGAGGGAGATGGATGGGGACAAGGCTAGTAAACAGACAGAAGCAGATGAACAGATGATGATAAAGCAGGTAGAGGCACACGGACAGGAGGTAGATAGAGAGAAAGAGATGTACAGAGAGAGATTGAGGACAAGAGGGAGAGAGCAGATAGAGCAAAAGAGGGAGAGAGAGAGAGAGGGAGAGGCAGAGAGAGCCAGCGAGAGAGGGTTAATACAGGCTGTGCACCACTCTTTAATAATACACAAGCCACGCAGTTAAAATGGATAAACATATAAAAGATTAATCAGCCTGACGTCGGCCGCGGTTAGATGTGTGTGTCTGTGCGTTTGCGTGTGTTTGTGTGTGTGTGTGCGTGTGTACGTGTGTGTGTGTGTGTGCGTGCGTGCGCCGTGTGCGTGCGTACGCGCTCACCTGTCGTCCCGCGCGCGCCGTACTGCGTTATGTAATATTAATCCCGGCTTCTCGAATTAATATCAAACGGTAATATGTCACAGTCAAAGCTCTCGTCGTCCCCAATCAGTAGCAATTATTTCTGAGTTAAAATATCAAACTCCAAAACCCGCCACTTTATATTTACAACTAAAAAGGGCACACTTATATTGGCTGAGGATTTACAAACGAGGAAGTGGCAGAGGCACCAGGCTGCAGGGGAGGAAGTGGCGGCGTGTTCTGGGCGTTCGCCGGAGCTACGAAACAGCAGCAACAACACGAGCAAACAATACTTTGTGGAGGGGAGCAGTGTGGCTCTGCTGTGGCAGCTGCACACCATTCCTGGGAATCATCTACCCATATGCAACACAGGCACACACGCATGCACACTCACGCACGCAACTCTGCACGCACGTACGCACGCAGGCAGGCAGTGAGGAGAGATGGAAAGACATCCTCTCTAGTCTTAAGTGGAGATACTGCTCAGTCTGACTTCTTTAAAAGCTTCAGTGCTCTCAGAGTTCAATTAGTGAATCCACGTCCATTCCTGGCCCTGCTCCCCAGAGGCCTGTCAATCACCCAGCCAGGACCCATCACAGACACACACGGAGACACATGTGCACGAAACATGTCCACTCACACACATACACACATGCACACATCTGCATGTCCATCATGCGAGCACTGAGACGGACACACGCGCACAAACTGGTCCACACACCAAGCATGTCCATAGAAATATGCAAATACCTACCCCTACACACATCAGCACATTCTAATCACACACTTTCTGCACACACACACACACACAATCTCACTCTTTCCAAAACGCACACACATGCGCAGACACACACCTGCACATACCCGCCAAGCATCTACAGCAGACATGCTCATCCGTACCCACATGCTAGAACCCAGAACCCAACACACAACGCTATAACACACGCACACGCACACACACACACACACACACACACACACACACACACACACACACACACACACACACACACACACACACACACACACACACACACACAAACACACACACACACACACACACACACACACACACACACACACACACACACACACACACACACACACACACACACACACACACAGGCATACACACACACCAAGTTTCTAAAGCAGTCCCAGGTCCAGAGTCAATCTGATTGTTTTAAGTAAGTTTCCATCGTCATTTTTGTTTGTCAGTGCTGCAGTTTTTGTGAATAAAATCCCATTGCAACTCCAACGCATGTCATGAACCTTAATTGGATCTAAGACACATTTACCCTACGACAGTCCCCCCCTCACACACACACAACACTACAGTGAGTCCTGAGCAGCAGAACAGAGCCACCTGACACCCTGACACCCACATGGGATCCATTACGGTCGCCTGCTGACCCCACATGTGATCCATAACATGTGATCCATAACATGTGATCCGTAACGGTCGCCTGCTGACCCCACATGTGATCCATAACATGTGATCCATAACATGTGATCCATAACGGTCACCTGCAGACCCCCCATGTGATCCATAACATGTGATCCATAACATGTGATCCATAACGGTCGCCTGCAGACCCCCCATGTGATCCATAACATGTGATCCATAACATGTGATCCATAACGGTCGCCTGCTGACCCCCCATGTGCTCCATAATGGTGGCCTGCAGACCCCCCATGTGATCCATAACATGTGATCCATAACATGTGATCCATAACGGTCGCCTGCTGACCCCCCATGTGCTCCATAATGGTGGCCTGCAGACCCCCCATGTGATCCATAACATGTGATCATAACATGTGCTCCATAATGGTGGCCTGCAGACCCCCCATGTGATCCATAACATGTGATCCATAACATGTGATCCATAACGGTCGCCTGCTGACCCCCCATGTGCTCCATAATGGTGGCCTGCAGACCCCCCATGTGATCCATAACATGTGATCATAACATGTGCTCCATAATGGTGGTCTGCAGACCCCGCATGTGATCCATAACATGTGATCCATAACATGTGATCATAACATGTGATCCATAACGGTGGCCTTCAGACCCCCCATGTGATCCCGTCTCCGTGTCGTGTTACTCCGTCTGCCTTCCGAGCCGCCAACAGGGCAGCGAACAGGACTGCCGGTGAGCGGGTTGAGTCGGGGGGGGGGGGGGGGGGACACTGAGGGAAAACAGACTGGCTAGTGGTTGTAAACGTTATTGTGCCATTAATCAAAGTGACAGCTCCCCGGCCACAGAGGTCAGCGCACGCTGGGAACCATCCCCGGTGACGTGCAGTGGCAGAATCAGGCCTGCGTGTGCTGCTGTTCCCCCCCAACGCCACTCAGACCGCAGCGGAACCGACCCCTCTGTCCACTCTCTGCCTCAGGGAACGTTCTGTCTCACTCAGCGGGATCCGACGCCGTCCCTTCTTGTGGTTTAAGTTCACTCCCCTCTTCACCCACACCCCTCTTACGCACTAATTGTATGTTGTACGCCCCGGCACTTAATGTAGGCACTTATTGCATGTTGTCGTCCTGGCACTTAATAATACTTAGCATCATGCTGTGTCTTCTCCTAGCTATCTTTGTTGATCACGGGGAATAACCTAGTGATTGTTAGTCCTTGGCACCGTTTCTATGAACATCCTTACTGTACCGACAGCAATATATTGTTTCTCTTTCTTCTGACAAATGTAAGTCCCTTTGGATAAAAGTGTCTGCTGAATGACCTGAATGGAAATGTAAAGTTATCCAGGATCCCGTGTTGTGCACGACGTCGTGCTCCCCCTGCCCTACTCTGAGGTCCAGGCGTGGAGGAAACAGTCTCTGTGTGGACAGCGTCTGTCTGTAGTGTTGTGTCGTGGTGTCTCGTCGGGCTCTGTCTCCGGCCAGGCGACCGCCACAGCGACCCTGAGACACCAAATATACAAAAGATGTTGTTTTCACCGGCAGAGGAACAATTATATTCCCCCTAATTTTAAAGTCATGGAAATGCACAAGATAGTGAATGGAAATCTCTGTAGGCTATGCAGCAGCCAATAATTAAAGCTGGCCATGAATGGCCTGTTTAACCGTGTTGATGCACTGAAGTGCTCCCAGTTTGGTAATGTATGTTTTTTTATGCCTCTGCCGATATCACATTAAAGAACGAGAGGGAGAGAGAGAGACTGCATGACTTGGGCTGTCATTTCATATTTTGAGTATCAAATAGCAGACACAAGGAGGCCAAACTTAAAACAATCAGTTATCTTGCATAAAGAGCATGTAATGGCCTTGATTAATGAACTCTTTAGCCGTTTATAGGGGGGGATTCAGGGGGTGATGCAAGACTTGCATGGCCACACACACACACACACACACACACACACACACACACATCACACACACACATCACACACACACACACACACACACACACACACACACTCACACACACACACACACACACACGACCCCCCCTCTGGGGGACCCCCGATAGCTCATAGATCATAGGGAGGGAGGATGGGGCGCAACATCTGAAGCAGCCTTGTGGCAGACATTAAGAAGCAACACATGATCCTTTGACAGCAGCAGGGCCGTCACACTCAAGCACACACACTCCATAGCACAACACCATTTGCATCTTTCTAATTACTACTATTTAGTTTTCCGGCAGACACTTTTATCCAAAGCAGTGGATACAGGGATTCTTTAAAGACGCATAGCATTACGGAGCATCTTGCTCAAGAGTGCTTGCCACCAAATTTTTCGAACTCCAAACCTTTTCCCTGGGAGTAAACAGGAACCATAAGTCACCCCCTCAGACCCCTCTTACGCACTTATTCCATGTTGTACGTCCCTGCACTAAGAAATAGTAATTGTGTAGCCTCTCATCCTAGCTACCTTTGTTGTATACGGGGAATGGGTTAACCTAGTGATGGTTAGTGCTCGGCACTTGGTTCTATGAACATCCTTACTGTACCGTCAGTGATGTATGGTTGTTTCTTTTTCTTCGGAAAATTTTACATATTGTAAGTCGCTTTGGATAAAAGCGTCTGCTAAACGTCCTAAATATAAATCAGAATATATAGGCCCCATGCCCGACGCTAGACTATAATCCAACCTGCAGCCTCAGGGATGAGGACAGATTCCCCCACCTCGGCCAGACTCCTGCCTTCTCTCCCTCACATTATCATGTGTTCTTGTTGTCCTGTCCTGGTTCTGTTGTTCGTGATGTGCGGGGGCACGAGTGTCCTGTACAATAGGCTGGTCATGGCTGGCGGGCAGCAGGGAGGACATGGCTTCCTGGGAGCCTTGTTAATTATCCTCCTGCTCGCCTGCAACGCTCCTCCACGCAACCGGCACAGAGATCAGATATCGATCCCGCGAAAACAACAGGCAGCTGCTCCCGTCGTAACGCAAGAGCACAGCCGAGCAGCGCTGCACAGCCCCCGTGATAGAATAAGATGATCACACCACACGCACGCACAGGCGCACACGCACACACACACACACACACACACACACACACACACAAAGGCACACACACACACATACCAAAGGAAGGCTCGCACACACACACACACATACCCACAGGTACACACACACACACACACACACACACAAACGCGTGCACACACACACACACACACACAC
This sequence comes from Gadus morhua, assembly GCF_902167405.1. NCBI lineage: Eukaryota > Metazoa > Chordata > Actinopteri > Gadiformes > Gadidae > Gadus > Gadus morhua. The sequence continues at coordinate 13,784,987 of NC_044063.1, forward strand.
ACACACACACACACACACACACACAGCCTTTGAGGCATACCTGTGCTGAACAATCGGCTTGCTTTGCTGTATTCATTTATGAGCGAGGCCGAGGTGGATTCTTATTATATTCCAAAGCAGCGGCAGAAACATCTGGTGCCTCATCATCCCTCGGTCGATTCCCCCGCTCTGTTCTGGGGGAACACAATAAGGGCGTACATCGTGACGCACAGCGCAATCACAGGTATAGGATGATGATTAGTAATCACATCACGATTATGATTTGATTAGTCATTATGGTGGACATTGTTGTGTTTGAAATTGCCGCAGCGTTTCTTATTTGACGTGTGGCAAAACTACGTTTTGATTAGTCTACGCTTCGATTAGTACAGAATAATCCTATGATGCCTTCTGATGTACAAGCCCTAAAGTAGAACTCTATTCTCTCATGTGTGACAGTAGAAAAGTATCATCTCAGATGTGACAGCAGAACTCTATTCTCTCAGGTGTGACAATAGAACTCTATTCGCTCAGGTGTGACAGTAGCACTCTATTCCTTCAGGTGTGAAAGTAGAACTCTATTCTCTCAGGTGTGAAAGGTGAACTTTATCCTCTCCTGTGGAATAATAACTGGGTTTACCACCAGAGATGTCTCGTTCCAAGTCCCTCAGTGAACCACTTGAAGTCCCCACAGCTCGTGATGCTACAGTTCTGCACATGTCAAGCATGGAGTGGTTGGTGGAGGGCGAGGGAGGGTTAACTCACAAAGGCCCAATTCATATTTAGCTTATTGCTCCGTTTAGATTCGTCTCCGGCGATATGACGCCGCCGTGCGTCCGTTAAACGCTCCGACGAGCGAACCACCTGACCTTGGCTCATTAGTAACGCCTCTTGTACTTCTTGTTCTTGCCACTTCAATCTGGTGTGCTGAGGTACCTGCAACCCCCCCCCCCCTCCCCTCCGTAATGCAGTCTCCCATCCCCCCCGAGGGACAGCCCATTAAAGTCTGTCAAGCTTGCATTATGCACTTTATGTTGGCAAATACAAACGCCACTGCAGCAAACACCGGCCATCTGCATTCCTGGGCGCAATTTACAAATATTAGCATTCATGCAAAACACATTTGGACTAGATGAATGAAGATGGAAATGGCCAAGTGTTGTAATGTGTCCCCTGTGCCCACCGTCGTGTTCCGCTGTCACTAGTCCGTCTGGGGCCTGTGGACAGCCAACCGAGAATTCTCTCTAGCTCTGGCTTTTGTGCTAACTGATGAGAGTGCAATATTTTGAGTTTGTTCTGTGTGTGTGTGTGTGTGTGTGTGTGTGTGTGTGCGTGCGTGCGTGCGTGCGTGCGTGCGTGCGTGCGTGCGTGCGTGCGTGCGTGGTGACCTTTACGATATATACACTTGCATTGGAACCGACTTAAAAACACACCAAAAAAAGACACTGAACACTGCAAAGCCTAATATAAGGTTCTGATGCAGCAGATTTTATTTAACATGTTTTTGGGTGAAGTTTTGTTTTGTTCAGCAACTCCTCACTAACCTCGGTCTACCTGCAGATGTACTCATAATAAACCAGGGACCCTGAATGGAGTTTATCAGAGACTCCAGAAAAACACACTGAGCCAATGTCTTCATCACTTTAGGGATAGCAGACAACATCTGACAATAACTCAATCAGATATAAATAAACCGTCCATGGTTCAATGATTCACCCCGAAATACATAAACACTCTCCTTAAAATACAGAGAAATAGTTCCCTGAACAGTGGCTCCTTCCGCTCCCACGTACCTTCACAGGCTCTCTGTTGTCAATGCGGTAAACCCAGAGAAACCCAGCACAAAGAAGTCTTAACTACACATTCCCACCACTAAAATAAAACCAGACACCCAAGGGTGGTCTTAACATAAGCCTGAACCATTTCGTCGCTAGAAAATGGCTGGCTCCCGTGACGATGTCAGCAGCCGTGGCGAGAGAGAGTCTGGGTTTTCTAAGACTGCAGCGTTCGAGACGTTAACTGTTCTAGCGGTTTGCCGTTAAAGAAGCTCACATTCATCTCACATTCATCTCAAATTCATCTGCAGAGTTAATACGAGGCTTCGGTTTCAGTGTGTCCTAAAGCACAGATTCTATATCGTCTCTATAGGACATCAGTCTGGCGCCCTGAACTATGCTAATGAGTCCTATGGAAGGACTTGATCTGGAAGGACATCTGCTGCAAACAAACAGACGGGACAACCTCCCCCCACACCTCCCTTAGGGAGTGCCGTACAAACCAGATGGATACAATTATACCGAAGAGAAAACATTTACACAAGTGAAAAGTGGCTCGGTTAGCCTCGGCGGATGTGTGTGAAGCGCAGGGCAGCCCCAGAGTTATTTTTTCGTTTGTTTGGGTGCATTGTGCGCGCCCCAAAATGGAAATGTTGTTCAGAGGCAATCACCAGTCGTGGCAACTGGAGATTTACATACAAAGGGGAGACGAGACGCAGAATAAAACCAACTGACGATCTGAGCACACATCTCCCTCCACTAATATTCCAGGGAACAACTTGGCCTAATTCCCTGTTGGGGTCGTGTTTTGTGTTTCTATTTATTATAATCAACGTCCGCAATAAACGCCAACCCTTTTTTTCTCAGTTTTGTCTTAAGGAAGATAAATTGAATCGGGATTTTCAACTGGCCACCAGAGTTCCAAGAGGCAATTCCGGGGAATAATATCCATGGCATAAACCGCAGTCCAATGTCAGCGAGAATAACACTTAATATTCCCGAGCACTGCATTACAGTCCTGTCAGTCTTCATCTCCCTTCTCCCATTCTCGCCTGTCCATCAAGGTTAGGGCGTTCTCCCACTCCGTGTGATCCGGCAGCGCGTAGGCTGAGCTATAGGTGTCTTCAAAGACACCTATAGAGGCTCTTACAGTATATGTTACATGCGTACATCAACAGCTCGTCTCTTTCAGACGGGCAGACGCAGGAGTGTTTTCCTTGACCGTCAAACAGCGGTCAGGTGACTCAAAGCGGCGAGGTGATGTGTGTGTGCAGACTTAGGCAACGTGTAAACACTCTGATTCATTTGGAAACGACGTATGTGCCTACATGAAGGCACCGCACCAGCCCTGGGTTATCTGGGTCTGTCTGAGTGACACCCATGATGCCTTCTCCGGGCACCCAAGCACAAGTCAGGGGAAGGCCTCCCTCATCAGAAACCCTTATGACGAGCGAGCAGCCAGTGATTCACATTAACGTGGCCCTCGAGTGGCTCATGACTTGGCTTCTGATAAAAACACTCCCGGGATTAGCTGGGCTATCTGAGGCGGAGCGCATCCCAAATTAGGAAGGAGTTAATGAACAATCAATTTTGTGTACTATATTATGAAAACCGAGAAATCCTTCTCCATTAGTATAATTGGGGGTACGATTTGTAATAAAATATAATCATCTCAATCTTCCGCGTCTATTTATACGTATTTTTTCAGTGCTTCTTGGTTCAGGAAATAAGACGTTTTAGCCGAAATTGATAGAAATCAGTGAAATGGTTTTACAACAACGTTTCATTTCAACCATGCAGAATCAAATCCTCGCATTCCTTTTTCTGGGTCACGGAAAATTGGCTGAGGATTTCTTTTTTGGGTGTCTGCGTTCACCGAGACTGGAACACACCTGGTGATAAACAGTCACCCACCAGCAAACTCACCGACACAGAAACCCTACTTATTTATTACTCAACCACCTCCCACACTCACGCAAGCCTTCACAAACACACAATTAACCTTTAGCTTCTCCGCAACTTAAGGCCCCAAACACACACCGTTGTATAAGATACACCCATGCCTACTTTTCTGCAATCATGACAAGGTTAGAATTTCACAGCTTCAATTATTTTGTTTAAGTGCCTCAACAGAATAAATAGCACTCTTTGACACATCTATACATACATACAATGAAAGGACTACATGTAAAGTTAACAGGAGGAGAATGGGGAAGTGAAGCATGTGCCCATCCAATTCAAAAGACACTTAAACGCCGAGTTCATATTAATGCTTTGTGAAGTATAGCCTACCTTACAGTGCAGTTTAAAGCCTGCTTCACCCAGCGCATCCTATACTTTGTTATGAAGCACTGCACTCTTCCTATCCGCCTCGGATTTCTATTTGCTGCAAATAAACGGCCGAGCCCATTGAGACCGTCAAAGATAAAGAGAAATAGATCAGTTATAGGACAGGTGTGTAATAAACCTACATGATAGGAATCCAACGCGATGCACGAGTTTACCGGTTGCAACTAGACACTGTGTTTGTGCTCAGTTCGCCGTTGTACTAATATGGCGTCAAAGGGCGACGTCATTCAGGTGGGGTTACCTTCCCGATGGTGAGGTTTAGGGGAGGGGTTTAGCTTAGGGTCAGTGGGCATTCGAGAATCAGAAGACAAGTTCAAGAGAATGATTAAATAAAATAAATAATACAAATATGGAACACGATAAACTGGCAAATATGCCCTTTAAACCACAGTTTCTTCAGAGTTCATTCAGAATAATTTTTTTGTTTTGATTTCACATCAAGGTCAAATCGCACATTCCACAATGTTGCACTGCAAACAAGCGCCTGCAAACATGCATTTGCAGAACACATTCCCACATACTCCAGTGAAGTCCTTTAAGGCCAGCTGTGATAAAGGGCTGTATGAATATTGAATGATCCATGTTAGCCCCTGTGGGCAAAGTACAGCATCGCTCAGCACTGGAGAAGGCTTTAAAAGAGGAGACCAAAACAGAAGCGATACCAGTTACTGAGAAACCAGCGTTTATTGAGGTATGCACAGCATAACGATAGACAATAGTACTATTCCCACTGTGATGAATGTGCGATAATGTAACCAAAGACATTTACCAACGAGCCATGACGAGTTTCTGTAAACTTTATTCACACACATCCATGAATACATGCATAATAAAGCAGAGTTTAAATTAAAAAACAAAACACCAGTAGTACTTAAAAGCATATCTGAATATGTAACTTGCACCATTGACTTCCGTGGAGAAACACCATCATCTCCAGCCCCAAACATCCAGAAGACAACGTCTGGCTTTTCCATGATTCTCAGCGGAGATAAAAGCAATAAACAAAATACCAGACCTGTATCAAATAAAACCGAACCAAATCCCCCCCCCCTACCTGACTCCTCAACTGCTCCTAGCACAGAATGTGCTTGGGTGAGTGTTTTGTGATGAGACACTTCCCAGGTGTGTGTGTGATCAGCTAAAATGACAATTGCAGGGTTTGGGCCCTATCTGAAAGAGTCAGTGATTGGCTAATGTTAGGCTACACCGAACCCCCTCCCAAAGTATTCCACCAATCAGCATGACAGTCACATCAACAAGACAGCCTCAGAGTGTTCTCCTATTACAGGCCGTGGCCCGGCATCTCTTGTAGATATGGGTGAGTGGGCTTCCCTGGAGCATATGTGTCAAGTTTGTTGATGATTAATCATGTTAACATGCAGACATGAGTACATAGCGTTAACAGTGCCCCCTTGTGGTTGATTTAGTTAGGGCTCATACAGAGCGGCTGTTTCTGCAGTGCTGCTCGTCTGTTGTTTGGAGGCCTGAGGGTGGAGGCAGTGGTGTGAAATGGGATACATGTGATGTGAATGCCATTGTGAACAGATGCAAGCACTCTCCAATAGAAGGACACATGGGAACCTCTCTCTCTCTCTCCTTCTCTTACACTATTTCTCTCTCTCTCTCTCCCTCTCTCCCTCTCTCTCCATCACTCTCTCTCTCTATCTCACCATATCTCTCGCCCTCTCTCTCTTTCTCAGTATCTCTCTCTCTCAGTCTCTCTCCCTCCATCACTCTCTATCAGTATCTTTCTCTGTCACTCTCTCTCACCATCTCTGTCACTCTCTCAGTATATCTCTCTCCATCGCTCTCTCCATCGCTCTCTCTCTCTCTCTCTCTCTCTCTCTCTCTCTCTCTCTCTCTCTCTCTCTCTCTCTCTCTCTCTCTCCTGATTCAATAGCAGGATTGATGTCCTAGTAGCTGTTTGTTACAGTTTCTGTAACAAACAGAGATGATAAAAGCATCTCAATAACAAAAGGACTAAATTAATGCTAGCCAGCACCATGGCTACCAGCACTGTGTTCTCTGAGAGCTGATCAGGGCGGGTCCTAACCCCGGTGTCTCTACTCACCACTAGAGTAGGGGGCTAACCCCGGTGTCTCTACTCACCACTAGAGTAGGGGCTAACCCCGGTGTCTCTCCTCATCACTAGAGTAGGGGGCTAACCCCAGTGTCTCACCACTAGAGTAGGGGGCTAACCCCGGTGTCTCTCCTCATCACTAGAGTAGGGGGCTAACCCCGGTGTCTCACCACTAGAGTAGGGGGCTAACCCCGGTGTCTCTACTCACCACTAGAGTAGGGGGCTAACCCCGGTGTCTCACCACTAGAGTAGGGGCTAACCCCGGTGTCTCACCACTGGAGTAGGGGCTAACCCCGGTGTCTCACCACTAGAGTAGGGGGCTAACCCCGGTGTCTCTACTCACCACTAGAGTAGGGGGCTAACCCCGGTGACTCTACTCACCACTAGAGTAGGGGGCTAACCCCGGTGTCTCTCCTCATCACTAGAGTAGGGGGCTAACCCCGGTGTCTCTACTCACCACTAGAGTAGGGGCTAACCCCGGTGTCTCACCGCTAGAGTAGGGGGCTAACCCCGGTGTCTCTACTCACCACTAGAGTAGGGGCTAACCCACGGTGTCTCACCGCTAGAGTAGGGGGCTAACCCCGGTGTCTCTACTCACCACTAGAGTAGGGGGCTAACCCCGGTGTCTCACCGCTAGAGTAGGGGGCTAACCCCGGTGTCTCTACTCACCACTAGAGTAGGGGCTAACCCCGGTGTCTCACCGCTAGAGTAGGGGGCTAACCCCGGTGTCTCTACTCACCACTAGAGTAGGGGGCTAACCCCGGTGTCTCACCGCTAGAGTAGGGGGCTAACCCCGGTGTCTCTACTCACCACTAGAGTAGGGGTAGTTAATACTAATGAGATAGTTCCTTCATCCCCCCCCCCCCCCCCCGAGGCGAGGTGTTGCCGGCTGGCGGCCCTGCATCACGTGGCTGGGTGCTCTACACACTAGGAGTGGTTGAGAGGCACCACTCACATGCAGAGCTGTTATATATCACATGAAGCACTTTATAAATCCAATCAATTATTATTAATAGTATAAAGACATTAATATGAACAAACCTACTGAATCCACCCATCAACATCTCTGGATTCCATTCTCTACTCTGTCCATCTACTCTATCTCTACTCTATCTCTAGTCTATCGTCTATCTTTTGTCTATCTACTCTATCTCTAGTTTACCTCCTCTCTATCTGTCTACTCTATCTCTAGACTTTCTCTAGTCTAGTCTATCTCTAGTCCATCTACTCTATCTCTAGTCTATCTATCTCTAGTCTATCTACTCAATCTCTAGTCTATCTCTAGTCCACTCTATCTCTAGTGTATGTCCTCTCTATCTGTCTACTCTATCTCTAGTCTATCTCTGGTCTACTCTTTCTCTAGTGTATCTTATCTATGTCTACTCTATCGCTAGTCTATCTACTCTATCTCTACACTATTTCTTATACATCTCCTCTCTCCCCCTACTCTATCCCTAGTCTATCTGCTCTCTCTCTGTCTCCATCTCTACAACAGGGAGCTCACCTCCTCTACTACAGCACCATAGAATCCCAAGCCTATGCACATTGTAGTACACATTATACTACACATTATATTACACATTATGCTACACATTATGGCCCAATCCCATTTCTACCCCTTACCCCTTCCCCTTACCCCTCCCCCTTGTTTTGAAGGGGTAAGGGGAAGAAATGGGATTGGGCCTTTATCCCGTGATATGCATCATGTTATCCTCAGACACCAGTGTGGACAGAGCAGGTATAGCGTCACACGTAAGTTCACATGTTCAGAAGCACACGCCAGGCGGCCTGTGTGTACGTGTGCGTCGGTGTGTGTGCGCGCAGTGTGTGTGTTTTGACGCGCGCTGGGAGGGAGGGAGGGAGGGAGGGGAGGGAGGGAGGGAGGGAGGGAGGCAGGGCGAACGAGAAGCTAGCTGCCAGAACGACGGCGCAGGCTGGAGTCCGTCACGCCGTGCGGCTCTGTGGAAGCCCGTGGAGAGCGGCCCAGCGAGGGGCCCCGCTCCCCTCTCTCTCCTCTGTCTCTCCCTCTCCCCTCTCCCCTCTCCCCTCTCTCTCCTCTGTCTCTCCCCTTTCTCCCTCTCCTCTCTCTCCCCCCTCTCTCCCCTCTCTCCCCTCTCCCTCCCCTCTCTCTTCCCTCTCCCCTCTCCCTCCCCTCTCCCTCTTCTTCCCCCCCTCTCTCCCCTCTCCTCCCCTCTCCCTCCCTCTCTTCCCTCTCTCTCCCCTCTCTCTCCTCTCCCTCCCCTCTCTCCCCTCTCCCTCCCCTCTCTCTCCTATCTCTCCCCCCTCTCCCCCTCTCTCCCCCCTCTCTCCCCTCTCTCTCCCCCCTCTCCCCCCTCTCTTCCCTCTCTCCCCTCTCTCTCCCCTCTCCCTCCCCTCACTCTCCCCCCTCTCCCCCCTCTCTCCCCTCTCTCCCACCTCTCTCCCCCCTCTCCCCCCTCACTCCCCTCACTCCCCTCTCTCCCCCCTCTCTCCCCCCTCTCCCCCCTCTCTCCCCTCTCTCCCCCCCCTCCCCCCTCTCCCCCCTCTCCCTGGTATCCCGCCGCAGTAGCGACGTGCTGAGAGTAGAGCGAGCGCATCCACACGCTACGGGAGCTCATTAAGGGAGTGTTAGGAAGACACCAACAAGTCCTCCCAGACGGGGAGACAGGTGGTGCTGCCCGGACCTGTGGGGGGTGGGGAACAAGGTAGTGCCGGTGATGGTGTGGGGATGGGGGAGGTGGTGGTGGTGGTGGTGGTGTGGGGATGGGGGTGGTGGTGCTGGTGGTGGTGGGGGAAAAGGGTAATGGTGGTGGTGGTGGGGGTAGTGGTGGTGGATTTGATGGCAGTGTTGATTATGCTGGTGGAGAAGGTGGTTGAAGTGATGATAATGGTGGTGAAGGTGGTATATAGGGGTGGTGGTGGTGGTGGTGGTGTCAGAGAAGGTTATGGTTGTGGTGTCAGGGATGGTGGTGGTGTTAGTTGTGGTGGTGTCAGTGATTCATTTTATATATTGGTTTATTTCAGGGACATTGCACACTAATCAAAAGTCAAACTGTAAGTGAGCGAGAGTTAGCCTAACTCCGGCTCACTTACAGTTTGACTGATGACGATGGTGATGGTGTTGATGGTGGTGTTGGTATCAGCGATCGTGGTGTCAGTACTGGTGCTGGTGTCAGTGATGTTGTCGGTGATGGTGTCAGTGATGATGTCAGTGGTGGTGGTTTTGGTGTCAGTGATGCGGTGGTATCGATGATGGTGTCAGTGGTGGTATCAATGATGGTGTCAGTGGTGGTATCAATGATGGTGTCAGTGGTGGTGTCGATGATGATGTCAGTGGTGGTATCGATGATGGTGTCAGTAGTGGTGTCAGTAGTGGTGTCAGTGACGGTGGTGTCAGTGACGGTGGTGTCAGTGGGTGTAGCTACCCAGCCCTCTACTAATCTGCATGGAGGGGTTCCCATCCTCCCTGGAAGGGGAGGCCTTGTGGGCCAGCCTCTCAAAAGGCTGTGCTGACCAGGCGCTTCAGGCCCACAGGGAGCCTGGGCAGCGGGTGAATGAATCGCAGCAGGATGGAAGCCAGCGCAGGGTGGAGGAGCATTCAGGCGGGGCTGAATTAACATAATGCAGAGCAGTGTGTGCATGCTGTTAGAGTCAATACCTGCATTGAAAAGCACAAAACCTGCGCAGATAAGAGGAAATGGGACAAGCACAGCTCTGGCTGGCTGCATTCTCGCGCTGGTAGCAAACTCATTGCTACAAGACAGGGAAGTTGCATTCATTATATTTCGGGTTTGTAGATTGTGGGAACAATAATTGTGTAGAAAAGCTTATCACACTTCCAGCTGGGCTAAAAAGTAAGGCGCAACAATGGGTGCGATATGCTTTGACAGACACACATATACACACACACAAACGTACTTACATGTGCACACACACACACACACACACACACACACACACACACACACACACACACACACACACACACATACACACACACAACGCAAAAGGTACATTTCCCAATTTTAATACCATTTGTGAAATATTTCCTTTCTGTGAACCATCTGATATTTAGAAAGAAAAACTATTATTATTACTTATATTCATGAGAATGAAAAGGAAATTGTAGTTTTCATTTTTCTCCTTCGGTCTGTGGAGAATGTTAAATTAACCATCTTTAGATTCTAATTGTATTTCTAGGGTTTGGACGGAGGGATTGTTTTATGCTCCTGTCGACACACCGACCATCTGAAGCGACAGATGGGATCCTGCTGATTGCATCTATGTACATTTGCACATAAACAATAACACATATATAATTACACTGGCCGGGATTCGGATTAACACAAACTAAACTACGGAATGATTTGTTTTGTACAAAGTCGGTTGACTCTCACGGATAAATAAACGTACAAGCCTCTAAATGTAGCATCTTAGCGTAGCCTACAACTCATATTTACCATCCGAACCATAGCTTTGTGTAACATGCCAGGTTAAGGACACCGGTGTCAAACCTCTGACGTATTCGTTAAGGACGAAGCGGCCGCCAATGCCCGCCAAGACACACAAGATGGAC
>NC_044063.1:13795824-13826421 GCF_902167405.1 Gadus morhua
AGACACACAAGATGGACGTCATAAGATGTCACCGCGGAGAACAACAACGTCCGCCGTCCCTCCCTTCGTTGACTGAGACTGAAATCACCGTAATTACCACAGCTCTCATCTCACCGATAAATGCCGCGCTTCGGAAACATTGGATGCTGCAATCTAGAATCAAACAAAATACAACAAGTCTGAACAGTGTTGTGTGGCAGAGAGAGGTCCGGGGGGGGGGGGGGGGGGGAACATGCAATTAAGTGTAATTAAAGACGGAGATTCTTTCAGCGGCAAAGGAGTCAATCTGTGTCCAGTGCCGGACAGAGAACACACAGATCCCCCAGAGATTAGGGCTAAACACCGTCCAAGCTTCTATTTGTTTGTGTGCGTATAAACTAAGCCAACCGCATTTCCAGCTCAAAGTCCCGCGGCCACTTAACACGTATCCGATGTGATGACAAATCAGTCCATTAAGTGTGTGAAAAAGGAAAATGTGTTCAACTCTCGCCCGCGAAATAATAATACCAAACTTCAGAAGGCGCCGTAATCCGCCTTAATGTCTGGGAGTGCAGCTGCGTGTCATAGGGTGATTATGCTCTACCCCCCCTCCCTCCCGTACACACCCAAAGGCCCCGGTCATCCTCAGAGCTCAGCACCCCAAACAAAGGCACTTCACACGGCAGCAGCATCACGGCTGGATTAAGGCACGCAGCCTCGCTCACCTTGAACCTCCGTCACACGTATTAAGTTGTAATTATTCAAATATCCGCGCCGGCGTGAGTCGCGGCACAAAGGCCGGCCGTCCCCGGGCGTGGAAAGAGCAGAGCCAGTGGTTATTTGATCTAATAGGCCACGCGTCAGAGCTGACATTTCGGGTGAGTGGGCTCGGGCGCGTCTGTTTTGTTTGGAAGTCGGAAGAGAGAGGGGGTTATTTGGGAATGACATTTCGTTTCGAGCTGTGCGTGTCTGTCCATGATAATAACAACATCATTTAAGAGGAGGAAGAGGGCAAACAATCACTTGACTAGCAATGCAGGGCCTTAGTAATGGAGCGTGGCACGATGCCATCGCCAATTCATTAGGAGCTCCCGATCCAAACACAATACTACAGGGTGACGATGGGAAGTATCAGGGAGGGGGGAATTGAATTCACAGCCCTTTTTCCCCCCGTGTTTATTCCTGGAGATGAGGTTACCTTCCAGGTCGCGGCTGACGACGGGGCATGGCGGTGAGTGGGGGTGGAAGGGGGCGGGGGGGGAGCTCCTAAGTGTTTCGGGGTGGCCGGGGGGAGGGGTTGTTTTGACACCCAATACAGGCTGGAGACATTATAAGCTAAAAGAAGGAGGCAGACGCGACGTGACAGCGGCTGTCGGGGGAGATAATAACCGCCTGTCATGGTTTAGTTCGGAAATGATGAACAATGTCTGGAGAAGAACTGAATAAAATAGGAGGGAATGAATGACGGTCCATTTGGAGGTGATTGCGGTGGGAGGGAGCGGGTTCTTCGGTGGTTAAATCTGGATATCTCACTGATGTAGATCTGAACCTGCCTGTCAAAGAGCAAACATATCAAGGTCTTTAAACAGCATCGCTTTCCCCTTCTGAAGGATGTAACAACAACAATAACAACAGCAAACATTGCTTCATGCGAATCGAGAATAACCAATCGAAGACCAATTTACACAATATTGTACACTGTTCCCTGAAAAACTGAATTGATCCACTTATACATTTCACCAAAACAGACTCAAAACGGTTGCTATGCATGTTACACAACAACAACAACGTCCAATAACAAGAGGCCATTGTTGTTTGTCCTTCCGACCTCACAGCGATGGCCCCAGCGAGGCCCCAGCGCTAGTCACCGCGTACGTTAGGGACGCGTGTGTCCTCTGTGTACGGGCTCTGACCCAGGTGAACAATACCCATCCAAAATGGTGTCCTTCAGCGGCCCAGCCCTGAACCCCTCTTCCCCACTCCATCCTCCACAGCCCAGGGCCCGCCGGGGTTTACATGAGGTTTGCAAATTTTCATTTCGATTTATATATTATAACTGAAGTGATTTGCTGAAATAAAATCCCCCTCAGTTTACCATGGAGGGGGATGAGTAATATGGAGCGAGAGAGAGAGAGAGAGAGAGAGAGAGAGAGAGAGAGAGAGAGAGAGAGAGAGAGAGAGAGAGAGAGAGAGAGAGAGAGAGAGAGAGAGAGAGAGAGAGAGAGAGAGAGAGAGAGTGAGAAAGGTAGAGGGAAAGAGAAGGTGAGAGAACGCGAGAGAGAGAGGGGGAGAGGGAGGGAGAGAAAGAGAGGGAGATAGAGAGAGAGAAAGGTTGAGGCAGAGAGAGCGAGAGAGAGAGAAAGAGAGAAAGAGAGGGAGTGAGGGAGAAAGGTAGAGGGAGAGAGAGACACAGAGCGAGTGGAGGATGCAACACATTTTCCTCACTTAATATCACATTCTTCTTCTTCGACCAAGGAGGGTCATGTTCTCTCCTATCTTCACTTCTCCGATTCCCTCTGATATCATTAGTATTTAAATGGGGGGAGAGGAAAAAATCACGCTCCCCCACAACAGGGCAGGAAATGCATTAAATATTCCTCCTGTCCTGAACCCTTTTAGCTCACGAGAGGGATGCTGTAGGCTGTTATTGTTGAGGAGCAGTTCGCATGGAAAGCTAGAATGGACATGGTAAATATATAATAAATTGAACTGCCCTTTCAGGAGTTGGCCCAAACTTTGACTAAATGTGCATGCAGGTTTGAAACTATGTATTATTCTAATTATTATAGTAGTTTTATTCTTATAAATATAGTATGATTTGTTCTATCTAAACGTTATCGTATATTCAAATCACAGCTAAAACAACTGAAAATAGAAATCCGACGAGAACGATCAGCAGAAATATTACGATCGGCTCGATCAAAATTAAGATGTTAAAGGATTATGCCAGATATGGGAGTTTTCCTGATTCAATTACCTGAGGTGGCAAAAAAATTCCCTAAAACATCCTTTGCTGCAGAATGTATATTTAACACAGCCATCCACTATCTGCCTCATTATACAGCCAACTGAAAACTCTGATACCCCAGTAAGATTACCGCACCGTGAAATAGTTCCTTTCTTCCATCTTTAATTATCGCTATCTTTATACCATTCTTTGTCTTTTTGTCTGGCCCCCAGACAAGCTCATTTATTAATCACAGCCCAGATACTTAAGCCAAACAGCAGCGCTAAACTCCCCACCCTGCACCTCCTTAAACTCCTCTGCTCTCTTTTGGAGGTAGCTCAATCGCTAAGTAGTTTTACATGCTGAGATTATCCACGTGTGTATCCTCATCTTCCCAAGCTTTGGCTTCGTTTTCCAAGCAGGATGAAAAGCACAATCTGAACACAGTGTGACGGTTCTGAAGACACGAAGACATAATTTCCCGAGCCCTTTGAACATGACATTTTATGGCCCTTTAGGTTTTAATTAGTTTTTTATGCATGACAGTGCTCCCCTCAAATATTTGTGTTCCCTTTGCCCAGATTAACGACCGATAGATTCTTCCATCACCCCTTTCGTTTGCCTTCGCCCCGCTGAATTTCAATTTAATGTTTTCACATTCGCAGCCAGACTTATTGATTTATCATCTGCTCCGACCCTGTTTTTTAAAATCACAAAAACAAATGATTAATCCAACCTCTGTTAACTAAAGTTCTAACGGGCGAGACCCTCCTGAGAGTATGGCCACACGGTCGTAAGTCATTTAGGACCACGACACAAAGGGTCACTTATGTTTACATTCAGGGCGTTTAGCAGACGCTTTTATCCAAAGATACTTACAATAAGAACATTTGTCAGGAGAAAGAGAATCAACAATATATCGCTGTCGTTACAGCAAGGATGTTCATAGAAACAAGTGCCAAGCGCTAACTACTACTAGTTGGGTTAACCTGTTGGTTAGATTATTCCCCGTATACAACAAAGATAGTTAGAATAAGATGCTACACAATGCTAAGTACAATTTTAAGGACATAAAACATATAATGAGTGCATAAGAAGGTGTGTGTGTGTGTGTGGGGGGGGGGGGGGGGGGCTATGCAGAGTTAAGGTGAACTCTGACCAAGTGAGTCAACGGGCTGATGAGGGCCAGGATTCTGAATCCATCCGTGGTCACGCCTCTCATGCGGTCGTAGCGTCGTTCTCCCTCACCTTCTCCCTCCCTGTCTCGGCTGCCCCGCCAAACAAACTCCTAAAGGCCAAAGACGCAGGGTTAGGATTTGGAATCCATATCTAGAATGTCAGCTGTCCTTCCGACAGTGCCCGGTGGGCCGGGAAAATGCAAACAGAAAGATGTTCTACTCCATGGGTTTTGTTCATGGATGTGAGAATATTCCTGCTGTTCTTCTTCTGATTCTTCACACACTCCCGCTCTTTGATTATTGATCTCTCTTTGATCGTTCATGTGACAAGAAAGCGCACTTTTGATTCGCCGCATCAAATTAAAAAGTCATCTCAAACCGGGGACTTTGTGGACGCTCTAACTCAAAGCAAAGTAATACTGCATGTCTGAAGACTCTGCTGCTGAGGCTCAGCATTGTCGGGGCTTTCAAAAAGGGGAATACATCGCAAAGGGCCTGCGAGGTGCTGTCCTGTATGTGAGGACGACAGTAGACCTTTACCTCTGTGTCTCCCAGGCCTCCTGCCTGCCCTGAGATTTTAATGAAAGGGGCCCCTTGAAGGCCCCCTTCTCTGCTGCAGCAGCAAGATGAGATGGACAGGGCCAGCAGAGGTACAGTCCCCCATCGAGAGGGAGAGAGAAAGAGAGGGAGAGAGAGAGAGAGAGGAGAGAGAGAGAGAGGGAAAGGGAGAGAGAGCGAGAGTGTGAGAGAGTGAGAGTGACAGAGGAAGAGAGCTAGAGAGGGAGAGAGGAAGAGAGAGGGAGACAGAGAGAGAGAAAGAGACGAGGGAGGGAGGAGAGAAACAGAGGGAGCGAGAGAAACAGAAAGAGGGTGTGAGAGAGAGAGAGGTCGTGAGAGAGAGAGAGAGAGAGAGAGAGAGAGAGAGAGAGAGAGAGAGAGAGAGAGAGAGAGAGAGAGAGAGAGAGAGAGAGAGAGAGAGTGAGAGAGAGAGAGAGAGAGAGAGAGAGAGAGAGTGAGAGAGAGAGGGTGTGAGAGAGAGAGGGTGTGAGAGAGAGAGAATAAAAACTTAAATGTGAAGGGCACTATAGAACCATGTAACCGTGTTGTTTCTTTCTATCGGTTGAGACAAAAACAGGTCCCACCTCGCGCCCTGCCGTCGACGCCCGTATCTTCATGTCACATCGGCCAAATCCTGTTTGATGTTTGTTGGGTTGTAAGTGCGTGAGAGTTTAAAAAATAAAAACCAACGAAAAGACAAATCCCTTCGGTAAACGGGAGGTGTTTGAGTTTAGGCTGGGCTGTCCACGGCTGGGCGAACACCGCCATCACCTGTCCTGTCGGGGGGCTGATGGGAGAGCTGGAGGTGGCTGTGTCGGTGGTAAAGGCACGGGGGTGTGAAGATAATAGCCCCAGAGGGGGGGAGATATGCATGGTACTTTACTACGGCCGGGCCAGTCTGCTGTGAAGGACTCCAGCCCGGCACAGCCGAGGCCTGGCCATAATCTTCAGCTCATCCTCTGCTTTGGATGTTTTGACGCACTTCTGGTGGCTTGGTGTTTTACTTTTTCGCTCCGTGGCATCCTGTTTATGTATTTTATTTATCTGTCTCTCTCTTCCTCTCTCTTTTCCTTCCCTGTCTCTCGCCTGCTAAAGCTTCTGTTCTCGTCTTACCCTGACTTGCTCTCTCTCTGATGTCCATCTCTGTCTCTGTCTCTCTCTTTCTCTCTGGAATTGGCTCTCTCTCTTTCTGTTTCTGTGACTTTTATTCTCTCTGCCTCCCACCCTCTCTCTCTCTCTCTCTCTCTCTCTCTCTCTCTCTCTCTCTCTCTCTCTCTCTCTCTCTCTCTCTCTCTCTCTCTCTCTCTCTCTCCCCCCTCCCTCTCTACGTGACTTGCTCTTCATGTCTCTCTGCCTCTCTCTCTCTTTGAAACAGCCCTCTCACGATGCCTTGTGTAAACGGAGCCCTCAGTGGCTGTGTCCTTGACTTTTCCTCCTCGTTATTTGTCTTCAAGGAGAGGGAGAGGGAGAGAGAGAGGTAGCAAGGGAGCGAGAGAGAGAGAGTGAGAGAGAAGGAGAGCGAGAGAGAGAGCGAGGCAGAGAGGCGCTGGCTGGAGGGAATCATTTTTCATCATCCAGTCACATGAACTCTAAGATCTGGAGCCTAAGATCTCCTCTTTGCACGTGCTCTTCTCCACAACATTGTTCTCCATATGGTGCATGTGTGTGTGTGTGTGTGTGTGTGTGTGTGTGTGTGTGTGTGTGTGTGTGTGTGTGTGTGTGTGTGTGTGTGTGTGTGTGTGTGTGTCTGTGTGTGTGTGTGTGTGTGTGTGTGTGTGTGTGTGTGTGTGTGTGTGTGTGTGTGTGTGTGTGTGTGTGTGTGTGTGTATGTGTGTGTGTCACTGTGTTACTTGTGTGACTGTTTGAGATTGTGGGTTCGTGAATTTGTGTGTGTGTCTGTGTGTTTATAACTGTGTGACAGCGTGTGTACGTGTGACGTGTTTGGCAGTATGTGCGTGTGCACGTGTTAGTCTGTGTAACTTTGTGCAGCTGTCGTGTGTGGGTGGGTGTGTTTCTGTGCTTTTATTTTGAAGGCTGCCCAAGGGTTGTCCGCGGTAATCTTTGAGGGCACCGAGTCATTGCGGCCAATGAAAATTATACTGTGGTCATAAAGGGTAATCATAAAATAAGCACTTATCTGTGGAAGGTAGACTGCAGCACAGCACTCTTTTGCTTTTATACGGGACTAGGGGATGGCAAGCACTCACCGGCTGCCAGAAGAGGAGGCTACACATGTGAAGAGGCAGCTGGACCACAGAGGGGAGGAGAGGAGGGGAGAGGAGAGGAGAGGAGAGGAGAGGAGAGGGGAGGAGAGGAGGGGAGAGGAGAGGAGGGGAGAGAGGGGCGAGGAGAGGAGGGGAGAGGAGAGGAGAGGAGGGAAGGGGAGAGGAGAGGAGAGGAGAGGAGAGGTGGGGAGAGGAGAGGAGAGGAGAGGAGAGGAGAGGAGAGGAGGGGAGATAGGGGAGAGTAGGGGAGAGGAGAGGGGAGGGGATATGAGAGGAGAGGAGAAGGGAGGAGAGGAGGAGAGAGGGGATGAGAGGGGAGGAGGGGAAGGGGGGCGAAGGGGGAGAGGTAGGGATGAGTGGAGGGGAGGAGAGGAGGAGAGAGAATGGAGGAGAGATGAGTGATGGGGAGAGGATACAAGAGAGGAGAGGGGAGAGGAGTGAAGCGGGGAGAAGAGAAAGCACTTACAAAGCCCTGCTAGTTTGTGGTGTCCGCCTCCCCCCTCCTCCCCCCTCCTCCCCCCTCCTCCCCCCACCCTCTCAGAGGGGCTCAGGTTCACAATGGAGATGAGGAAACAAACGATCGACATTTCATCCTGCAGAGAATACAGCGTAGCCGAGCCGTTGGCCCACTGATGTAAAAGGCCAAGCCATGTCGGGGAGCGAGAGATGCTAAAGTGATTTCACACTCTTTCGGGGGGTGATGGGGGGGGGGGGGGGGGGGGGGTCGAGGAAGAGGCATCACAGCCAGAAAGGAAAAAACAAGGAATGCTAAAACTCAGTGTTGGATAAAGGCGTGTGTGAGAGCAGCTGTCGATGGAGGACTTTGAAGTGTGTCTTTGGTTCGGTGTAGTGACTCAGAGGATCCCCATAAGCGGCTGCACTATCTCAAACAGGCAGGCCCCGGTTGTCTTTAATCACCACCCGGCACCGGCTCCGTCTCATCCAGCCGAAGCCTCCTTAGCTTAGCTTAGCTTAGCTTAGCTTAGCTCAGCTTTGAAAGAAAGACGACAAACAAACACACCGACAACAATGGGAGTGAAGTAAACAGCCAGCGGGGAGGGGGGGGGGGGGGGGAGGGGGGGGGGTGACATGAAGGAGGGAGGAGGAGGAGGAGGGGGAGGGGGAGAAGATGGACACCGAAGCAGAGGGGAGGGCGAATGGGGAGTGCAGGAAGGTATTAAAGGAGGCTTTGTTTCAAACCCTCGAGACCGAGGTACTGGAGGGGTGGGGGCAGGGTGTTTCATAGTGGAAAACAAATAGTTCACTTTGTTACGCGCTTGCTTTTTAAGAGAGCGTTCTATAAACCATCGTGAGGATGGTCTGACAGCGCAGCCCTCACGGGCCAGATTGTACTGTAAATAACCAGACAGGTGACAGTGAGAGGCCCTCTGACTGGGGGAGGAGGGGGAGGAGGGGGAGAGGGGGGAGGAGGGGAGAGAAGGGGGTGGGAAGGAGGAGGGGAGGGAAGGGAGGGAACTCAAGGGCAGGCCCCTAGGCAGCTGCACCCCAGAGGGGTAGAGGTAGAGAGAGAGAGAGAGAGAGAGAGAGAGAGAGAGAGACAGAGAGAGAGAGAGAGAGAGAGAGGGAGAGAGAGAGAGAGAGAGAGAGAGAGAGAGAGAGAGGAGAGAGAGAGAGAGAGAGAGAGAGAGAGAGAGAGAGAGAGAGAGAGAGAGAGAGAGAGACAGAGAGAGACAGAGAGAGAAAGAGAGTAAATTGAATGAGGTAATAAGTCATCTTCCTGGAAGCTGGAACCCGATTATATAAACCCATAGAGATTAAACGAAGACAAAACACAGTGTCAGAAACTTGGGGAAAACACAGGGATTGTATTAATTCAAGGCGGGGAAGGGGGGGGGGGAGAGCTGTAGA
Source organism: Gadus morhua (assembly GCF_902167405.1). NCBI lineage: Eukaryota > Metazoa > Chordata > Actinopteri > Gadiformes > Gadidae > Gadus > Gadus morhua. Next base: position 13,804,581 of record NC_044063.1, read on the forward strand.
GAGCTGTAGAGAGCGAGAGCATTAAAAAGAGCACATAGAGAGAGAGAGAGAGAGAGAGAGAGAGAGAGAGAGAGAGAGAGAGAGAGAGAGAGAGAGAGAGAGAGAGAGAGAGAGAGAGAGGAGAAGGAGATAGAGAGAGAGAAAGGTAGAGGCAGAGTGAGGGAAAGAGAGAGAGAGGGAGAGAGAGAGAGAGAGAGAGAGAGAGAGAGAGAGAGAGAGAGAGAGAGCAAGAGAGGTAGAGAGAGGTTGACGACGGTACACTGGTAAAACAGGAGCATGTTTATTTGGCCTCTGCAGTGGTGGGGTGTGCAGCCTGGTGCTAGTGTTGCCAGGCCCCGGTTCCCTTAATGAATTGACATTACAGCGGGATCAATGGTGAAGCTCTCAGGGTCTTGAAAAAAGTGCTCTTAATGAAAAAGGATTACTCTGCTCCCAAGATCAAGGTCTCTCCCTCGTCTCTCTCTCTCTCTCTCCCCCTCACCTCCCGCCTTCCTTCCCTCGTCTCCTTCCTTTTTACTCTTGTTTTATTCCCTTTTTTTCCCACAATGCTGAGAGGCTACAACTCACACACGACAACCCCCCCGCCCCCCCCCCCCCCCCCCCCCCCCCCCCCCCCCCCCCCCCACACACACACACACACACACCAAATTAACCTGCACGCTGTCCAATCTAATGGCGCGGCTTGTTGAGCATTGCATAGTAATTGCCTCCTCCTCTGTACACACCTGTGTGTGTGTTTGTGATTGTGTCGCTACGTGAGCGTTTGGGGTGCCTTTGGTAACAGATGTATAGCCTGCAGTGCGCTGCTTGATAATAACATTGTTTTCCAATGCGTTTGCATCCATGCACCTGCATACATGTATATGGTTACAGGTGTGGGACTGCATTTGTGCAGCACAGGAACCACCGTTGGCTAATAACCACCACGTCTGCCTCATTTCACAACTTCCACAATTATCCTCAGCTTAGTCCTTTTGGATTCTTGTGTTTGTAGTGTGTCTGTGTGTGTCTGCGTGTGTGTGTACATATGTGTGTGCCAGAGTGTGTGTGTGTGTGTGTGTGTGTGTGTGTGTGTGTGTGTGTGTGTGTGTGTGTGTGTGTGTGTGTGTGTGTGTGTGTGTGTGTGTGTGTGTGTGCGTGTGTGTGTGTGTGTGTGTGTGTGTACATGTGCGAGAGAGGGAGTGGAGAGAGGGAGAGGGAGGGAGGGAGCAGGAGTTAGGGAAGAGGAGGGAGAAGGAGTGGGGAGAAGGAGGGAGGGAGAAGGAGGGAGACAGAAGGTGGGAGGGAGCAGGAGGGCGGGAGGGAGGAGGAGGGAGGGAGGAGGAGGGAGGGAGAAGGAGGGAGAGAGAAGGAGGGAGAGAGCAGGAGGGTGTGCACAGTGAGTGTGTGAGCGTGTCTTTACATACACAGAGCCCCAAACTCACCTGCGATGAATAATTGATCCGGTGAATCTAGGGCACATGAGGTTGGCATGCAGGGGTAGGCAGCTTGCTGTTGCTTCAGTACCTCTCTCTCTCTCTCTCTCTCTCTCTCTCTCTCTCTCTCTCTCTCTCCCTCCCTCTCTGTCTCCTCCTCTGTCTCTCTCTCTCTCTCCCTCGCTCTCTCTCTCGCTCTCTCCCTCTCTCTCTCTCTCTCTCTCGATATATATATATTTATATATATCCCTCTCTATATATATATATATATATATATATATATATATATATGTATATATTTATATATATCCCTCTCTCTCTCCCTCTCTCTCCCTCTCTGTCTCAGTCTCTCTTCCTCTCTGTCTCGTTACCGCTCCCTTTCTCTCCCTCTCCCTCTCCCTTTCTCTCTCCCGTTTCTCTAAGGGGACTCATAGAAGAAGGGTGCCGTTTGGGTGTGAGCTTTAAAATGGCTGCCATATGCACAGATACACACCCAGAGGCAAAGACCTGATGGGCCTGAGAGGTAAATATAGAAAAACCCATTTAAATCATTCATCTGCAAAGAGCTTTACACGGCCCGGGTGCATCGTCTGAAGTACAGTGTGGATGCGCCGCCTGTGAAGTCAAGCCCCGTCAGGGTGATGTCATCTTCATGTCACCTTTGTTTCGAGGTGAAGACACACTAGACTAGGAGTTTGTCTTGTGGCTAAATATACGGGGCGTCGCAAGAGTTAGAAGATGGCAGCTGGAGGAAAGAAGAGAAGAGGTGTTTGGGAAGAGAAAATGGTGGTTAGGTTATTGATGTGAAATGCTTCGTTTCTTCAGCGCTAACAGAACGCGGGGTTACACGACTTAGTGTTCTTCCCGCGGCCCACTAAGCAGACAACAACTCGTACACAACGCGGTAAATCCAAGGCGGGTGTGTGTGTGTGTGTGCATCACAACACACACTACGTTATTCATGTTCTCACGGAGCACTCGGTGCCTGGTGGAAGGGTGAACGGCCACGTCGGTGTCGGGGTGAGCTTTGTTATGTAAGCTGACCGTGAAGGAGGAGGAGGAGGAGTAATGTACGGCGTGTCACTTCCTGTCGTTCCCGAAACCACACGTGGACGACAGCCATGGAGAGAACGACGCACATGTCGAGTCACTGATCCCCCTGCTGCCTGGGGCAGCACACGGGGCTAAATATAGCTCGCTTATTATCCCGGCTAATACTCAGCCACGAGAATATTCATTTGTCTTGGGATTGTGCGTTTACCTCGAGAACACAACCTCGCTGCCACCATTGTGTTAATAGAATACGGCGGAGATAGACGCTACCGTTAAAAAGTTTGGGGTCACTGAGAAACGTCCTCATTCCTTTAAGAAAAGCACAGTTTTTTTCGATGAAGAAAACATTAAATCAATCAGAAATACATTCCTGACGTTGTTAATGTGGTAAATTACAATTCTAGCTGGAAATGGCAGATATTTTATGGAATATCTACATTGGTGTACAGAGGCCCATTTCCAGCAACCATCGCTTCTGTGTTCTAACGGTACATTGTTTAGCTAATCGTGTTAAAAGGCTAATTGATGATTAGAAAAACCTTGTGCAATTATGTAAGCACAGCTGAAAACTTTTGTATAAAGGGTGAGGTGTTTTCATTGAAAACATGAAATTGTCTGGGTGACCTCAAACTGATGAACGGATGTGTAACCGCACTCCAATCATTGTGTTAAAAGAGTACAGCAAACATATAACCTGCCTGTGTTTCTGTCTCAAGGGCAGAGCCCACACTTGAACCTCGGGTTTATGCAGAGTCAGGGTAGAGGACCTTAGCGGAGTCGGGGTTCAAGGCTCACAACGTTTGTTCATGCCCTTCTGTAACTCTGAGTTCTGCCTTTCCTTAACTACTTCCCAATGATGCTTCGTTGTTCATTAACGCCAGCCTTGAACACGAGTGGCTGATGATCAATAGAGAGACAGGGGTCCGGGGGGGGGGGGGGGGGGCGTATCGATAGCTGTACCCCTCTGTGAAACACACGGTTGGTTGCCATTGTCTCTCCGAGGAACTTCCGATATTCCACCTTTGTGTTTGCTTTTGCGATACAAATCTATACATCAATTTGCCTCATCAAACAACCAAAGTCATTAAGCAGGACGGAGAAGGATGGCTTAAATGGTAAAAGGATTGTATTTATACAGCGCTTTTCTAACCTGTGGCCACCCAAAGCGCTTAACAACATTGCCTAACATTCACCCATTCATTCACACCTTCACACACCGACGGTGTTGTCAGCCACACAAGGCAGCAGCCGGCTAGTCAGGAGCAGTCAGGGTGAGGTGCCTTGCTCAGGGACACCTCGACACTCAAGCTAGGGGGAGCCGGGGGGAATCGAACTAGCAGCCATCCGGTTACCAGCCAACCAGATGCAGACCGTCGCTACGCTGGACATAGAGAGCCCGGTCGAACAGGAAACAGTACCCACCCCCTCAGCCCCCGCAGCCATTATTCCTGAAAGCTAATTATTAGCGCTCCAACCACTGAGAGTAATGGCGTTGGCCCTCACACACTCTTTATCACTTTAAAGGTAATACATGGACTGTGCGTGGATACATTCGGGAGGTTTTATATGCACGCGGTCTGGCAGAGTGATTTATTTAGCCTGACCACTCTTGTGCATTATGGCCAATGGAGAGCGACGAGCCGGCTCCGCCAAAGGTTGCCTGGCGTACTGTAATGTGGATGTCCCATGAAGAGGCCCTGAGTGTGTGTGCGTTTGTGTGTGTGTGTGTGTGTGTGTGTCTGTGTGTGTGGGAGTATGTGTGTGAAGGGCATTAGATAGTTTGTCTGTGGTTTTGAGTGTGTGTGTGTGTGTGTGTGTGTGTGTGTGTGTGTGTGTGTGTGTGTGTGTGTGTGTGTTTGTGTGTGTGTGTGTGTGTGTCTGAGCGACGTTCATGCGTCTGCATCACACGCGCAACGCCGCGGCGCTCCCGTCCCTCGCGTACACAAACGGCAGTTCGGAATGTATGCAAATATAATTAGCGTCTGCGCGGCGCTGCCATTTAGCCTTAATGGAGATGTTGCTATTAAAGAGCCGTGAAGAGCCTCTCATCCCGACGCTCCTGCCGCCCCGCTCCGCACCTTGGAATGCCACGCCGCCGCCACCGCCGCTAATGAACGCGGCGGTCTCTGAGCAGCAGGCGCCCGAAACATCTCCGCTCTCCTTTCGTACGCCCCGCCGTGCCCTCTTTGCTAGTTCTGCTCGTCGCTATTTACAGCGATCTATAAGGCGGGAAAGTGTTGATGACTCGCGTCGCCGGCGACTCACGCCTGGTCGGCGTTGTTGTTGTTGTCGATGTTGTTGTTGTTGTCGTTGTTGTCATCGACTAACCATTTGTTCCCGGACTGTTTGTTGTGGTTCGCTGCGGTGCGATGCTTTGTTTACCCCTGGCTGGAGGAACCCGCCTCACGCCCTCACCCCTCCTCAGCCTCACCCCCCACCCCCTGACCCCCCTCAGCCCCTCTCACCCCCTCACCCCCTCCCCCCTCAAGCCTCACTCCCCTCATCCCCCTCACCCACTCCCCGCCGCGGTTCAGCGTAGAGCGCGGCGGCGGCCGGTTGTGACACAACACGCCTTTCCTTCCCCGCCGCCGCTTGCTCTTTCTCTTTCTACATCCTTCCTGGCGTTCCACCCACCCCATCCCCCCATCCCCCCCTCTCCGCGATCCAAACACGCCGCCTCCCACTCTGCGCTCTCCGAGCGAGGAGGCCGTGTGCAGACGATCGGCCGCCACTGATCTTCATATCCGAGGGGCGGCGGCAGCGGCAGCACCGGAGAACAGCACTTAAGAAGCAGGAGACATGAATAAGGAACAGGGGCGCTCTTCCTCCTGGTCCAGAGAGTGCTAACAGCGCTAACGGCGCCCAGTAAACATCTGCTCGCCGCAACACGCCGCTAAACACCGGCGCTCTCGTTTTAGTAGCCTCTATCTGCGTCACAGTGTAGGAAGGCTGTGTTTATGTTCCTAGACGGAACCAGGAATTAAAAGGAGCGCTGGGGCTAGGAGAAGCTAGTAGCTAAGATGATGTATCACGGCCCATTTAACTATTAGTGTAGCTTGTTGTCGTCAACCGGAGCGCAGAGGCTAGGAGGAGCTAGGCTAAGCTAAGATGTTGAGGCTAGGAGAAGCTTGTAGCTAAGCTAGGATGCATCATAGTCAAATGTCCATTGAACTATTAGCGTAGCTTGCTGTCGTCAACCGGTGCACTGAGGCTAGGAGAAGCTAGGCTAAGATAAGATGCATCATGGTCAATCTAACTATTAGCATAACTTGTTGTTGTTGTTGGGGAGGATTGATGTTGATAATCTAAGACTTATTATCGTGAGATTTAATAGATTACAGAGTTGACATGAACCTTTTATGGGGGATAAGAGACATTATGGGTAAGCTGAGGTTGTTACATTCCTCACTTTATTTCTGAGATACTGAGACCAAGGGAACCAATAAGTTCTGAACGGGCTGCCCTGATAAGTACAATCATTAGGAGGCTATCTGAAAACACACACATACACACACTCACACACTCAAACAAACATACCCACACACACAACCATGCACAGCTACACGCACACACAGGCCAGATATGATGAAGACAGCTATGAGTAATGGTCCAGGAGCCGGATCCGATAACACAACATTCTCCTTGTTCTACATACATCATTAGAGTTATCTGTTGTTCCTCCTTATCAATGAGGCTGACAGCGCTGCTCCGTTGCCGTGGCGCCGTGGCGGAGCACAGGTGACAGGTGATCACTAACAAGGAGCACAACCAAAACACAACAACAGCAGCATCGACTTTTAGAGACGGCATCAAAGAACCCTCCAATGAACAGCCTCCAAAGAAGAAGAGTGTTAAAGTGTTGGGATCACGACACACCGAAGCTGAAGGTTTGGGATTTTCGCAAAACACGGAGGAGCGGATTACATGGAAGCGGATCGGATCAGAGTGGATAGGATCGGAACGGATTGGAACAGTGCGGTTAAGAGTGGATCCGAGCGGATGGGAGCAGATGGGAGCCGAGTGGTTAGAAGCGGATGGGAGCGGATCGGAGCATTCCGAAGGAATGGGAGCAGGTCAGAGCGGAGTGGAACGGATCCGAGCGGATGGAAGCTCCTCCTGTGTCCGTCGGGCCTGTCGGACGCAGCTCATCCAAACCGACTCACTTATCGCTTTGTAGTCTGGAGCCACCTCTGTCTGAGTCTCCATGAGCACCTTCGGAACCAGGCCTCCCATTACGCATTCCCCATTCTGCTCGATTATGTAAAAAAATCCTAATCACGATTATTTTGGTCAATATTGAAATCACAATTATTCAAATGATTATATTTGAGTTTGAAAACATGATGTAGTTATTCAGAATGTCTCTCTCAAAAACACTTTGTAACAGAGAACTATGAAAGTTGTCTTAAAATATATAAACAAAATGGTGAAATAGAAAATTTTCAAATCTAAAATAATGTACAGATATGTATCCAGCTGTTCTGCACTTGCCATAAAACATTTAATGAAATAAAAAAAATATTTAAACTAGATTATATTAGTTTTGATCAAAATTCTGCCCAGCCCTGGTCTGACGGCAGAGAGGAGAGGGGATCGGAGACCAGGGAGCCGAACCAGCCAGACTCGTCCCAGGGTCCTCCGAGGGGCAACGGGAGGAAATGAAGTTTGTCCAGCGTAATGTTGGGAAGGAGTCAGGGGATTGTGTGGAGGAACACTCTCTCCCTCCCATTAGCAGATCTGCCTTATTCATGAGGGCGATCCAGCGTGAACTATGTTCCATCGATATTCTGCACTGTCTCCTCCGCAGTCCGCCCGGGAGAGACCCCCGAGTCATCCCACCGCATTCATTTATTTATCTATTTCACCCTCGGGTGCCGTCGACAAAGGAAGGACCCTTCGCGGCCACCGGAGGTCACGCAAGGTCAAGTTGCACCCCAGTGAGCTGCTTAATTACCCCCCCCCCCCCCCCAACGACCCCCAGAGGAAGAGAAAGAGGAGAAGGAGTTGGAGGATGGGGAGGAAGAGGTGGAGGAGGACTAGGTGGAGGACGAGGAGGTGGAAGAGGAGGAAGAGGAGAAGGAGGAAGATGTGGAGGCGGAAGAGGTTGAGGAAGAGGAGGAGGAGGGAGAGGAGGCGGACGAGGAAGAGAAGGAGGTGGACGAGGAGGAGGAAGAGGGGGTCCTGCCTGCCGTGTTTGACTGCATGTACGCGGCGGCTTGCAGTGTAAACACGGCCCTCGTCTTCCAGAGCGCGTTATTCTCCCCGTTCAGAACCTCCCCTTGATTCTGCTGAACACCAACAGGCTGAGTTGGCATCTCCCTGCTATGTCCTGTCCAGAGCTGTTTATGTAATACCATCTGAGCTGAAAGGAGCATTGTGCGGGCACACAATGCTGGTATGACACGCAATCACTTGCCTTTACATTTCCGTGCGCTGACAACAATCCCAAGAGATCTTTTTGTTTTTTAACCGATTTTCTTATAAAAACACCCACACACACACACACACACAAACACACAAACACTCTCACACACACACACAGGACACAACACAACAGCACAACAGCAAACAATGATGCTTTTGAAAGCTTGTTTATGATGTGAAAACATATATTAGATCCCTTCTCTGTGGTGTACGGATGGGAACCGGCTCTATCGCCCACGACAATAGGTTTACCTGTTGTTTTTTGCCTGTGTTCTGACGCTTACACATACACACACACACACACACACACACACACACACACACACACACACACACACACACACACACACACACACACACACACACAAACAACCCACACACACCGAAAATGCTGTCTGTGTGTTTCATTCAGAAGCAATGTTGAGGGGCTATCGTAGTCAGGTTAAAGGGAACACGATCATGGGGAGAGTGACCAGACAGCCCAGCATGTACCCCCTCAGTCTAAGATAAGATACGACACAAAGCTTACACAGGCAAAGAGCAAGGGTTGTCCATGAAAGGATGGCGTAACCAAACTCGATGAGAGGATAATAATGACATCGTTCCGGATATGGAGGTGGAGCTGGAGATAGCAGTGGAGGTGGAGGTTGAGGTGGAGGTGGTGGTGGAGGCTGGAGGCTGGAGAGGTGGCGGAGGTAGTGGAGGGGAAGGAAGCTGGCACCAGAGATAGGGCCCATCATTCCTGCAGAATCAACGAGTGGATTCAGACACCATTTTTGTTATGAATGGAGGAACAACATGTTCCTCCATCCATTCACACGTTTTCCTCCGATCCTCTGCCTCAACGGAGGCGCTTATACGTTACTCTATCTGGAAATTCGACTTTTCCCTTTTCAGGGAACTTTTCTTTCAAACTAATCTCTCCTCAGACAGAGATACGGCGCGATAAGGCGATAAAAGGAGCAGTGATTTGAGACGAGGAGATTAAGCCGAGTAAAGAATCAATTACCGTGTCCTGACAGGAGACCTGTGGAGCGGCACAGGGAGACGGAGGAGGGGGGGGGGAGGTTCTCCTTCTGTGTCCAACATGATTAGCATCCACAACACTGCTTTGAAACGTCCCCCCAGCCAGACGGGACCTCCCTCTTTATTCCCCCGCTCGCCCTATCAGTCCATCTCGCCCTACCATCATCCCCCCTGTCAGGAGGTCCTCTTGAAGACAGCACGTCTCTCCAAGGCTTCGTGGAGTTAAGAACTAAAGTTTGAGACACAGGGGCGGGGGGGGGGGGGTTGCTTTACTTAGTGGTGGTGGTGGGACGGGGATGTTGGAGTTGCTATGGTGTCGACCCCGGCGGAAGGTACAGGGTTCGATCCCCAAGTGTTATGTGTTGGCATCCTTTGAGAGACCTAACTGTACGTTCACACCAAAAGCTCTAAAAGATGCACAATCGCAGAATAGCTCCAAACGCAACGCTGTCCAAAATATTTCCAGATCATATCGCTCTTGCGATTTAGCTTTTCCATTTAAAGGACCCGCGCTTTTTGCCTACTACACACTCGTAGTTGAGGCAAGTGCTGCTGCTGATGCTGAGCCACAAGATAGTCCTAAGTTTGGTCAATAGAAAAATAATAATAAGCATAAATACATGATACACTGAATAACTAATTAATGGAGTGATTGCTTATATGCTAGATTAAAGTTTAGTTGATCGCTATCGTGTGTGTGTGTGTGTGTGTGTGTGTGTGTGTGTGTGTGTGTGTGTGTGTGTGTGTGTGTGTGTGTGTGTGTGTGTGTGTGTGTGTGTGCGTGTGTGTGTATAGTGTTGTTTATTATGGAAAAGATCCGCTCAACGTTAACATTTGTGCCAGGCACACACGGCAAACTGACAAATTATAAATAGATTTTTGTGCGGTATCTCCCTGCTTCTGAAATGCGCGCACATCTCCACCCACCGCTCGTCCGCTGGTTTCCATCAGCATTCCACTGTGCGACCATCCCTGTTGCGTAATGCGGATTGCGTATGCCCTCATACATTGTTGAAATCATATGCTGGATGCTTCATTCTTTCTATGTGTTTTTTAGTTAATGATCGGGCTATAATAAGACCACGTTGGCTATGCACTCGTGGACAAAAGGGGATAGTGGTTGGTGGAAACCGGGACATTTGAGCTCAGGACACGCAACTCAAAATTTCACGCATCATGATGAAGGAACAAATGCGTGGTAGGAACTAGGACCTAAAGTTCTCGCACATGTTTACTGGGACCAACGCAGGTGAGAGACATCTACATTCCGATTGGCTGGCGGTCATTTACAGCCAAAACGCTACTAGCTCATTTGCATAGAGTTGAGCTGTTTTCAACTCTCATTGACAGCTTTTCAGCTTTAAAGCTATCACTCAAGCGTTTTATCGCTCAAGCGTTTTATCGCTCATTTCTAATAGAAAGTGAATGGGCGTTTATCGCTCAAAACGTTTTACAGCTTTTGGTGTGAACGCACAGTAAGCCCTACTCACTCCTTAGTGAGCTCTATCTGACTTCACTGTAAGACAACTCCTAAGCCCTTAGTGAGCTCTACCCGACTTCACTGTAAGATTGCTAAGCCCTTAGTGAGCTCTATCTGACTTCACTGTAAGATAACTCCTAAGCCCTGAGCGAGCTCTATCTGATTTCACTGAAAGGTAGCTAGGCCCTTAAGCAAGCTCTATCTGACTTCTGTCTAAGCCACTTTGTATGAAAGCATCTTCAATAGAAACAATAAACTTCTCGTCTAAAGTTCTCGGCTGAAGGTTGAGACCCGGGAGGGAGTGGTTCAACCTTTGGCGGTTTATTCTACCCACCTCATTCTTGGGGGCGAGGTAAGTGGCTCGCTGATCCCGGAGAGGATGCGTTATTTGGCATTGTTGCCCAGAAGCCACCAGGCTTAACAAGGGGATTACAGCGTGGCCCTTGAGACGGGGCTGACACAACATTACAGGAGGTGTTCCAACCGACGGGCAGAATTACTGCTACAGGTCAGAGGGATGAGAGACTGAAGGTCACAGCTCTAGCCGTGGTTTTGAGAGGAGGGAATGTATTCCAATAAATACACAGGTCTCAGGCGAGAGACTAATACTCCACTGTCGCCCGGAAAACAATCGGATTGCCAACGCACAGGGGCACAGGGCGGCGGAGGCGATCGATCGAGTAAAGTGTATCAAGCTGTCACCAAGCCTTGAATAATACATCTAGCAGAGCAGTCTGGCGCTGCGGTGGCGCTGAGACCGGGCGCCTTCGCCGCACGAAACGTGAGTCACTCCGCTTTCGTTTTTTTCGACGGTAACCGGGGGATAAGTCACGCTCGTCGTCGTCACACCGGGCGAGCCAGCGGCGGATCGGGGCGTAATCACGTCACCAATCAGCGGAGAGACCTAAATGCCTCAGAGAGGCCGTCGACGTGGCGACCAAATGAACATTCCACGAGCCATTAAACGCGCGCCGGCGCTAATGTCACGGCGGCGGCATGCTGCAGAGCGGGAGTGATGGGCGGAGATAAAGAAAATACCCCCAACGCTCGGTTCCCCGAAGGGGGCCGCATGTCGGAAAAGGCTGAGCGTGGACGTGAACGTTTGTGCTTGTGTGGTGGAGTCACACACATAGATAGGAGTCTGTGTGGGTGTGTGTGTCTGTGTGAGTGTGCGTGTGTGTGTGTGTTTGTGTGTGTATGTATGTGTGTGTGTGTGTGTGTGTGTGTGTTTGTTTGTCTGTGTGTGTGTCTGTGTGTGTGCCTTTGTGTGCGTGCAGATGTCTGGTGGGGTAACGTACATAGATAGGAGTGTGTGTGTGCGTGTGTGTGTGTGTGTGTGTGTGTGCATGTGCGTGCGTCTGTGCGTGTGCGCGTGGGTGTGTGAGTGGGTGTGTGTGTGAGCATCTCATAGCTCTGGAGCAGGTGTGTTTGTTTGCTGTGTTCAATAGACTTTTAGTCACAGGCCCGCGAGAGGGAGAGCATGCTGGGCCAGGCAGGGGGGCTTTAGATTGGAGACACTAAGCCATGAAGCAGCCGAAAAAACAGTGACGCAATGTCCATATTTGTGGAAGGCACTTTGGTACTAGTTTGTTTGAGAGAAAGGGGATTTACACCCGAGCAGCATGTGATCTGCTTAAAGTGGAAGTATCTCTGTAGGATGAGTGACTCTCGGTTCCGGTCCCCCGACGTAATTGTATCCCATCACCGCCCGACTCGTGGCGCTCTAACGTCTGATTTGCCTCCGCGTCACATCCATCCACGGCTCCCGTCCTTGTCAGAGTAATCCTCTCTTTCAGGTTCCGACTCCGGCTCCACTTGTTTACGCTCAGTATTCAATTCAAGTTCAACTATTGCTGAACTAATTTGTATTCTCCTTCTCTTCCTTCATGGTGGGTGTCTGTGTGATCTCCGTCTGTCTCCCTTTGTCTGGGATCTCCCACCTCCCTCCCTCCGTCCCGGTGTGTGTGTGTGTGTGTGTGTGTGTGTGTGTGTGTGTGTGTGGTGTGTGTGTGTGTGTGTGTGTGTGTGTGTGTGTGTTGGTGTGTGTGTGTGTGTGTGTGTGTGTGTGTGTGTGATCGACGCTACAGGCTGTGGGCTGGAGTTCCTGCTGGTCCTTTGCGGCCTGGAGCTCTCGTGGTCCTGCCCTCGTCACTGCATCTGCTACACGGCGCCGAGCACCGTCTCCTGCCAGGCGCACAACTTTCTGTCCGTGCCGGAGGGCATCCCGGCCAACAGCGAGCGCATCTTCCTGCAGAACAACAAGATCCACCGGCTGCTGCGTGGCCACTTCAGCTCCACCACCGTCACCCTGTGGATCTACTCCAACAACATCTCCTACATCGATCCCTCCACGTTCCACGGCTTCACCCTGCTGGAGGAGCTGGACCTGGGGGACAACCGCCACCTGCGCTCCCTGGCCTCGGACACCTTCCACGGGCTGAGCCGGCTCAACGCGCTGCACCTGTACAGGTGCGGCCTCAGCGCCCTGCCCAACAACATCTTCCAAGGCCTGAGGAACCTGCAGTACCTCTACCTCCAGGTAAGCCCTTCCCTGGGTCGAGTCGTAGCACTGCTCGACTGGACGACAGGTGCTGTTGTCCTCGATACATTAACATTACATGGAGGGTATTTTTGCTTTTATCAAAAGCGACTTATAAAGTACATTTGTCGGAAGAAAGAGAAAATATCTTACTGTCGGTACAGCAAGGATGTTACCCTAAGGTAACCCATTCCCCGTATACAGCAAAGATAGCTAGGATAAGATGCTACACATTGCTAAGTACTATTTTTAAGTGCAGGGACATACAACATGCAACAAGTGTGTACATTGTGTGCAAGTACGTACAACATACAACAAGTGTGTGCATTAAGTACCGGGACGTACAACATGCAACAAGTAAGTAAGAGGGGTGTGGTGGGTTAACCCGGTTCCTCGTGTCCGTCCTCAGGAGAACCACCTCAAGTTCCTGCAGGACGACACCTTCATGGACCTGCACAACCTGAGCCACCTCTTCCTGCACGGGAACCGTCTGTGGAGCCTTCACCAGAACACCTTCAGGGGCCTGCGGGCCCTGGACCGCCTGCTGCTGCACCAGAACCAGATCCAGTGGGTGGACCGCCTGGCTTTCCACGACCTGCGCCGTCTCACCACCCTCTACCTGTTCAACAACTCCCTGGTGGAGCTGTCCGGGCAGTGCCTGGACACACTGCCCGCGCTGGAGTACCTGCGCCTCAACGACAACCCCTGGTCCTGCGACTGCAAGGCCCTGTCGCTGTGGGAGTGGCTGAAGCGCTTCAAGGGCTCCACCTCCACGGTGGGCTGCCAGGCGCCCGCCCCCATGCTGGGCCAGGACCTCAAGCAGCTCAAGCAGGAGGACTTCCCCCACTGCTCCCCCACCGTGCCCAACTCCGAGTCCCGTGCCCAGAGCAAGACCAACAACCTGTCCGGCACGGTCAACCCGTCCATGAACGGCGGGGTGGTGGCGGTGGCGGCGGGGGGGGCAGACCCGCATCGTGCACCCCCCGCCGCCGCCGGCCGCCCGGCCCGGACGGTCCCGGAACTGCACCAAGCCCCGCAACCGGTCCGGCGGCAAGGGCAAGGGCGACAACGAGGTGCACTCCAAGGAGCTGATGGCCGACAAGGAGGACTCGTCCCCGGACTTCGGCGACGGGGGGAAGTACGACCACACGTCCCCCGACGGCACCGTCACGCGGAGGAAGCACAAGTGCACTCCCCGGACCACGGTGCGCCCCCCTAGTGGGGTGCAGCAGGCCAACAACAGGGCGGCGCTGATGCACCGCTCCTCGCTATACCTTGGCCTTCTGTTGGGGGCCCTAGTGATCTCAGACATGGCGCACATCCTGCGTTGACCAGCAGGGGGAGGCGAAAAAGCTCATGGATAGAAAATCGCGAAACCCCCTCGAGCGGTGCACATAGGCCCCGAGGCTCATATGTGTGTGTCCTATTGTGTGGCGTGTGTGTGTGTGTGTGTTTGATGTTGTTGATGTATGTGCGTGTGAGTGTGTATGAGTGTGGATGTGTGTGGATGTGTGTATGTGTATGTTTGTGTACAACTGTGTGTAGGAGCATACTTTTCAGAGTATGAAACCTCCAAGCATCCCAACATGTAAGCAGAGAGACTCGTAGTACTTTTCGAGGGGCTACGATCCGTGGGAAAAGGGGGGGAAGGGAATAGGAGGAGAAATGCAGCACAAGCTTGCACTGCCATTATAATTAAACCTAAAATTGTCTGTGTTTCTCTTTTTTTCCTTTAAAGCTAAGTCTTTCACTCAAACAAAGTTTCAAAGATGATCCTTGGAGACCAGATGAATGGATTTACCATTTTCCCCATGAGATGGGGATGGAGAGAGAGTGGTGTGTGTGTGTGTGTGTGTGTGTGTGTGTGTGTGTGTGTGTGTGTGTGTGTGTGTGTGTGTGTGTGTGTGTGTGTGTGTGTGTGTGTGTGTATACATGCAGGTGTGCTTGTGAGAGAGAGAGAGAGAGAGCTGAGAGAGGAGAGAGATGATGAGAGAGGATGAGAGAGAGAGACGAGAAGAGAGATGAGAGAGAGAGAGACGGTTAGAGAGAGAGAGACGGTTAGAGAGAAACTAAGAGGCATTGCGAGGATAGAGAGAAAACAGTTACGTAATGAAAAAATATAATGAATGTGCTAGTTAGCAACATCAAGGATACGCTCACGGTTGTTCAAAGTGTTCCAATGGAGTTCAAGTTGCAGGTCACAGCTCGTTAAGGATGACAACACAGGGAAACAAGGAGCCTCCTTTCCTTGCTTTCCAAGTCATCTTGCCAACGTATTCTATGTTGCTTCTTATTCCCATTCTTTGCTCACCAGCGGAGTTCACTTAAACAGGACGAAGGAAGGCATCCAACACATCCTCATTCAGTATCACAACGATGAATGTGGTGTTGAACACGTCTGCGCAGCACGGATCTAGCCATGGCTCTGGATGGGCGTGAACATAAGCCCAGCCCGTTGAACCCGGACTCTGTAGGGTACGGTAGTGAAACTCTTCTGTTGCTGTCGGTGTACAATGCCAGCTTTGTTCCCTGTGGTACCGTGAGATTCCATACCCGCGTACTTACACTATTTTCCCCCAGTGAGCATAGCATTTCTATGTCCATCGTACCGAACGCTGTTCCCTTCTGTGCAACTGAATACTAAGCTGTAAGCGTTAGCTCCTGGTTAGCCTGCTATCTGCGATCTGATTTGCTCTGTTTCTTACCTTTTTTGGGGGTTTATTTGCTTGGAAATCTGCGTCTGGCGAGGCTTCGACAGTTTGTCTATATCGTTGTATCAATTGTTCATCGGATATTGTTTTTCAAAAGATATATATTAAAAAAAACAAGGACCTAGAGATGCACCCCGGCCGAAACCCCTGCCTCAGGACAAATGGAGGAGGGGGGGGGGGGGGGCGGAGCCTTAGGGGTCAGGGGTCAAATTGAATTTTTTTCCCAGGGCACTTGTGAGCTGATCCTGGCAGTGTGTGGGCATTCCCTCCTCATTGACAATTACGGACATTTTGTTTTTTTTATATAAAAGTCACCAAAAGTCAAGGAATAAAAAAAAAAATACTTAAAAAACAACAACAAATCGTGTACCTTAAATAACTTCTGTGATTAATAAATTATTCAACGAGAAAAAAGCAGCAACATGACATTACGGACAGCTTGGAGGAGCAGATGTTTTCAGAAAGGAACTGCGATCTCGTTCGCTGTCGCTATGGACACAGATGAAGAGAATCAGCGGGATTGGTCACAGCGGACGGACGGACAGACTTACTTCTTGTCTCCTAACAGGAAGTGGCACCCACAGGAGCACTTCCTGCCGTTCCAAAGCTTTTGAGCCTGTCTCCAATCCAATAACAAGATGGTGTTTGTTACGATGGTAGTGTGAACTGTAAAAACATTAAAAACAGTGGACTCACTGCAGTGCGGATATTAATCACTTACTGTATTATAATGAGAAAAAACAATATTGCTGATTTGGATGATAACAGGGTTTTGTACTCCTACTTTCAGGGGGGAGGAGTCTTTGTTCATACTGATTTGTTTGCACAATTTCCGTTTTTTTTTCCTTACATTTTTTTTTTGTCTAATTGTTCCGTTTACATAAAACCTGATTCGTGAAACAATGCACAATCCGGTCCAAACCGACCCTGCTTCCCCTGTCACTCGCCCATCCGACCTCTACCCTCTCCCCGCCGACGTCCAAACGGTTCACTCGTTATCATGAAAGAGCAACAGTACAAAATGTTTATAAAGATATTAAAGTCTATATCTTCTTATGTTGACCGCTGCAAGCTTCGACTGAGTTTGTTTCGTCCGTGTGATCCAAGGTTTTGAACTGGGAGGCGTTTCGTTAAGGGGGTCTAAAAGTGATTTTCCTGATTTACCTTTTGCTCCCTGCCTCCAGGCTTCTATCCAATTATAATTAATTTAAAACCCAAAATGGATTCTGTCAGCAACTTTGTGTTTTCCCCTCCCTGTTTGTTTTTCCACGGGCCTTGCTCTACTTTGCAATCTGTCTTCCCTGATCAGGGCTTAGAAAAACAACCGCCACCCCTACCTCATACCACCGCGATTTATAGACGGTGGGGAGAGAAGGAAGGCGAAAAACTAAAAGAATGCATTCGGAATGTAGAGCTGGAGCGTGAAATACAATCCCGGATGCTCTTTTTGCCAAACATAGGCGGGCAAATTAACAGTAGGATGGATTATTGAAAACGGGCACAGAGCACGGGTCCTGCTCTGTGTCCTCCGAACATGCCTGCCTGGGTGGTACTCACTGCGGCCCAAAGGAAATCATTTAAAAGCACTAAGGGTGTTGATGAAAGTGTCAACAAGAATCTGCAGCTATTCCAGGCTATTATTGTTATTAATGGTCCTAAAAACATAGATTCTATTTTCCCTTCCGATATCATTTTTCTCCGGGATGGAAATTGATCCAAAGGTAAGTGGCCAAATTATGTTTTTTTTATTTCCTCCATTTGCTTTATTCATGCAGTGATGCATGAATAAGAATGGCTTCTGAATCACATTTGAATTGATTAGAGGCTTTTGCAAAGCCAGACAATGGACCCCTCCCTCCTTGCATGCATATGCGCGCACGCACGCACGCACGCACACACACACACACACGCACGCACGCACGTACGCACGCACGCACGCACCTAGATATTTACTGCTGCCTGCCCCACTTTCCTCTCAACGCCCTAAACGTACACTTCTGCTTCAGTTTATTTCTTCGACTCTTGAGTACGTGCATTTTCTTCTTTGCCATAACATCCAACATTACATTCTCAAATTAACTCGGGTCTTAAACAAGTATTCATGTGATTAGAGCATTTATCATTAAAACACTGATCGTGACATATAAAATGTGAAGTGCATATATTTGAGCTATGTTTACTGTATCTTTGCAGTGCTTCTGATTAGCTGCTGGTTGATTATGAATAATTGAACAAGAATTATGGAAATTGAAACATAAAAACTGTAATGGCATTTAACAAATATTTTCCAAATATGATGCATAGAATAGTTAATTACTGCAGGAATATACACGGAACGACAGGAATGTCAGTTAATCCCTTACGATTTGAATGGATCAAGCATGAAAAAACATACTTTGCATTCTTATGAGGTATAAAGTTTATATTGGACATTAAAATACAGCTAGAGGAGATGAGTGGATATTTAGATCTAATAGATCATAGGTAGCACAATGAAAAGGCAATTTATGTTTCAATGTGTTTTAATTCAGGGTATATTCGCATCATATGCTAAATTATGCCAACAAAATAATTTAACATGAATACATACTGTCTGTCTTCACACAACACTGTCTTTACAAAAACAATAGATCCTTTCCTTAATATCTGGATTTGCGAACAATACAATCCAGATTAACCACAACTACATATTTAAAAGAGTCTAATCTTTTGCCAAAAAACAGGAAAATTATTACGATTACTGATGCCAAACGGCAGAAGTATTACTTTTTAGGAAATCATTAATTGTGGAACTTTATAACTGGTAACGGTGTTAAGCTTGTAAACTCATTTGGCAGTATAATATATCCAAGTAAATTGCAATTTTCTTTTATAAACGTGAGCCAAGCTGCCTCTTGTTGTGTGTAGGTCACATAGCACCAAACAAGGAAATCGATGCCTTTGAGATCACGTTATTTACTATGCTCAAGTAGCCCTCATTAACTGGTTAATGTGACACATTCATGCCTCTCTTGAATATCCGCTGATCCATTCAGAGTATTAGAATTAATTGAATTTAATTAACTGACTGCGATTTTTTTTTTTTCTAATATCCTGTTTATTTAGTTCAAAACGAGTGGGCACTGATAGGATGATCCTTTATCGGTTAAGTGTCGTTGGGTCAGAGGGGAAAGGTCATAGAGGGTCAAAGTTCATGGAAGATCAAAAGTCCTGGAGGTCGAGAAAATTGGACAGAGTCCAGATTTCGAGCAGTGTTTGTGACAGCTTATGTATGACAACAGAATATCAGAAAATGCCCTGACCGGCAGAACAAACTCATGATAGATCATATAGAATAGTATTAGAATTTAATTCAATTATTAAATTCAATTAACGACAGCACAAGTGCCAATTAAAACACTTTTAAAGGTTTTAAATATTAAAAATGTCAAGGGAGGAAACACACCTCACCAAACTCTGCGGACAGCATCTCCCCGGACCGAACACTTGAACATCGCCCGTCGGAGCGACGCCCAGACAGTACGGTCAGCGCCAAGACGCTCCCATTCCCGGTAGCACCTTCCAGCCTTCTCCGCTACGACACACAAAACAAACAACCCCTGAGGGAGCTGCAAGGTTTTAACGAGGTTAAGCAGACTCTGAGATGTAGTTCAGAGCAGGGAATATAATTGGAGCGGCCCGGAATACAAAAGCTTTGAGAACACGTTTGAAAGCCAGTGAAAGGTGTTCGTACCGTTTCTCCCATTGACGGTACCCTGATCCTGAGAGGCGTTGTCTTCGGTCTAGCCCAGGTGTCGCTCGTTAAAAACACAAACATACGCGTTCCATATAGACGCCGCCGTGTGCCCGTCGAATTCAGTCCACGATCTGTCAGGACATCAAAGTAAGCACACTTATTTATCAAAAGGTAAATGGACTGCATTTATACAGCGCTTTGTGTAATCAGTGGCCGCTCAAAGCTCTTTACAATATTGCCTGACATTCACCCATTCATGCTCACATTCACACAACGACGGCGGAGTCAACCACGTAGGGCGACAGCCATCTCGTCAGGAGCATTCAGGGTGAGGCGTCTCGCTCAGGCACACCTCGACACTCGGCTAAGAGAAGCCGGGATTGAACTAAGAACATCTTAACAGCCCGACATCCGAGGGTCATCCCCGGCTCCACCTGTGGTTAGAGGCATCTCTTTGAGGGGAGCACCCCGGTTTGAGGGCCCCCAGTCACCGGCCCTGCTGGGGTAGGTGCAGCGGCCGGTGACAGTGCCCCCGGTCCCGCCACTAAGGGTGTAGTGCAGCACCCGTAGACCTGTGAGCCACGTTTCCAGTCAACCCCACCCTTGGGTGCTCAGGCGGGGTGGGTAGAGCCCATGGGGAAACATACTGTCTGTCTTCACACGACACAGTCAACAAAAACAATAGATCCTATCTTTAATATCTGGATTTGTGATCAATACAATCCAGATGAACCACTAACACATGCACACATATTTAGGGTTCAATCTTTGCCAAAAACCAGAGGGAAATTAATTTGATTGCTGCTGCCAAACGGCAGAAGTATTGCTTTTTGGGAAATCTTTAACAGTGTTAAGCTTGTGTTAAGCTTCAAGTCTTTTAATAAAGGCTGTGTGCATCAGAGTGCATCATGGGATTTGTAGTGGGCGATTCAACGCCATCTTGAGAGGACACAATAGAGTCCTGAATCACCCTAAATATAGCATCACCTTGGCCAAGGAAAACTGTGTTTTGCCTTGTCTGGTATGAGAATCACTGTGTCAGCTTCAAACACAATATCTCCCCGTAATAACAGATCTCTTCAGGATGTATTTCGAAACAGTAATCAAGAAAACATTACGGCCAACATAATTACTAACATTCCCGTGCTCCGCTTCCACAATGGTGGCACTGAATGCAGGGTGATGTTGTTATAGGTAGGGGGGGAGTAGTCAATTTTTACATGTGCGTACTATCTATCCATGAACTGGTTGGATATGAACTAGTAATTACACTCTAGACTTTTCATACAAAGCGACTGAGTATATGTAAAGTAATGTTAGATACATGAACACTCTGACACATTACTAACTAGGGCTCGATCATCAAGTCATTAAAAACAGATACAGCTGCATCGTACGAACAACCAGACAAAAAATCTTGGAGAGCATGTTAATGTTAGGTAAATACAGTTTGCGATTAACCGCTTGGAGGATTGCTGCTCCCCCAGCTAATTTGTCCCTCTTGAATTCCATTTCCAATTATTACATATCTTCGCAAAACCTGGGAGGGGGGGGTTGGCCAGCTCACTCTGGCTCTGAACAAACATCTGCAGCACTAGCTTTATAGTCTCATTAGAAAATGGAAACTGACTGATATTTCCGTCTGATGATAGCACTTCATATTACCGCCGAGATCAGAAGGGGGTTCGGTGGTGAAATTAGACGCTGGCGCCGCAGAGATAACATCTAATTGATTTAAGAAGGTAATTTATTTCTGGATTAATGACGCAGGACTAACCACGGCCATTGATGGCAGGGTGAGGAAACATTTAAAACAAGGAGCAGATCGTTCCACGGCTCGCAGGCAGTCATCTTGTCCGGAGGCAAGTTTCCACACAGAAGTCTTCGCTTCTTTCTCAACATGGAGGGCCATTTTTTATCTCACTCACAGCTACTCTCATCTGACTTGGCCCACTTACTTAGAAAAGAAGACTTCAAAGACAAGGCGCCTAATTGCAATTGTCTAGCTGTTATTGGGATCCAGGAGCGAAAGGCATTAAATCAGAGAGAGAGAGAGAGAGAGAGAGAGAGAGAGAGAGAGAGAGGAGAGAGAGAGAGAGAGAGAGAGAGAGAGAGAGAGGAGGAGAGGAGAGAGAGAGAGGTGAGAGAGAGAGAGAGGGAAAGAGAGAGAGAGAAGAGAGAGAGTGAGAGAGAGAGAGAGAGAGAGAGAGAGAGAGAGAGAGAGAGAGAGAGAGAGAGAGAGAGAGAGAGAGAGAGAGAGAGAGAATAGAGAGAGGAGGGAGAGAGGAAGAGAGAGAGAGAGAGAGAGAGAGAGAGAGAGGAAGAGAGAGAGAGAGAGTGTGATAGAAAGAAAGAGCATGATGGAAGGGTGTTATAGCAAGAGAGATAGAGAACGAAGAGAGATCAAGAGAGAGAGAGAGAGAGAGAGAGAGAGAGAGAGAGAGAGAGAGAGAGAGA
>NC_044063.1:13826521-13886521 GCF_902167405.1 Gadus morhua
AATGTAAACTAATGGATCTGGGAATTCTCAGCCGGGAGCGCTGAAGGAATGAGGCTGATACCAACCACTGCGATACCCGTGTGATAAATAACCCTTCACTTAAGTGACACACTTTAAGCTCACATTCCCACTGTTTAATATATGAGGAGGACCTTCAAGGTGAGCGAACAACACAAACCCCTATGCAACACGCAGACTTTATCTGCTCAAACACAACACCCCCCCCCCCGCCGTTGTACAATATCGCTTTTTTCATTTCACTTTCATTTCTTCCTCTTACGAGACGGTTGGTTCTTCCACTAACCGTACTGTCTTATACTGACTTGCCAGCGGGTGTGAAGATACCAAAGTATGCTAATTCTGAAAAATAATGTTTTCTGCTTCCCGCCTCAAGGGTAGGCTGAACAATAACAACTCTGAACGCAGTCTAATCCTCACTCTTTCTCAGAGTGGAGACGGCTCCTCATTTGGACTCTCCTCTTCGTTACCACAGTAGACGGTACAGTACACTGCGCTATGGGGTTAGCATCCTAAAGCTACCAGGGCTGTGAGTCCCACCCCCAGGGGCCCGAGCACACCGCTACCGGGTGACGTTATCGTCCGGACCCCCTTGTGGCCCACGTTATCTTGTCGAAGCAACGGTAGCAACTAGGAGGAAAGACTGAGTCTGAATGGGATTTATTTTTCCATAGAAAAATGAAAAAAGGGAAAAATAAATATTCAATCTTTTCATTATGTTGGCGAGAAAAGAAGGGAACTCTTTGAGAAGACCATCCTGGAATGAATGAATGAATGAATGAATGAATGATTGAACGAGCACCAATCACAACGCACCACCCATGATTCCTGAACGACCTGAAGAGAGCATCCTCCCACACCTTCACACCCACCCCCAGCCTCTTAAAACTCCTGCAATTTGAACAAAGGAAGCACACACACACAAACGCACACACACAAACCAGCCCAACGAATAACTTCCACGCTCTCCTACTCAGTGATGGAAGTAGAAAGAGCTGAGGTGGAGTTCAACCCTCCCCCCCCCCCCCCCCCCCCAACCTTCTGTATCTTCCCTCAGGCAGTAGCTCGCTTCAGCTAAACACACACCCACACTCGCACACAGACACACTCAATATGATACACACCCACACACTTGCACGTACACACACACACACACACACATATACACACAATATGATACACACACACAGACACAAACACAGAGTGACAGACACACACATTCACAACATGGCGCACACACACACAAGATGATACAACCATACACACGCACACACACACACACACACACAGAATAAGACACACGCCCACACACACACATTGTACATGCGGGGCTCTTCCGTGTTCCAGTCAACACATGCTTGCAGCATAGTGAGTGTTTCGTTATGCCTGCTGCTTGAGCAGGATCCAAGGTTCATCCCCACCCACACACACACTCACAAACACACACATATAAACACACACACACACACACACACACACACATTAGGGCAGTAGCATCCAAAGACACTGTTTACAGAAAACAATTGTCAGCAGTTCAACCCAAAACAGAATGTGTTTATTTAGGTTGAAGCGCAATCTGCTGGTAAACACCAGATGGAAAGAGTGTGGCTGTTGTTTGTTTTCGATGTGTTTGTTGTGTTGTCTAAATCAGATAGGTAAATATCGAGTGCTCCATCACGGACAGGAACACATCATCACCTGGCGAAGCTATTGACATCCCACCGGACGCCAGCAGATGTCTAAATGCTCTAAATTAGTTATGGAATGGAATACATATTCCTCTGCGATCGGTAATCATAAATGGTGATACGGAGCGAGCAGAGACGAGAGAGCTGAGGAGAAAAACTCTTCCAAGGGCATTGCTCCTCCAAGGCTGACAAAATATGCAGCGGAATAACATGTTGGAGCGACGGCGGGGCCCATGGAAGCTGGGAGGCTGATTACTACCGGAGTTATGAAGCTATGAAACACCAAACACCACTCACATTCTAACACGTTAGGAGAAAATCATGTTTTCTTTTGTGTTAAAATATTCGATAGAAAGTTAAAGAAGAGAAGTGAAGGGTGCGGAATTAAGAGGGGGCTTCTGATGGATTTGGAAAACGTGTTGATGGCCATGTTTGTCTGTGGGAGGGGGGGGGGGGGCTGATAGATTGTTACAGAAGTTACAGGAAAACATTGAAAACTTGCCTGGGAAATCGTGGTGGCATGACACGACCAGGAGCGAATGATGGACTGGGTACGGCCGGGGTGGTGGGGGAGTGAACACTGGTTTTAATATCTTACTAGGGTAGGAACTAGAGTGAATCCACAATGCTAAGAGTGTGGACTCAGTGAGTGAAGGAGGAGGAGGTATAGAACCAACTGTGTGTGATACGACACAAGGACGATCTGATGGATCCTTCCACCTATACATGTCCATCTATCAAGGTATCCACCCACCAATCTTTACCTTTGTGTATCCAACCATTCATCCATCCATCTATCCATCCATTCATTCATCAATCCATCCACCTATTCATGTCCGTCTATCAACATATCCACCCACCAATCTAACCCTCTGTGTATCCAACCATTCATCCATCCATCTATCTATCCATCCATCCATCTATCCATTCCTGCATTCATTCATCCATCCATCTTTCCACTCATCCATCCATCCACCTATACCTTTCCATTCGTCTATCAAGTTATCCATTCGCTTATCTATCCCTTTCGGTATCCAACCCTCCATCCATCCATCCATCCTTCCTTCGTTTGACCCCAGCTCCCTAGCAGGAGATCTGACCCCATAGGCAGGAGTCTTGCAGCAAGAGGACAGTGAGGCCATGTACCGCCCAGGAAACACCCCTATGCACGCCCTTCACACCTGTGTCAGATGTCAGGCGAACAGGAAGCCTGTCAGGACCTGAATCCCGTTCTCTGGAAGGCCAGGCAGCAGCCGTGACAGACGCCTAGGGAGCAGAGATATGGACAGCAGCCATGAAGAGCTGCACAGGCATACACAATATTATCTTGTTGCAGAAGCTCTGCCTTTCTCAGTAGCCATCCGTCGCTCTCGCCTTCTCGACATGTCCCTCCATCTCTCTCCGCCTCTCTCCCTCTCTCCCTCTCTCCTGCTCTCTCTTTCTCACTTCTTCTCTCTCTGTCATAGTCTCTCTCTTTCTTCATTCACTTGTGCTCTCTCGTTCTCACTTCTCTCTCTCTGTCATAGACTCCCTCCCTTCCCCTCCCCCTCTCCTCCTCTCCCCCTCTGTCTCCCCCCCCCCTCCTTATCTCTCCGTCTCTCTGACATGATCACAGAGCAGATCTATTAGCCTGGTATCGCGGCTGACGTGTGCCTGTGTTTCAACTATGAACGGCCTGATTAATCTCTTTTCGTGAGCGGTAAATGGCAAAACCAAGAAAAGGAAGAAGCCTGCCGAACCGGAACGTCTGAAAGCCACGCCGCCTCCGGTATAAAAGGGGGCCGGATCTGCATCGATTTAATGACAGCGGCATCATGACTAGGACCTCATTGGATCTGTGCATCTCCAGCTCCCCGAGAGGACGCAACGCATGGACGGACTCAGATGAGGACACGGTGCCCGGATCACAATCCTTGGCTCTCTTTCTCTCTGCTTTATCTCTGCCTCCTATTGGCTGCTGGGGTGCGTGCTGCTGCATGATAAGTAGAAGGTCAGATGGGAGGGAAAACAGGCGAGGAGTTGGGGAGTGTTTTTTCCTCTGTCTTCCCTGGGGGATTTTCTGCCTGTGGTGTGACAGCATTGTTCCGTAGATACGCACCCAGGAGGCCTGGTCCTCTGGTCAATACATCGGGCGCCAACAACGTGTTTTTGTTGCTTAAGGAAGGGATAGACACTAGCGATGATAATCTCCCCTACCGTCGCATAGCAACGCACGGCAAATGCTCTATTCCACTATTAACAATGCACCTATAGATATATACATGAATAATAAGCGTAAATAATGTAAAATAGATGTTAAATCAATGATAATATAATACAGGCTCCCTGAATATCTCTCTCTCTCTCTCTCTCTCTCTCTCTCTCTCTCTCTCTCTCTCTCTCTCTCTCTCTCTCTCTCTCTCTCTCTCTCTCTCTCTCTCTCTCTCTCTCTCTCTCTCTCTCTCTCTCTCTCTCTCTCTCTCTCTCTCTCTCTCTCTCTCTCTCTCTCTCTCTCTCTCTCTCTCTCTCTCTCTCTCTCTCTCTCTCTCTGGGTCGTGATCTGTCTTCATGAGAGATGCTCCTGAGCCCCTATAGGGAGCAGGGGCCCCCTATAGGGAGCAGGGGCCCCCTATAGGTAGCCCCATCTCCTAACACCTGAGCTGGGTGTTAGCTCGGCAATAGTTTAATTATCATCATCCACACGTCTCATAACTGAGCAGTCTGCTGCCCTGCGAGATCCAAGTGGTTCTTCATTGAAATATATGCAGATATTTCAGTCTCTATATTATTATTTTTTATATGGACTAAGAGGAGAAGTTATGAAAGTTTTAACGTTGGCTCTGAGCCATGGAATGCAATGAAGAAAAAGGCTTTTGGATATGCATGGTGGTGTAACAAGAAGGAATAGAAATACATTGGTACGAGGTCAGGGAAAGTCTAAGTAGGCCTGACGGATACGATGGATTGAGAGACAAAAGAAAACCGAGCAAAGACAGACGGCATTGAGAGCTCGGACCCAGAGAATCGTCTCATCTCAGCGGCGAGGTGTGGCTCTGTCTCTGCCTCTGTCCCCGAGTCTTTGGTCCAAATGTGTGCGGAGCACCAGGGATTTGTGAAGACAACTCCACTCTCTTACACTTCCATCCCCTGGGTTGGAAGAGGGGGGGCGGCAGGTGGTCTGCAGCCAATCGGTGCCAGCGGCGAAGACCCGGGTTGGAAAACACAAAGAGATTCAGATGAAGAGAGCAGATCTCTGTGTGGATTCACGTGGCGCGGGTTGGGAAAGCCTCGAAGCCCTGCTACAAAAACCTAGACTGGACTTTGTATTCTGCGGCTATCCTGGTCAAAGATATAAAACAAACCCAGGACTGGTGCTGGAAGGGAATGCTTTAGACACAGGCCTCCTCTAAAGACTCAGTCTGGAGTATCCAGGAGGGCCCAGCTCGGGGGGCACTGAGGGGGGGGGGGGAGATGGTGAGAGAGGAAGGGGGTTAGACTCTTCCGCAGGGGAGGACTTGCTGTTGTAATCCTTCACTATTGATAGCAACGCTGGACCGGCTGCACCCAGGCGGGGGGATACATCAGCCTAGTCTTCCTTCATAACCAGAGCCGGGCATCCCTCTATCAGCTCCAGAAGTCTGGTCAGCAGAACGACCGGAGAAATCAACAGTAGGAGGAGATAAAAAAACACATCAACCAACACATCTGGGGCGCTGCTCCAGAGCCGGCTCCTCGCCTGCCTTTTTTCTTTCCCCTATCACTCTCAATTAAATCCCTTCTTGTCAGATCAAACAGTGCCCCCCCCCCCCCCCTCATCTCCCCGGGGGGTGGCGGCGGGGGGGGAGGGAGGGGGCAGGTGATGTCTTAGGCGCCCTGCTCGCCAGAACAGGGCTGACATTTGAGGAAAGGCTGCAGGGTTGGGGTCCCCGAGATGCGGTCGATAGCCACGCACGCCGCCGCCGAACTCGATGAACTACGTGCACTTTGTGGAGGCATTTCATCTGCCGCTCCGAGGCTCTGGATGTTGCACGTGCACATGAGCAAGCACGCACGCACGCACGCAGGAATGCATGCGTGCACGCACGTGCGCACGCACGCAGGCACGCATGCACATGCACGCGCACGCACACACTCACACGCAGAAACGCGCACAAAGACACACGCACACAGACAGCCACACACAAACAAATGTACGCATGCAGGCACACACACACACACACACACAGATACAAAGACAACCACACGTCACACACATGCACACACTGGGATACAAAGACCACCTCACACAAATACACACACACACAAGAACACACACACACACACACACAAACTCACACACACAAGTACACACACACACACGCACACACACAATGTGGGTCTTATCGTGGGATAGGTGCGGCTACAGTGCAGCTCCACCTCTGATTGAGAATTATTAATGATGGCTTTCAGAAGCCCAGCCAGAGATAATAATAGACGCCTTGTTTTATTTACATCCAATATTTTGATTGCTCACTAATTAGCTGAACAGCTTGATATCATTTCGACGATACGGGACATTTTACTGGACATCATGAATAACATTAATTGCCGTGCAATTGTATAACGTCTTTAACTTTCCCTGTCTATTCTGTGACAAATTATCTGTTGAATTTGGCATTAATGTCATGAAATATGCATGTCACCCATTTGGATTAATTCCCCAGAAAGTAATTAGTATTAGCAGAAGAATTTGCTTAGATAATATTGATACAGTGGGAGCATTAACATAAACGTGCTCCGTCTAATGCTACTGGTAATCAGGGAAGATAGAGCGCTTAACTTAATAATGAACGGAAGTACTCTGGTAGCCTTAAGAAATATACAGGAATACAGCGATACATTTATCGTAAAACCTAAACGTTTGCTTTTTAGATTGTTTCTTTTGGGATTATATTGCTCGCAAAAATAATGAAATATATTTAAAATATATTTGAAAACATGATCCCTCAGTAAATGTTAAATGGACTGCATTTATAAAGCGCTTTTCTAACCAGTGGCCACTCAAAGCGCCTTACAATGGTGCTTAACATTCACTCATTCATCCAGACATTCACACACCGACGGCGGGGTCAACTGTGCAGGGCAACCGCCCGCTCGTCGGGAGCAGTTAGGCGGAGATGTCTCGCTCAGGGACAACCCG
This sequence comes from Gadus morhua, assembly GCF_902167405.1. Lineage (NCBI taxonomy): Eukaryota > Metazoa > Chordata > Actinopteri > Gadiformes > Gadidae > Gadus > Gadus morhua. The sequence goes on from NC_044063.1 coordinate 13,833,386, forward strand.
ACACTCTAGCTAGGAGGAGCCGGGGATCGAACCAGCAGCCTTCCGGTTACTAGCCAACTCCGCTCTACCGCCTCAGCCAAATGCCGCCCCAGGAAAATGACGTGAGTGTGAGTCTCACACTTGGCATGGAACGGCATGTAGATCACGGTACGTTAGAAGATGGCTACGTTTAAATCGTTACGACAGGAGCGGGAACAAATGAAGCGAAGGCCAGGGGGTCAACCGGAAGAATAAAACATGAAACATGTTTCAGATTCATATCTGCACACCAGTCGTCAGAACCGTTACGCCGAGTGCAGGCGCAGATGCTGTGCGTTGAGTATGATTGAATACTAATGCATCGACAGCTGCTTGTGTTTTTACAATCATTCTGCTGCAGCAAGTGTGTCTGACTCACAGTCCAGGCGCCGTCGACGATGTGAGCTGACATCTCTCCCAGACTTCACATTTTGTTATTACAGGAAGACAGCGCTTCGTTCGCAAGCAAAGAGGATAGTGCTTGTTTTGACTCTGAATATTTCTCATGCATTAAAACAGGAATGAAAAAAAAACGGAATAATAAAAAGACAGTTCACTCTGACTCGGCCCTCTCTCTCTCGCTCTGTTGTGTTTTGGGGCGGCTACAGAGTACACACCACTGGCGAGCTGTGTCCTTCCCCCCCGATCGGTGTTGGAACGATACGATTCGCAAGCCTATTAAGACATTGACTCGGAGGCACCTGGTTAAATATTTAAAGGCGTAACTTGGTATTCACTGCATAATGTGTGCGCATGAAGGCGCTACAGGACCTGACACAATGAGAGCACGGCGCTCAAGGTGGTGTGTGTGTGTGTGTGTGTGTATGTGTGTGTGTGTGTGTGTGTGTGTGTGTGTGTGTGTGTGTGTGTGTGTGTGTGTGTGTGTGTGTGTGTGTGTGTGTGTGTGTGTGTGTGTGTGTGTATGAGGTTGGGGGCTTCTAAGTTGGAAGCATAATCAAGTCGCTACTGACAAAGATCAGGTCCACTTTCTCTCAACCATGCCCTCTCTCTCTCTCTCTCTCACACACACACACACACACACACACACACACACACACACACACACACACACACACACACACACACACACACACACACACACAGGGATTAGCTTTTTGACAGCGAGCGGCACACACATACAACATACACATTAGACACCACCAACTGAAAGGTCAGAGGTCGGCTCTTTGCCATTTAGCATTCCAGATGCTAAGCTTGTGTTTCTGGCATTAGACTTGTACGTTTTGGCTGGGAAAATGTGCTTGCCCTAAGCTAACAACTGGCTAAGCTAATCAGCAAAAGGTTCCTTTTCTCGTGACCAATCTGGTAGCCGTGGAAAACAGGCTTTTTCTTCACTGTCATACTTTGTACAAATTACCAGTCGGGGGGGAAATTGCTCTATATTTTGTCAAGTATCAGTCATCTGTCAGAAAGGAGCTATTTAAGTCGCAAGAGAGAAGCTCCATTATCACTACGGTGTGTGTTTGGCTCAGTCTGGTGTTCGCCAACTCTACACATCGCTCTCGACTTCACAAGCCAAGGAAACTTTGTGAAGAAATTGAAAGAAAGGAAGTAAAATAAAAAGACGTTGGTTTGAAGAAGTTCCCCTGGGATGAATAAAGTGATGTGTGTTTGGATCTGAACAAATGCCAACGGTTTAATTTAATTAAAATGCTTAAAGCCACCAGTGTATTTGTTTTTCGGATGTTAAACGATGTAAACATTGTGGCTGAGCGGTTGAACAGGTTTGTTTACCAAGAGCGGCATTGTCATTATCGACCACAATCTCCCCATCGCAAACAACGCAGAGCGATTATTTTCATCTGATATAAAACTCAAATCACGGCATATTCTTTTGCAACCAGGGCCCAAAATTCACTTTTACAATTTTGTCTTTTATCCTACCAGAGTGGAAGAATCCACCGCCCTTAGCAATTATATTAATATGCAACCCTGAATGGTTTTGGCACATCGGTCTGTCATTGGCGGCTGGTAGGTGTTCATTTTGGGCCCTACCTCCATCTTCTACATCCAGCCTGCTCACGTGACAGAAGACGCTCCCCCTACAGGGAGGAGACCCCCTCCCTGAACACACGCACACACGCACGCACGCACACACACACACACACACACACACACACACACACACACACACACACACACACACACACACACACACACACACACACACACACACACACACACACACACACACACACACACACACACACACACCGGGTGAATCCACGGCTCCAAACGGACGTTCCGCACGTTTGATTGTTGTATTCAAACATGAATCGCTTTGTATGTAGAGCTCAACGTCAGACCTAGTCAGCTCTTGCCTTGCCTAATGATCTAGTGATGCTATAGATAGACCATTGTCGTTTTCTCCTATTCCAGTGGCCCTGCAGTGACCCTGTAGACCCCTGGCTGTTCTCTCCTCCCCCAGTGAACCCCAGAGAGAAGGCGGTCTTAACTCTATGAGTGTCTCTTACAGAGGCCAGGGCAGTCACCCAGAGCAGGTATTCACACAGAGCGATACACCAACAGCTGATGGGTAGCGCTGGCCTCTCTGACGGATAACAGTGGAATAACAGCCCTTAAACGCTGCGTCCGGTACCTGCAGCATCGACTCCACGCCCCGCACAGGCTGTCGTGTTGAAGGCGGTCCCTGGAGGTGTTGGTGTGTCCAGGATGCAGAGAACAGAACACAGGCCCACGCACACACACACCACCCCAGGAAAAGCAATCGATCACAGGTGTTTGGAGCAGGTTAGGTAACTGTGCCGCCCACTGTGCTGCCCGCTAGGACAACTACACACACACACTCTCACTGCCTGGTTGGTGTCTGTCTAGGAGGTATCGGTCTAATGGTGCTTTTATTATGATGGTTACGTATTTACAACAGGCACCCACACACACAGTGGACACACACTGCGTGAGTGTACGTGCGTGCGGTACCTCCATGGTATTTTGATGATATTGCCTCCGACCTGTTGACCCCAGCTCAGACCTGTTGACCCCAACAGGTCTGAGCGCAACGTGCTGACGGTCTTGTGCTGCTGGAGTCCAGTGAGGCCCAGCATCAAGCATCGGTCTTGTACTGCTGGAGTCCAGTGAGGCCCAGCATCAAGCATCGGTCTTGTGCTGCTGGAGTCCAGTGAGGCCCAGCATCAAGCATCGGTCTTGTGCTGCTGGAGTCCAGTGAGGCCCAGCATCAAGCATCGGTCTTGTGCTGCTGGAGTCCAGTGAGGCTCAGCATTAAGCGTCGCTCCGTCAAGAGCCCTACATCTTCTTCCGCTGACGTTTGAGAAAAGACAAAGACGGACTCCTCTTGTGTCCGCCCGCTTGTCTGCACATCATTCCAGGGACACCCAGCGGGCCGCACTCCATCGGACCCCCATCCGTCTCCGTTTACTAAGTCCATTGGAAAGCCGTTGCTGGCCATAATCAATTACAGCCGGATCGATAACTCCTGGTTGGGCAGAGAGACAGGGTCGCTCTGAACTCATCGAGCGGTCACGCCATGACCACACATGACCACACACATGGCGATGAGACGACCCGCCACTCATTGGGCGGTCACTCAGATACTACTGCTGCCGCCGGCAGGTCGCCATGGCGATGAGACGACCCGACACTCATTGCGCGGTCACTCAGATACTACTGCCGCCGCCGGCAGGTCGCCATGGCGATGAGACGACCCAGCACTCATCAAGCGGTCATTCAGATACTACTGCCGTCCACACGCAGGTCGCCATTGCGATGAGACGACCCGCACACGGACACACACACGCGACAAGCCCAAACAAGGACACGCGGCCAGACACAAATGCTCCCGGACACACGCGACCAGGGATACACACTCCCGGGCACACACACCCAGACACACACAAGCACAAACACACCCAAGGACAGGAGGAGCACAGAGAATCACAGGACATACAGATACATATTTTTTGAATTTTATCACTTCCCCATGCACACAATTTTATAGTTTTGGTTTTTAATTAGGACTAGGAGGATTCAGTACCACGGTGTGTGTGGAGTATTTGTTCTGAATTTAGTCTGCAATTGATTGAAGCACAGCCTTCACCTCCCATCTAGACGCTCAGTTAATGATTCATTTGTTTGTTTGTTTCTGAAACAATCAAACTGGGGGAAGGGTAAAGGATGATTTTAAACGATGTTGATAGCAAGTTATGTAATTCTCTTTGCCCTGATTTATGAGCATATGCCATAACCAACAACTTTACTGTATGGGATTTTAAAGTTATAGTTTTCTAACTATATTTCTGTAAAGACCCCATGGTATTCATGAAACAATGGCAGGACACATACCGTAAACCTCAAAGTGCTGGTTAACAAAGCTTTCGGCAAGATGGATTCAAATTAGACTTTTTAAAATTCTAACACTTTCCAAGTCACTTTCCATTAATTCCACTTGGGAAACATTAGAAACAATTGTGATGTCAAACATGTAACATCATCGTGATTGAATTGAAGAAGCTGTGTTCATTATCTTCAGTCTAAACCAGTACCCGAAAGTGGGTCCGTTACCCAAGTGTGTGATCAGAGTGTGGTCAAAAAATAAATCAATACATTTAATTTAATTATTTTTACTTACTTACCCATTTATTTATTTTGCTAAGGTAATGTGCTTTGAGTGCAGGTATGAAAATATTTGTTGATTTAAAACAAAAAAGTCATGATGGCCCATTTCTGAGAAATGAAATAGTTCTAATTTTACCGAAGTGGGTGGCGACTTAATCACCATAGGAAAAACGTGGGACCCAAGGCCAGACCAGTTGAGAACCACTGGTCTAAACAACTCTTCCTCCGTCAGCCGAGGACAATCTCCAACCGTCCAAAGTTTACTCCGCTGTCCTTTTAGTTCAAACGCTGTGGATAATCCCTTCCCCTTCTCCTGGTAGGGTAGCTCAGGGCATCGGCCCCGACTGGACATGTAGAAACCATCGGGAGCCCTCGACGCCGGCAGGTCCAACGGGTTGTTAGTTCTCGCACTCGACAGCCCCATGGAAAAGGGATTGATGTCAAAGCTACCTGTCTTTGTCTTTGAAGCCTGCCAGTGACTCCTAGCATCACAAGGCCCGGCCCCCATGTGGGGAGAGAGGGCCGCAGGACATCCAGGAAACCCCCCGCCCCTTGCCAGTCAAGGCTCCTGACGGGGGGGCTGAACGTGACACACTTCAGTCACGCGAGTCTGGTCACATGATCACGTGGTCACATGGTTCCGTCGCCCATCTTGTGGACCTTCACTGCGGTGAGCGTCTTCCCTGATAAACATTCCAAAGGCCTGTAGGCCATCGAATTCCCCTCTCCTGCGTTAGCATTCCACTTTGTTACTACGGCAACAAATTGACTATTCAATTAGCCTAGAAGAACGGGTGCTATTGGTGCGTCGGAAGCCTTAAAGACACACACACACACACACACACACACACACACACACACACACACACAGTGTGCTATCTCTCTCAGCAGAGAGATAGCACACACACCCACACGCACCCGAGCCGGGAGCCACCCAGAAGAAACCCATTTGGCAACAGGATGCGTTTGTTTAATTAGAGCTCTTCAGAGTACTGCCGCGCAGCGCTACCTTCATTCCCTCTCCTTAATGTTTGTCACAAAACACCCCGGCGCTAATGCCGATTGCTGTTTGTTGTTGATTTGATTGGGTTTTGAGAGGAGCACAATGCTTTGTAAGTAATGATGTGAACTGATAGCCGCGGGGCCGTCTGCTGAACACCACCGCCACGGACTTGGCAGGGCCAGAGACGAGCCGCCGGGGCATCTGGGTAATGGCTGAGCGCCACGCCGTCTCCCTGTTTCCAGCCCAATGTTGGGTGTGCCGCTAAGTGCCGGCGACAATATGTTGGAGGGGAAACGGAGACAAGTGAGAGAATCGTTTTGGCGGGAGCGCCTCAACATCTTAATGTGTTGTGACTCTGGATTCGGGCTCTGAGTCGCGTGACAGAGAAACCAGTTACCCTGTTTGTTATTGCCGTCGCGGGTTCTCCCATAATAACCACCACAGTCGTTATCCAGGCACTGGGGGGTCTGCGTGTGTATCTCTGTTGGTATACAGTGGGTCTATACGTGCAGATAAAGTCAACGCCATGTTAAAAAGTGAATTGTAATACAAATGTATTCCAACAACTAGGGGTGGGGGGGGCCACACTTTTGGTATTCAAGGCGCCCCAGGATTGAATCTTTTTTTCATTCCCCTTCACTCCTCTGCTACCGCGGCTTGTCTTCCTCTCCGCCCGCATCCAAGCGAAAGACTAAAGAGCTTCTCCAGCTCTCCGTCTGTCACGTCTTCAAGGGCTCTGTAGAAAGATGTCAAAATAGCGTCGCCGAGCGGGGGCCCGCTGAAGCTCCACAGGCTCTCTCTCAGCGGCGGGTGACACGGCGGCGCAGTCACCCAATTCTCCAAACTTTTTTTCCTCCCTCCTCCCCGTCGTTTCACCCTCCAACCCGAGTAAATACGCCAATCGCTATGCGTTTGTGTTCAGTGCGAGGAAAACTCTCCGTGCGCGTGTTTATGTGGATGGCGGGGTCCTGGGTAAACAATGGAGGGAAAACAGGGAAGTGTTTCTGTTGCTGCACGGCTGCACCTCCCAGACTGAGAGACAGAGACAGAGGGTGAGAGAGGCAGAGTGAGAGAGACAGAGAGGGAGACAGAGAGTGAGAGTGAGAGAGGCAGAGTGAGAGAGACGGAGAGGGAGACAGAGAGTGAGAGTGAGAGAGGCAGAGTGAGAGAGGCAGAGTGAGGGAGACAGAGAGGGAGACAGAGAGACAGAGAGTGAGAGAGGCAGAGTGAGACAGACAGAGAGGGAGACAGAGAGTGAGAGGCAGAGTGAGAGAGACAGAGAGAGGCAGAGTGAGAGAGACAGAGAGGGAGACAGAGAGTGAGAGTGAGAGAGGCAGAGTGAGAGAGACAGAGAGGGAGACAGAGAGTGAGAGAGGCAGAGAGGGAGACAGAGAGACAGAGAGTGAGAGAGGCAGAGTGAGAGAGACAGAGAGGCAGAGTGAGAGAGACACATAGGGAGAAGCAAGAGACAGAGTGAGAGTGAGAGAGGCAGATTGAGAGAGATAAGTCACGTTTCCATCTAAAAGGTGATGCGAATCTTTAGAAAGTTTGCAATAAAGAAATTCAAATTAGGTGCTTTTCCATCAAGTGGTTGGAACGGAAAACTACACACATTCCAGGGCTTGTCGTATCCTCACATAGGTCCTGATATAAAGTGGAATTGCGTTGTTTTCCATCTAAAATAGTTGTATTGTTTTTCTCTTCGATGAGAGCAAGGAAAAGTTTGTTCTGTTCCATAGACGTATTTAATGGATACATTGTACATATTTATAATTTGAAATTCGTTGCAGCCTTTATACCACAGATACTCTAGGGTCTATAGCATATAACCTCGATTTCTGATTACAGTTTAATGCAATTTCCACAATGTACCAGCTCTCGTTTTGAAGGCTGAACAGACAATTTGACTGGAATTACCTCGTAGGTGTCCATAGATCAGGGATAAATGGACACGGTATAATTAAAGGATATGCAAACATAGACATCCTATATCATGTATATATATCCTGATATATATATATATCCTGATATATATATATATATATCCTGATATATATATATATATATATATATATATATATATATATATATATATATATATATATATATATATATATCCTACAAAGTGTGAGTGATCTTTTTTAAATTTTCTTAAAAAAAAAAGAGAGAGACAATGACAGCCCGATAGAGAAAGAGGGGGAGAGAGAGAGAGAGAGAGAGAGACAAAGACAGAGAGAGACGAAGACGTGAAAGAGAGACAGAGAGAGATAGAGACAGGGACAGAGAGAGGAAGAGAGGGAGACACAGAGCAAGCGAGAGGGGGACTTCTGTTCTGCCGGACCAGAAAGGTCCGGCACCTTAACAGAATGAGGATGTTAAGAATGCATGAGGTCGAGTTTAACACACTGCTCTAGGAAAGACAAAGTGCACACACGCATAGACACACACACACACAAACCGAGGACCCTAAATCTGACGGTGGGAGAGAGGTTGCCTTTTCTTACCGCTGTAAAGTGCGATGAGATACTTTGCCCGTTCTGGACTGTATCGTTTTTGACAGTAAGTGGAATAAGTTACACCTTCACATAAAGAGGAGATATAGATTTACAGAAAAGAGTGTGAGTTGGGATATATAAAGCGAGACGGAAGGGAATAAAAATGAGCTTTATGGAGACTTGGAGGTGGGAGTTTAAGAGTAAGCTACAGCAGACTGGGGCCCTGCTAAAGTGCCTGTCCACCCTCCCCCCGTCCCCCAACAGGGACCTGTCCACATCCCTTTGGAGGAAGGTCAGACCAGGTGTATCATCTGGAGTTTGCAGCCGTCATGGGGGGAGGGAGGAAGGGAGGGAGGGAGAACGTTGGAGGGAGAGCGAGAGCGAGAGAGAGATGGAAAAGAGATTGAGAGTTGGAGAGTTGGAGAGAGCGAGAGCGATGGAGAGTGTTGGAGAGAGCGAGAGAGCGAGGCCAGTGTATACCCAAACAGATATACTCTGTATTTCCACATAATTTCTCTCCATTTGAATGTAACAGATGCTATCAGGCTGCCAATCTCTGCGCGTTGCAGTCAGTGTTGGAGTACACTTCCTCCAGACATCTGTCACAAGAACCCACCGTTTCAAAAACATGAACGTGATCGTGTACATGGAGGTGGGGGGGAATAGACTCCCCTATATATCGACGAATCAATCGTCGTTATCGTGGTAGCGGTTCGAAGAAGGCGTCGATCAACCCCTCAGGTTCAACTCCTCAGGTTCAACTCCTTGATAAAGCTCTCGAGCGCCCAATCACAGCGGGCCGGGACAAGGTGGCAAGAATATGAATATCGCTGCGAGATGGTGAACGTCCTGGTGAGATGGTGAATGTCTCGGTGAGATGGTGAATGTCTCGGTGAGATGGTGAACATCTTGGTGAGATGGTGAACACCTCTGTGAGATGGTGATTGTCACGGTGAGATGGTGAACACCTCTGTGAGATGGTGATTGTCACGGTGAGATGGTGAACATCCTGGTGAGATGGTGAACATCCTGGTAAGATGGTGTACATCCTGGATATATATATATATATATATATATATATATATATATATATATGAAAGATGGCCGGTACATACAGGATCCAAACAGGATTGGTAGGGCCCTATGAAATCCGTTTTATTTTTTTCCAAATTCCGTTTTATTTTTTTCTAAATTCCGTTTTTTCCGTTTTAATTTTCATGAATTCCGTTTTTACACTTTAAGCAATTGAAATCATCAAAACGAATGTCAAATAAGTGCGAACGAATACAATTCTTACAATTTAATCAGATAGAAGACTACATTTATTAAAACATCCCAACATTGCACTGTTTTTAGTGCTTCAAATAAAAACAACATGACATAAATAATAAAGTGCTTATAAACTATTTTTTTATATACTCAAATTGTGGTTTGAAGGGGCGTGCCCTGGCTACGGCGTTCGTTGTTTTTTATATGGATTTTGGACTTCAAGTGGTCATCGCACGTATCTTTGCGTTTCCAATCGATAGTATGTTGACATATTCTACAAAACAGCTGATCACCTGAGTGATAGAAGTGTTTTGGATATTGTTCGGCTCTGAATTTGGGGGTTAGAACCGAATTACGGGCGCTTCAACTTCTTCTTCGGCTATTTGTTAGGAGCGGGAGCGGGACCTATTGTTTGCATTCCCGCCACCTAGGCAGGAGTGGTGGTACATTTTTGTGGGAGTGACTGCTAAACATTCAGTGATGTTAATGTCACCTGTGTTGTTTCCCTTTTCCCTCGAAACTGAATTTCACCAAAATAATGGCGAATTCCGCTGCATATTGTAAATGTGACGTGTGATGTGCCTTGTCCCTGTTACATGTTATATGTGCTGCAGAACAGGAACCTGGTGGAAATCAGTTATTTTACTGAGACAGGCCCGTTTTAAATTGTAACTTTGTTACTTTTAATACTTTCCTGTATAATAATAAAAAAAATAAAAAAAATAAATAAAAAAAAATTATCAGTAGATTCCGTTTTTATTGTCCGATTCCGTGATTCCGTCCGCGTTTTCGTTATCGCGGAAATCATAGGGCCCTAGATTGGTACATGTGGAACACAAACACGACCGGTCTCAAAGGACGAGGCCTCAGCCTCACCGACCAAAGGGCTTCAAAGTCATTCTGAAACAGGAAGCCTTTCCCGGCATAGTAATGTCAGTGACACAGAGCCGGACCTCTGATGTCTCCCCTTTGTTTCATTTGTTTTTCATGTGCAGTGTAATGTAACGGACATCTGAGAAAACAATAAAGATCTACCGGCACTTTGCGAGGCACCCATGGGTTCCTGATCCTGTAATTGAAGATTGATGATGACAGAGTAAGCCCTTGTGGAAAAGTGAGCAGGCCAAAAAAAAAAAGGAGGAAACGTGCTCGAATAATCACCATGGCAACAGTTGGTAATAGTTTTTTTTGTTCTTCCTCTTTTACCACAGTTCCCTAACAAACAGGAATCTTCCTCCCCCGGAAAGGATCTCTCTGTAAGGTGTTCTTGTTTGCTTCTATGCAGTCACATATTATATTGAAATAGATTCCAATTATCTAAAACTTAATTTACAACCAGAACCAGACTTTTATTTTGAAGTGTTAAAGTAGGTTACGTGATGTTTATAAGGTAGCTCAGTAAGAAAGACAGTCGGTCATTTGGTGAATGTTCTCTTCCCTTCTCACGCTCATGAAAGCAATGGCTGTAAGTTTATAATGCAGTATGTAATGTATGAATATGTCTATCGTTCTAAAAACGTGTTGTTTAGTTAACTAGATAATTAGCTGATGTAAAGTGTGCGCCTGCATTAGATTAGCCTATTGTTATGAGCGTGCTTACTTTCGGCGCGTAGTCCTAGTTATTCATTCTAGGTTCATTCCATTCTGTTTATTAGCAACTTGTGCTGTAAGAGAAACTAAAGTTTTGTGTTGTTTCCGTTAAAGTTTCACTCGTGGTATTGATACAACATAAAAGAGGAGATAAAGGGAGCAAGACGCTCCGATCCTGGCTCAAGTGTTCTATATCTGAGTTTGGCTTGCTGTTAAACTGCGATAACGTAGAAAGATACCTAACGCGCAGGGAGAACAGTACATTCGATTAAATTGAAAGAAAAGTGTCTTGGCAGACTGTGGGCCTTGACAATGACAAGCAGAGTAAATAACAACAACAACTACCCACAAAGCCATACAAGCCAACACTCGAGAAAAGCAAACACCGCGGACCTATCTACAACCAGACCCAATTAAAGGGGAGGGGTGGAGCGGACCGGAGACTTATTTGTGTCCCCAGACAGAATTTGTGCTGCTTTTCAGAAGCCGAAAAGGACTAGTACTCAATTTGTTGGTAACAATTATTGCTGCGATAAGCCTGCTACCTGCCCTGGCATGTGATTGTCAGATCAATCTTCTGGCCAGTCACGCTCGGATCCCACGGTGGAAGCATCAGTCCACTGTGAAGAGAGGGCTGAGTGCTCGGCTCCAAGTGCTGCGAAACTGATGGCTCTACAGCAGTTGTGATGTAGTGCTGTCCAGATGTCCCCCAAAGCCACGCGCATTGGGTGCGTACTAACGCTCCTGCTCCTTGAGCAAACCACTGTCCCCCAGATCTGGAGTATGGCCCCGGGCCCCATGGAGCGGAACCTAATAAGGGGCCTAAACAAGGTGGGACAGCAGAAGGCCACGGCCCCCCAGGTGGGGCGATAAAGACTCATCTCCCTCAAACGGTGCCGATCGTGGCGGTATTGAAGACGTTTGGCTGCAGTATGTGGCTAGTGTGGGTCTGGGAAACGCACGTGCGTGCATATAATTGCAGGCAAATTGACAAAGACGCACACCTATCCTGCCCCCCCCCCCCCCACACACACACACACACACACACACACACACACACACACACACACACACCAACCACAAGGACCTCAGCTCCCCTGTGTCCTGCGATGGAACGAGAGCCAATCAATCTTGAAAGATACACACATTTACTCCATTCCATCCATTAGCATTAGAGCAGCACCCAGGATGGACTCCTACCCATCTGTCTCCATGGTGTCAGGGCTATTCTCCCCCTCCCTCCCTCTCTCCCTCTCTCTCTCAAAAGGGAAACAGACAATAGCAAATAATTAAGTAAAATTGTAAACATGCTATGGAGGGGACATCTACTTTTCACCCTCTCACCATGATATTCACCATGTCACGAGATGTTCACCATCTCACCAAGATGATCACCAGCTCACCAGTACGTTCACCATCTCACAAGGATGTGCACAGTTTCACAAGTACGTTCACCATCTCACCCAGATGTTCACCATCTCACAAGGATGTTCAGTTGAAGATTACCTGGAGGTAGAAACAGCAGAGGCTCCTGATTGTTTGGCTGCCTATCAGAAGTGTGGAGCGACGGCATATGATATTTACACCATAATGTTCTACAATTGGTCAGCTTATCAGGTTATTGTGATTGGGGTCCTCAGCCTCAGAGATCAGATTCCATATGCAGGTAGCTGAAATATGGACTCCTGGAACCCAGATGGGATTACTCTAATGTGATCTGGTGTTCTTCCCATGCGCGCGGGTAATTGACTCCGCAACACATTAACTCCTTGCCGCTCAAAATGGAGGTCAGGAGGCTCCACACAGGCACAGGTGCTAGCTCTAGCTGCAGAACTCCCCCCGATCTCCAATGACATTTGGGTCAAACTAGCTGTAGATCGTAGATGTGCTACCATCGGCCAATGGGGACAGAGGGGAAGACTTTCTGGTCTATCCCGGATACAGTTGGTCGGGCTGTTGACCAGCAGTAAATAGGCTGAGAGGCCATGAATTGAAGCGTTCTCCCGGTCTACACAGCGACACTCTCTCGTTTCTAAACCCTTGTAGCAGGGTCCCGCCCCCTCCCTCTGTCTATCTCTCTCTAATAACGCCTATCTGGAATAAGGAATAAGTAGAGGAGAGAAGGTTTGCTGGTTAATGAGCCGGTAGGCAGAGTGGATGAGTTGAGTCGGACTCGTAGCTAATAACGTTGTCAATGCTGACATTTACATTAACACTTTTTTTTTAGGGCATTCAGCAGACGCCATAATCCAAAGCAAATTACAATAAGTACATTAACTCAGAAGAAAGAGAAACAACAATTTATCACTGTTGGTACACTAAGGATGTTCATAGAAACTAGTGCCAAGCAATAACAATCGCTAGGTTTACGCATTACCCGTATGAAACAAAGATAGCTAGGATAAGATGCTAAACACGATGTTAAGTACTATGTTTAAGTGACAGGACGTAAAACATACAATAAGTGTGTACATTAAGTGCCAGGACTTACAATATGTACATAAGAGGGGTGTGGGGATGAGTGTAAGGGGGGAGGCTATGCAGAGTCTAGGTGAACTCTGCGTTGTGTTGGACATATAATTAACACTAAGAAAGTGACCGAAGTGGTTCCTCCACTATGTCTTCAAGCCACTCTCAACACACGCTGTTGGACAAACTAAAGGATATACTTATCAGCTCAAAACCTTTTAAACTTTTTCATTAAATTGTTTTAACGATCGGCACCTCACTCCCGTTTCTAATTTCCGTGTTGAGGAAAAGTCTTTCCGGGGATTATATGTTGCACGGTCAATCCTCGACAACATGCCGATATTTCCCATAAGACTTTGCCGTTGGGGTGACCTTTCCGATAGAGGCTGGCGCCGCGATCGTATGCACAACACATGATGCCTAATCCGCCTCAGAACCTCAATCAGATGGACCATTAGGCTCAGAACGCGACAGGTTTTGACTTTTTCAAAGCAGACGTGTGTATTTACAATTAATCCCACAAATATTTCCCCCCCACCCCCATAGGAGAACAAAATGCCAGACTAACAAACATGGTGGAGCAGATGAGACGCCCGCTTCACCAGTCAAAGGTTCCTGTGGAACATCTCGTGGCTCCACAGTGTCCTCCAACCCGCCCAGCCCACTTTACTCACATTAGGTTTTATCCAAAGCGACTTACAACCACGCAAGGGTGACAGCCAGCTCTTCTGGAGCAGTCAGGGTGAGGTGTCTTGCTCAGGAAGACCCGACGCTAGGAAGACACGGGGATCGAACTGGCAACCTTCCGGACGGTGGCAAGCCAACCCATTCTACCTCCTGAGCAACTGTCGCCCCAGCATCTTCCAACTTACAGCATCACGGGGGGACTTTGAGTCCAACTGCTCCGTTAGCTGGCCGTAAGAGCGAGAGCGGCTACAACGGCCCAACACGCCAATAGCATCCAGAAGCACCCCCGGAGACTGGCCTGTGGTGTGGTAGAGGGGCATGCGGTTTAGCAGGTCCTTTATTCAACGTTATGCATCAACAGTCGTCCACTATCTGCCCTCGTCGAGTTTTTCAACATACATTTTAAGTTAATTTTCAATAAAATAATTAATTAATAATAGCAATAAATAATTATTGCTATTGAATTAATTATTTAATTGAAATTTAACTAGAAAAATTAACGCTGAAAAACTCGACTGGGGCAGCTGCGACTGACGCCAAACGTTGAAAAAACGGACCTGCCACACCACAGTACCTTCTGCCACAGCACAGGCCCCTCTGCCACAGCACAGGACCTCTGCCACAACACAGGACCTCTGCCACACCAGACCCCTCTGCCACACCACAGGCCCCTTGCCACAACACAGGCCCTCTGCCACACCACAGACCGCTCTGCCACACCACAGGCCCCTCCTTCGCCCTCATTGGCTAAAAAGCCTCCCGGCCCAAAACCTTTAGTTGTATTATTACGATGTTTACTGCAGATGAGCTCCTGGGCGAGACGGGGCGAACCCACCGGAGGTCCAGAGGGTCGGGTGCCCCCGCCCTCTCCCCGTGTTTAAGCAGATTTCCCCTCCCCTCCGAGGAGATGCATGTTATCGCCGCTGTAAGTACGAGCGGGTCTAATCCGGGTGAATAAAGGAAAAAGGAGGGGGAGAACAAGTGTGCAAATCAATTCGACGTGCAACAAGATCTAATTTCCAACCTAACACGTCCCGTGCAATCTACATAATCACAAATTGGAACAAGGAAATAGGTGTGTGCTGCCCGCCGTGCGATATTCATCTATTTATATAGCTGCGTTTCCCATTGGCAGATACCAGGGGTATCCAGAGAGGAGTGAGAAATAGGAGATAATCCACAGGTCGCGGGAGACCCATCCCAACAGAACCTCGCTAAACAACGCTGCTTATTTTTTAATTAAACCGCAACATTTGATTTAATTTTAGAGCACCGCAATATACACATAAATATAGCGCAGACCTTTAATTACATGACTGGAAACAGACGGCACAGGCCAGGTTCCAATTAGCGGTTAATTAGGTCTGCGTGTCCCGGCGACGCCGCGGGACGGAGCCGACAGACACACCAGCCGCTCTTCGCAGATCCGAGCCGCTGTGTGTTGGGAACGGTTCCCACAGAGCAACGCAGCGCAGCAGAGACTGGGAGATATCACGTTTTGCAGCCCAGAATACGAGGAATAATAACACCAGACATGTACCACATAACGTAGGAGACGGGTGAAGTAGTAGGCATGAGAAATGTAGTTTAGCGGTTGCAGTTCAGCAGCTGGACGGTAAAGGTTTGTAAAGCTTCTAAAATTGGGGGACGCACAGGCACACACCCCCACACGGACACAGAAAGTCCAGCTTTCAGGGGGGTCCCTGGGTGGATCCGAACCGGAGTCCAGGAGATGAGGAGAGCAGGGGACCAGCCACTAAACACACTCTCCATGCTGTGATCAAACCCTGCTGACAACCTCTACCTAGAAGAGAAGCTTGGTTCTATAATCAATAGCAAGGCGACAGTATATTGGGTCATAATTCGATAGATTTCTCCGACAAGTACAATAACGAGAACAATGATTTTTTTGATTATATTTTTTATTCTTCAGCACTGGCAGCACTGGTAAAAAAAAACAAATACAAAACGAAACAACATAAATACACTGCTGTTTGTTTCCTGTTTCCTGTCGGCTTCGCAGCGGCTTGCCCTGCCTCACTTCTGGTCTCGTGAACGCTGGCAGAACATACTGTCTTATCAGGCGTTGGCAGGTCCAAATGGCATTTTACAAACATGCACAGGGGAAACCAACCGCGGACACGCATAAACCCCCCACTCCTACCCCTACTCGCGGTAGCTGAGCAATCCTGGATCAGCTTATTATCTGTTGAACCATTTTTATTTGAACTCAAACGTGTCGTTATCTTCGGAGCTCCATAGAGACCCATTAATCTACAAACCAGTTATGTACAAACAGAAAGCAGTCAACACAGCCCAGAGTTAAACCAGCGCTCCTTTACGTCCTGTGACGGCTTACAAGGTGAAGAGCGGGGAAATTAGGGTTTAAGGTAAAGGAGCTGAAACAGGGCAGCAGCCGTCAGTTGTTTAGAAGGAAAACACAAAGAAAACAAGCTATTAACACAGACCGATACAGAGACAGAGCTCCCCTAGACGGCCATTTTGCGGATGTTCATGATCAGTCTCTTGCTGTACTCCTTGTGGTCGACCGGCTTCACGTCCATCACCGTAGCCTTGATCCGAGACTCGTCCTAGCGGGGGGGAAGCAAACAAACAGACACAAACAAACAAACAGTGAGGCCTTAGGACAGCTCACAAGCACCACTGTGGTGAGAGCAGCAGCGAGCGACAGACACACAGCTTCTGTACAAGTAGCGAGGCCTTCAGATGTTTATTCGAGCCAGCCGTCCCCGCAGCGCGGCTATAGGCCCCGTAAAAAGACAACATGGCAGTAAAGATAATGATGTCAATACCCCCAAGGCAATGGCATCCTTATGATCCAATAGCAGTCCTTAAACCAGATCTGCGCACTGCACTGAGTATAGTTATTCCAAGTAATCCCAATTAATCCTCCCCGGAAAAACCCAAACAGTGGCCGAGAGACGTCGCTCTTCGTCCGCGGTGGGGTCAACGTGAGCGATCGTACCCGGGTTTGGCAGCGCGACGTCGACTGCCATTAAAATGAAGATCTCCACAGAAAAAAAAACGGGTGGCGGCGGTTTTTTTTTAAACGCCATCCCCACCTCCACGGCAGTCTAGACAGGAGAAGGTCATTTCCAGCCGGGGCCATCATTCTTGGCGTTTAAAGCGCAGTTACACACACTTTGTCTCCATTAATCTCCCCTTATACCCATGTAGGGGAGATGTAAATCATCCCCGAACGGGTTGGCACTGACATTTTATTTTAACAAGACCCGCACGCTGTCCTCGCCCAAATAGGTCGAGTAACCCCCCCTCCGGCATCCCTTACATAAGCAGGGAGGGGCGTGGCTACGATGCACAGGCTCGGCATCCCCGAGCTATGTGGCTATGCTAAATATGCTAATGAACGCAAAACAAAAACAAGACATTATGTACGCAAGGCCGACGCCCCCCCAGGAGCCCTATAGGGTAGGATCGCCCACGTGGGGTTGGGCCCGCCTCCACGGGTTAATGGTGCGAGGCAGCTGATGGGCGGGCCAAGGCAGGCTAACGCTAAGCAGGCTAAGCACTAGGCAGGCTAAGCACTAGGCAGGCTAAGCACTAGGCAGGCTAGCTCTAGGCAGGCTAAGTGCTAGGCTGGCTAATCGCTATGCAGGCTAGCTCTAGACAGGCTAGCGCTTAGCAGAGCAGGCTAAGCGCTAAGCAGAGCAGGCTAAACGCTAGGCAGGCTAAGCGCTAAGCAGAGCAAGATAAATGCTAGGCAGGCTAAGCAGAGCAGGCTAAACATTAGGCAGGCTAGCGCTAAGCAGGCTAGTGCTAAGCAGGCCTGTTTGTGGTGCTAAGCAGGCCTGTTTGTGGTGCTGAGCACTCGGCTCCAAGGCTAGAGGGATCCCGAGCTATAGGGGGTTCCACATTAACATAGCGCTCAATAAGGAATGGGAGGGGGGGGGGGGAAATCAAGTAAACGAAGACTGTGTGTGCGTTCGTGCGTTGACTTAACACACAGTGTACTACACATATGAACACAGAAGCACACTCACACCCAGCCCGAGGGCGAGGCAGCATCTGTGCATGCCAACGGTGTTAACGGCAGCAGCCGTGCTGCTACAGTGTGCTCCCGCGGCGGCACAGGGATTTACATCTGGCCGGCGCAGAGAGAAGGCTGAGCCGTTAGCCCTGGGCCGGGCTCCCCCGGGGCCGCAGCTAACGGCGCGAGGGGAAGGAGGGAGCAAGGTGTTGGCAGGGTGGAGCTTGTAGCTACCAGCATCCCTCTCTCGCTCCCTCCCACGCTCCCCCGCCCCGGGTAGCTGTTAGCTGCGAGCTCAAGTGAGAGGGAGGGCGGGGCTGGTAGCTTCAAGCGACAGGTAGCTACGAGCTTGAGTGAATGAGTAAGTGAGTTGCTGGTAGCTCAAAGCTCCAGTGAGAGAGAGGCTGGTAGCTTAAGGCTACCGGCCTCTCTCTCTCTCTCTCTCTCTCTCTCCCCGGGTAGCTGTTAGCTACAAGCTCCAGTGAGGAGAAAGGGGCTGTTAGCTACAGTGAGTGAATGAGAGAGCGTGAGTGAGAGAGAGAGGGGCTGGTAGCTACGAGCTACAGTGAGAGTGAGAGAGAGAGGGGCTGGTAGCTACGAGCTACAGTGAGAGTGAGAGAGAGAGGGGCTACGAGCTACAGTGAGAGTGAGAGAGAGAGGGGCTGCTAGCTACGAGCTACAGTGAGAGTGAGAGAGAGAGGGGCTGGTAGCTATGAGCTACAGTGAGAGTGAGAGAGAGAGGGGCTGGTAGCTACGAGCTACAGTGAGAGTGAGAGAGAGAGGGGCTGGTAGCTACGAGCTACAGTGAGAGTGAGAGAGAGAGGGGCTGGTAGCTACGAGCTACAGTGAGAGTGAGAGAGAGAGGGGCTACGAGCTACAGTGAGAGTGAGAGAGAGAGGGGCTGGTAGCTACGAGCTACAGTGAGAGTGAGAGAGAGAGGGGCTGGTAGCTACGAGCTACAGTGAGAGAGAGAGAGAAGGAGGCTGATAGCTACCTAGGCTGGTAGCCTCACTCTCTGTGCTTGGAGAGCAGGTGATTAAGTGCCAGAGCTCTTCTACATCTGCCCTGTGGAAGCCTATCATGTCCTGACCAGATCAAGCTGGTCTAGAAGGTTGTTCAGACTCTGATATCTTCTACGTTTGAGGCCAGGGGCTGTAGCTGTACCGGCACTAGAATTTAGTAAAAAGATTGATGGACGGAGGCTGTGTGAGAATGGATGTAATCCATGGATGTAATTCACTGTACACACACACAACGGTAAGGTTGAGAGTGCTGCTGGGTGTTTAGTAACACGGTCGAGTGCTGCACAGTCAGGCACCGGGCGCAATGAGCAGGGGGCGAAAACCGGAATACATTCCATGCGACAGGCCTTCGGTGAAAAGGAGAAAAAAATAAAATAAAAAAAAGGCAGAAAATAGATTTTTTCACTTCCAAGAATAACGTGAAATATGTTGGAAGCAATGCAGTGGAAGATTGCTGCCTGCAGACAC
The DNA here is from genome assembly GCF_902167405.1 of Gadus morhua. Lineage (NCBI taxonomy): Eukaryota > Metazoa > Chordata > Actinopteri > Gadiformes > Gadidae > Gadus > Gadus morhua. The sequence goes on from NC_044063.1 coordinate 13,853,030, forward strand.
AGGTCAACACGGCGGGCATTAATTCAACCCGTCCAGCGCCATGGACCCAATTGAGCTGTGCCAAAAGTGAGGACTCTGGACACGCGAGGCATAACTCGGCCGAAGCAGCCGCCGGAAATAAGTGTGGAACGATTTGATGTCGGGCAACACGCGAAAAAAAAAAAAAAAAAAAACATCTCTGGAGAAACATCATCTCAGCCCCCGCTGGATCCCGGGCCGATTTTTAGGGGATTAAAAAGAGAAGATACTGTTGTAGTCGAGTCATGAAAGACCAGGACAACGGGACAACAGAGGTCCGTATAGCCAGTCCGGGCCCCTGAGGCGGGGGGCGTTAGTGTGGGGGCCCCTAAATCCATCATCCACTCGAGGGGGGTCGGCGGGCTTTGACAACTAGGGCCCCCTGCCAACGTGAGAAAGTTACAGGCTAGGGCCACTACTCCCTCTCACATCAAAACGGCCCCCGCCCGGAATGGTTGGTTTATCACAAAACTTTTTGGGAACATTTTAATGACTTTTTCTTTGGTTATGCACCGATATATCATCGACTCCCCGTTCCTTTTATTTGTGTCGCCCATGGTTGGTTTTAGTGCGGCGTTTATGACCCTGGTGATCAGAGTCGTTAATGTGAGTCGTATGGAGCCACACCAATCCTGGGGCTTCTGGTTAATGGCCAATTTAATGAACAACAGGCAGTGGGGAGACGTAATTCAAAAAGTAGTCTATTAAGAAAATATTAAACAGGATTAAAACCTGTTCTTCTTCCCGCATTCCGGTTAATGCTCCCAACAAACTCCATTATTTCTTGCTAAACACTTTCTTTTTTTTTTTCCTACGCATTCTCCTTTCATAGCAAGGTCGTACCACACGAAGGCATCCTTCAAGACGTCCGAGCGACAGAGATCCAGGTGTGGGAACCTCCGGCCTTGTTAACCCCCACGCTAAATACCAAAATGCAACTGTATACAAAATCAGCGGTTGAGATCTTCTCCGAGATGAGAAAATACTTAATTCAGTTAAACGTGTTACTTTGTGTTCGCCGTGTTTGACATTTGCTGGTGAGCGTGCGAGCCGAGCCGAGCACTCGCCCCCCCCCCCCCCCCCAAACAAAACTGGACCCCTGCAACTGAAGCCCCCCCTCTCCCCCCCAGAATGTTTTTATAGCAACACCTCATTAAGGGTCATCTGTTTTTAAATCAATATTACTGATTATTTCTTCAGGTTTTAGTAATTTGCACGAATGACAGAGTGATAACCACTTTTTAATTTCACTGTAGGTAAAGTTTGATTTTTACTTTTACTTTGACCTCACTATTTTTCAGACCCCGTCTACGGCCCTGCCTGAGGGTCTAAGAAGACACCGCTAGTCATGCTCGGTCCACGACCCTACAGTCCTCCCAGCGTTTTATCTGGGCTTCGAGAGTGCCCCTCACTGCACACCTCTGTGTCCCAGTCTGCCCCCGTCTGGCTCGGCAGCTCCCCGGTCCTCCAGTGATTAGCCCCGCTCACTTCTTGCCAGAGGAGCAGGATTTATGTGGGCAGAAAACAAAACATCAGCCCTGTGTCATTTGCTATGCAAATCCTGCCACACATCTCTTTGAAACTGGGCAGGATTGACACAAGCACACACACACACCGACACACACGCACACACACACCCACATCCACACACCTTATCTCCAATGTCGCCTCCTTCCTCTGTGGCCCCTCCGTTTTGAAAACATTTAAAATGTGTTAAAATGTCTAGACAGGGGGCCTGCAGGGGTGACTCAAATCCTAAATACCAGCCGGGTGATTACAAAGTGACAGCTGTAATAACGGCCGGTCGGGTGTGAGGAACGCGGGGAACGGGACTCAGGAGCCCCGGCGAGACGGAGCAGTCTGACACTTGACAGGTTTAAAAAGTGACGGGGATATTCATCCAGCGACATTTCCAGAAGTCATGACCTACATGCATTGATCCTCGTTCTGATATTGTAAACGGCTTTGAGCCGCGGAGCTCCACCACAGTCAGAGGGGGAGGATTTATATCCAGTGCAAAGTTCAAAAAGATTAGATGCGTATGGATGTGTCTTGATAAGGCGTTTACGATTTTTACCCAATGGTAGTACAATCGGATCGACTTTGTACTTCCCCCAAGAAACTAAACCCTTATCAATTCACCGATCATTTTTACATTTCACAGGTACATCCATACCCCTACCCTACACCGACTCCTGAAGTCGCTGCATTTGATCTGATAAAAATAATCTCAAAGTATAATAAGTTTCCCCCTCCCCCACAGACCAAAAGAAAAGCAGCAGACTCATCAAATATGTACAGAGCATGCCCTTCAGAAACCTGCTTACAATAACGCCTCTCAATGACTTGACAGCGCAGTGCTGCGAACGCTTCAGCAAAAACATCAAATACCGGAGGACTGCGCCACAGACGTGGAGGTCGTGTCACAAAAAGAAACAGACTAAATAAAACACTGCGCCACTTTATCCGCGCCGACTGACAGCTCTGATTAACGACGGTGGTTTCCCCCGGTCTACCGAGGCCTGTTTGTACCACATCATCGGCGTGTCCATAACACCACCACCTCCTCCTCTCCGTTCCCGTGAACAATAGCCAGCGTTCACAGAGGAAAACAAACGAGGGGCCGGTGAAGGGGCAGGTGTCGCGTTGGGGGAAGTGGGGCGAAAAAGCGGCTTTCTTGGAAAGGGGAACGATCGCCACCGTTGGAATCGCGTTTGTGAGCGAATTGTTTGTCAACAAAGCATTAAAAACCATTGGGTGAGACTGTGCATGATAACACAAAGGCCTGTGTGTGTTCCATGTATTCATGGGTCAAAAAAAGACACTTCACCTTTCATAAAAGACAATGTTTAAAGCATGCCCCTTTAAAAAAGGATTGTAGGTACTTAGCATTTAGCTTGTATCCAAAGCGACATACATCATTAATGAGCAGGTAGCGGACTGAGCCTCTTGATCAGGGACACCTACAGGTGGGATCTAGTATGTTCATCTGTCCTGCACCCCACTGAACAGCTCCTTATGTTGATCTGAACTTACGTTGTACGTCTCCAGCTTGACTCGGCTGCGGAACACGAACGTGTGGAAGTTGGCCTGCTGGAAGATCTCCTCGAACGCCGCCTCGTTCTGCAGGGGAAACAATCAGGACGGGAACACTTCAATTAAACCTGTCTGCATCGTAGCTTATTTAAAGTCTAGCTTTAAATGAGCACTAATGGGACACACAGCACTGAAGAAACACCGGCTTTGATTATTTCATGAGTTCATCTCCATCCACCAACAGACAGACACACACACACACACACACACACACACACACACACACACACACACACACACACAAGACCAACATCCTCACATTTAGCACGAGCAGTCGGGAGTGTGAAGGTGTGAATCCTTTAGAACAACATGTAGACATCGTTTATACACGGTGAAATGTTTGTTTGTTGTGCTTCGTGCTGGAGCAAATGTGTTTCAGATCAGGGGGGACGGGTGTGTGTGTGTGTGTGTGGAGTGGGGTGGGGGGGGGGGGGGGGTATTCACACAGCACAGGGGAAACACCCGGCTAGACCGCTTGGGAGGCTCACCGAGTCCTTAAGCTGCCCCAGGTAAGCCGCGTTCTGGCCCAGGATGGCCTCGGCGCTCTCCTGGAAGCACGTCACCCATTGGTTGTCTCCGTAGTCCGCGATGTTGGCCTGCCAGAGATTGGGGCGAAAACGAGGAGTCGGTGAGAACGAAGGCGGAATCGTAAACCCCTTCCACCACAGGTACTGTTTGGTTATTTCAACCACGTGTTGGAGCCGCATGAGGAGATGTGAATCCGGTCCATATGGGTGGTTATTCATGATGAATGCATTCGTGATGAGGCCGGATGTACACCTTGAGGTATGGTGATGCATACGGGGGAAGAGAGATTCACAGCTTATGTTTCCGCTTGTGTTCGGTGGCAATATGCTGACGGCTGAATGGTACAAAACAATAACAAAGAAATATGCTTATTCCAAAAGGGCTGGGCGCTTTCGCTGACTGAAGGCGTTTTTAAATTTAAAAGGCGATATTTCATGTATTTTGGCTCCGTACAAACAAAGAATAGGCCTATATTTGAGTGCATCCATGCAAATTATGTGGGACGACCAGAAAGCACGGAAAGTCCTTATGCAGACAATAACCACCTCATGCAGAATTGAACATAAAAACAAATAAACATGAATCTCATTCAACAATTAGACTGGAATATGACTACAGAAAGGCTTGTATTTTTATAGCCAGAGCGACAGATATAGAAGAATACAACAGAGGGATGCTTGAGAGGGAAACGAGGACAGTGACATGGCATAGTAGTTGGGAGACGGGAGACACCCGTATTTTTTCTGCTCTAAAGAAGACGCCTAGCCAACGAGAGGTCTGGATCTGGCACACCAAATGGCTGCCCTTGAACCTCAGTCACTGTCCCTTGTGCGTGTGTGGGCCGTGCCGGTGTGACTTGTGAGATAGTAGGTGGGTCGTTCGATGTACCTCGGGGGTGTGTTTCAGTCAGTGTGTCTCGGGTGTGTCTGTGTGTGTGTGTTTCAGTCAGTGTGTCTCGGGTGTGTCCGTGCATGCGTGTTTCTCGGGTGTGCATGTGTGTGTGTCTCAGGTGTGTGTGTGTCTCAGGTGTGTGTGTGTGTGTCTGTGTGTCTCAGGTGTGTGTGTGGGTGTGTCTCAGGTGTGCGTGTGTCTCAGGTGTGTGTGTGTGTGTGTGAGTCTCAGGTGTGTGTGTGTTTCAGGTGTGTGTGTGTGTGTGTGTCTCAGGTGTGTGTGTGGGTGTGTGTCTCAGGTGGGTGTGTGTCTCAGGTGTGTGTGTGTGTGTGTGTCTCAGGTGTGTGTGTGTCTCAGGTGTGTGTGTGTGTGTGAGTCTCAGGTGTGTGCGTGTGCGTTTGCGTGTGCATGCGTGTGTGTGTCGGTCGTTGTGTCTCGGGTGTGTGTTTCAGTCAGTGTGTCTGTACATGCGTGTGTGTCTCATATGTGTGTGTGTGTGTGTTTCTGCGTGTCTTTGTGTCTCTTCTTTGTGTCAGTCGGTGTTTGTGTGTCTGTATGCTGTTGTGTGTTCCGTTGTTCGTCACTCACAGACAGGATGAGCCGGTACTTGAAGTTGGGGAACTCTTTGTCACACTTCTCACAACGGTACATGCCGTTCTGCTGGTCCACCACCTTCTTGTTGCAGTCCGGGCTGGGGCAGGCCTGGTACAGGCAGTTCTCCTTACGCAGGTACACTATGGTGGCGATGCTGTTGAAATAGTCCGCCTACACACACAAACACACAGACACACAAACACACATGAATATTCCAACTTTCCGTCCATGTCTGGGTTTTGTGCGGCGAGACATTCGTTAGGAGCCATGCCACCGTCAAATGATTAAAAATAACATTGTATAAACATAAAGACATCAGACGGGAAACACTGGGATGTTCAAAATAACGAATCGCATAATTTGACGAAAATCTGCATGCACCGCTCCGACACAAATGGAAAGCTGCGACGTGGCTCCCACGTATTTATGAGCAGCATGAGCACATGTAAATGACGAGAATTAAGGAGGCTGCGGGTGTGTAAACAGGCTCTCCGAAACAGATTCCTTCACTGAAGAGTGAAAGATTTATAAAAAGGCCACGGACAAAAATGAGTTGTGACAAAGGAATTTGCCAGCGGGCCGGTGGGGGGGACAGATGAAATCCAGGCGCGGCCTTTAAAGGCTCCTACCCGCCAGGCAACAGACCCCCCCCCCCCGATGAGTCTGCTGAGTCAGTCGGGAGTGGGGGGGGGCCTTGAGCTGGCTCTGATTGTCATATAGTACAGGGGTGCTTAAGTCACGAAATTCTGCCGCCCCTCTGCTGTTTTGTAAACAGACAGCACCATAGATCTACACATAACAAACAGACGTCCAGTAATGGCCCCATGTGGGTGATTGATCCCCTCGCTCTGATTCATGTCCCCTGTGCCGCGGCATGCGTCCATCACATTTGTCAACGGGTATGTGTGTTTGTGTGTGTGTGTCTCTGTGTGTGTACATCACAGGTACGACAAGGAGGGTCATGCCGTGGAGGGCCAGTCCCTGACGGAGGTGCGGGGGGTAGAGTTTGGGGGGGGAGACCGGGACAGAGATAGGGGGTTTCGATGGCAACAGCCAATGAGAAGGAACAAAGTACGATGGCATCAGCCAATGGGAAGTAACAAACAACGATGGCATCAGCCAATGGGAAGGAACAAAGAACGATGGCATCAGCCAATGGGAAGGAACAAAGAACGATGGCATCAGCCAATGGGAAGGATCAAGGTACGATGGCAACAGCCAATTAGGAAGGAACAAGGTACGATGGCAACAGCCAATGGGAAGGAACAAATGACGATGGCAACAGCCAATGAGAAGGAACAAATTATAATGGCATCAGCCAATGGGAAGGAACAAATTACGATGGCAACAGCCAATGGGAAGGAACAAATTACGCTGGCATCAGCCAATGGGAAGGATCAGAGGAGCGTTTCTCGTAACGGGTGACACCGGCATGTGTTAAAGCGCTCGACAAATCAAGAAACAAACTCGTGATTCTCTTCCTTAACCTTTAAACGGCTTAAGCTACTGCTTTACTATTTACCTTTCGCCTTGCTTGCAAAAGACGCAAAATAACTAAATGTTAAATTTCAGTAGAAATGGCGTCAGAAGGTGTCGATAAACCCAGCAGCCATCATACAAATGCCATTGACCTCGTTCCTGTCGACATAGTGTTCCCCCAAAGAGAAGCATCGCAAACACCCTGACAGAAGTCTTTTTGAACCTCTGCATGTTTCCCAGTCGCCTAGCATGGCCCGGAGACCCTGGAGCAGGGAAAAGGTCAGGGCGAAGGGTGGGGCTCGGACTTCAAAAGCTGCGCGGTGACAGCAGCCTACGAGGCGGCGGCGCGGTGTGGAGACGCCGGGTGTCAACAGAGGTTCTCCTCCCACCGGCACCTCCGACAGTAGTGCTCACGCCCTGACGAGCACACTTTAAAGAGATAGTTCTCACACCCAAACAGCCGGGTTGTTTTGGACCCTCCCTCCCTCCCTCCCTCTCCTCCTCGCCCCGCTGGCCCTCAGGATGATTGGGTTGGGGGTTCAGAGGGAGGGGGGAGGGGGTGATGGAGGTTCACAGCCTGGCAAAAGGTGCATTTCCTCAGGGTCAGTGAGCACGGTGACAAGTGGCCTCTTCGGTGCCGGGGCGCCAACAGCAGACCTACCAATCATTCTGCAGTGTAAGTCTAATTATGTTAACACCACAGAACCGCCCGGGGCTAAGAAGGCATCTGTAATAGCGTCTAATCCGGGGGAGAATTGCTGATTCTTAATGCCCTCCTTGCACGACTAGGCTTAAAAAGGCATATTTTCGCGTGCTGGCTGTTGTGATTCAGCCGTAGACAAAAAGGAGCAGACTTGGGAGAAAAAAATAAATAATAAAGGATTTAACAGGAAAGGGACCCGCGGCTCCCCCGGGAGTCCTGTTCACTTACAGTCTTGGCCGCCGCTCAATATCCAGGCCGGGGCCCGGGGCCCAGCCGCCTGTTCTCTGAAGGAAATAAACAGAAGGAAAACTAGAATTGATCCACCGCCGCCCCCTGCCTCCTCTAGCCAACGGCCGACCCTCATGTCAGACGGCGACAGTTCCTCGACCCCAATTAGCACCGTGCGCAGGACATCTGATATCATGTGTCACTTCGGATAAGTAAAAAAGCCTTTCAGAAAAGCGGTTGACGACTGTGGCAAAAAGAGAAGAATTGAACCACCCCGCCTCTAAGCAGACGAGGTTGGCGACAACGACTTCTGATTGTCCAGATTAAATGGGAAACAACCACGACACTTCACGGAAAAAGCGTAAATTACAAAAAAAATAAATAAAAAGCTTGTCAGTTAAGAGTAGGACGTAACGTCAGTGAGGCCGCGCAGAAACGTTGACAAGGGAGCGTCCGAAAACGCTGTTCTGCCATCCTCTGTCACCTCCCGTGTACAACATGTCCGCCCGGCACGGCAGAGACCGGACAGCGCGTGTCAGAGGGCACGCTCCCACGTTGGGAATATCGCAGATTGTGACACAAAGAGGTTGTGACAGGGATTGGGGGGGGGGGGGGGGGGGGCAATTAATTGTGGCAGACGTTGGTCAAGGGAGTGCAGTGAAAACCTGACCCTGCGTCACCGCCCCTCTCCCCTCCCTGACTCATCGGCGGTCTGGGGCCAGGTAGGTGAGGTTCAAGACGGCCGAGACAGGCTTCTACGTCCCGTCACACACCCCCCCCCCCCCCCCCCCCCCCCCGATAATGCGGTCCGCGCTGAGGAGGACAAACGTGCGGCGTTGAAGGATCAGGCTCGCTCACCCCTCGCTCTTGCTCTCGCCCTTGAGTGGGGGGTGAGCCAATGGGAAGAGGGGACGATGTTCAACGGACGAGATGGAGACACCGATGACCGCCGGTCGCCTGGAAGAGCGACGAGATGAAGAGGCGGAGGATACTGGCGAGAGACGTACGCTTCTCAAGGAGAGCAAAGCCAGAGAGATCATTTCAAATGGTTAATGGATTGCATTTCTACAGCGCTTTTCTAACCTGCCGCCACTCACTGCTTTACAATTATTGTATGACATTCCCTCATTCATACAAACATTCACACACCGACGGCCGCGTCAACCATGCATGGCGACAGCCAGCTCGTCGGGAGCAGTCAGGGTGAGGCGTCTTGCTCAGGGACACCTTGACGCTCAGCGAGGATGAGCCGGGGATCGAACTAGCAACCTTCGGGTTACCAGCCAACCCGCTCTGCCTCCTGAGCGACTACCGTGAAGACCGCCGTGCGTATTGCGTTCGTATGGACTCAATGGAAACCCAGACGGTCTGTACCCTCGTCATAATTTGCCTCCCAAAGTGATGTGGACGCCTCTTACTTTGCGGCGGTTAGTTTGTCACGGTCTTCTGCGTCGAGAGCTCCCCGCCAAGAAGAAACACGGGAGAAACAATGAGCACTGGTACCGCGGAGCCCAAACAGCCACCGGCCTCCTCCTTAATTCAAACCGTACCACGGTAATAACTTCAGAGAATTGGACCGCCTATCGGAGGGGAGACCATTAAGACGAGAGCGAGAAGATAACGTCAATGCGATTACCCAGACATTTTGATCCGAGGAGCCGCTGTATCTCGTATCACATCGTGGTTACGATATATAGAGACACGGCCCAGTTCTGGTGGCTGGTGATGGGGGCTCGAGATTAGAGTGTGGGTGACCGTGTGTGTATTTGTGTATCCACGTGTGTGTCCATGTGTGTCCGTACGTCACGTGTGTGTGTGTGTGTGTCTGTGTCCGTGTGTCTGCCCATGTTTGTGTGTGTATAAAGCTTATAGCATTGGTACAAAGGCTCCACTTTCACACTCACAGCCGGGAGCAGAGCAATCTGCACGGACAACGCACACACGGTAAGTACACACAAAACAGGCAAAGAGACACACACACACACACACACACACACACACACACACACACACACACACACACACACACACACACACACACACACACACACACACACACACACACACACACACACACACACACGTAATCCAATAACCCCTGTGACTCCACAAAGTTTCTCACATCAAAGCGAGGCGCTCAGGAAGGGCAAGAGGCTTGGGAGCACCGGTGTCCTTGTTAAGATGCTGTGTACTGTTGTGCTTTTTGTTTTCCAGAAAGTGGAGGTGTCATCTTTGGTGTCCCCTTTGCTCAAATCCCCCCAAAGTTTCCCATTATTGCCCTCAGCTAAAGCCTAAAATGGTTTTCTGACCAAAAAGTTGTGAAGAAAAAAAAAAAGAAAAAAAAATTCCCCCAAAAAAAAGTCTAAGTGAAGGTTCAATTCTCCAGGGATATTAAGGCCGTTAATAAATTGAACACCACACATTAAAAAGTATATAGACAAATCAAACTAATTATTCACACAGGTTCAGCGTACTCATCCGTTCTCACTGTTCACACACACTGAGACACGTCCAGCGACCAGGAGTCCTTACATAACGAGCTGAAATTAAAAACACTTCACTTAACGCAGAGACCATCGTTCCATTACCAAGCGCCCCGGTCAGGGTGAGGGTGAGGGATGGGGAGAGGGTGAGGGTGGTGGAGGGGGGGGGGGGTGGCATGGTGGTTATCCCATTAGGATCAATATGAAGTGCTGAGCGCGACTCAGCGACTGTCTGGATCTACATAACCCGGTCGTCGAGAGGACACCCAGGACGAGGTGATTAACGACCGGGCGGACGTTCACAAACGCTTCCCACGCAGGGCTTCCCCCCCTCCCTGCCTCACTGTGCGAGACGGCGTGGAAGACCCACAGTCACTTAAAAACGAGCACCCGATGATCACGCTCAATTCGATGATGAGCCCGATCCATCACCGTGACAACCTTGGAAGCGGCAAGCACCGGAGAACTTTCTCCAAAAATCGAATTCGGAGAAAAAAAGAAAACAAATGGCTGCATGTCCTACGTTTTCCTTCCTTCCAGAATTATCGAGAGGATCCTGACAAATCACCGACGATTCGTGCGGCCGGCGCCTCGTTGGCCTCACCTTGAGCCCCGCGCCGAACACACAGGGGGACGTGCCGCGAATGACAACGTCTTTGCGGCCGGCACGCCGACCAGACGCTGCTGCCTTGCGGGTCGGGGGGGGGGGGGGGGGGGGGGAGATGCAGCGCGGGTCAGGGGGGAGAGATGCTTCTCTGTGTGTCAGGGGGGGAGAGATGATCCAGGGGGGGAGATGCTCTGTGTGTCAGGGGGGGAGAGATGCTCCGCGGGGGGAGATGCTCCGTGTGTCAGAGGGGGGAGAGATGCTCCCTCTGTCGGGGGGGGAGAGATGCTCCCTCTGTCAGGGGGGGGGGGGGAGGTGCTGCGCGGGGGCTCACCTTGTCTCCATGCCCCAGGTGCTCCGTCTTCACGTCGCTCAGGGTCTTCCAGTTGGTGGTGCCACCACCACTACCCCGCGCCTCCGTCAGGGACTGGCCCTCCACGGCATGACCCTCCTTGTCGTACCTGTGATGTACACACACAGAGACACACACACACACACACACAAACATACCCGTTGACAAATGTGATGGACACATGCCGCGGCACAGGGGACATGAATCAGGGAGAGGGGATCAATCACACACATGGGGCCATTACTGGACGTCTGTTTGTTATGTGTAGATCTATGGTGCTGTCCGTTAACAAAACCTGTGACACACACACACACACACACACACACACACACACACCTCACCTGGGGGACAAACCCCAACCATCATGACCCTCCCTTCTTGAGCCCCATCTATAGCAACACAACTACATGCATCACTGTATAGATGTTTCTTTCTACTGAGTGTGTATCTCTCTATAGATGTATCTATGTTCTGGGTATCACTGTATAGATTAATCTTTGTACTGGTAGATGTACAGTATCTCTGTACTTGGTATCACTGTATCGATGTATCTTTGTACTGGGTGTGTATCTCTGTACTGGGTGCGTATCAGTGTACAGATGTATCTTTTTACTGGTAGATGTATCTCTGTACTGGGTATCACTGTATAGATGTATCTCTGTACTGGGTGGGTATCACTGTATAGATGTATCTTTGTAATGTATACAAGTATCATCTTTCCTGGGTATCACTGTATAGATGTATCTCTGTATTGGGTGGGTATCACTGTATAGATGTGTCTTTGTAATGTATACAAGTATCATCTTTACTGGGTATCACTGTATAGATGTATCTCTGTATTGGGTGGGTATCACTGTATAGATGTGTCTTTGTAATGTATACAAGTATCATCTTTACTGGGTATCACTGTATAGATGTGTCTCTGTACTGGGTGGGTATCACTGCATAGATGTATCTCTGTATTGGGTGGGTATCACTGTATAGATGTGTCTTTCGTATCTCTGCCGTTTGATCACATAAACGCTGACCCGAGAACGAGAGCGCCGATCCGTCGGCGGTGAACACGGCCGCCGACAGGTTGAAAGCCGTCACATTTGAATTTGGCTTCAAAGAAAGGACGAAAGGACAGAAATACAAGAGCTATGTTCAGAGGCGGCGTGGCCTTCTGTGTCCGTCTAGGCAGGCGGGAGGGGAGGGAGCTCGGCCGCCCTGTCCTCCCCCTCCTGAGACACGGGAGCACGGGGAGTCACGGAAAACTCAAATACAACAAAGAGGACCGGAGCCGGGCGGGGCCACGGCCGTCTCCCTGGAACTAGAAACTCATTTCCTCCCCAGCGCTCGCGGTGCAACGCCGAAGACAAGGAGGGGAAACGTGGGAGGGAGGGAGGGAGGGAGGGAGGAACCAGGGGAAAGGAAATGGAAAAAGAGAGGGGGGGTGGGGGCAAACGCCATCTGAAAATTGCCCCGGTGATCCATTGAGCCTGGAGTCATGGGGGCTTTGCGGTAGTTGGCCGCTCGAGATGTAAATACAAAAGATAAATACAGGTGGCGCAAGACCCTGCAACGGACGGGAGGCAGGACTAATTGAAAATCTCCCCATTAGCGCTGCAGTCGGCGGCCCCGGGCTGCACGCAGGCCGTCACTCTCCACCACTCCTGCTGACTAATGTCAGCAATTATTTCCGGTGACACCCATTCTTTGGCTGGTACACCGGCACCGCTCGGCTTTTAATTGTGCTCGCTCGCGGTCCGAAAAATCTGGGGGGGGGGGGGGGGGGGGGGGGCGGGGAGCTAACCCCTGAAAGGAATTTGGGTCTTTTATCGGTTCGGTGTTTTAAAAAAAAAAGAAGTGTGCCGCTGCGCTTAAACAGACTCCACCTCGGTAGTCCGTTGGTAAACCCTCGCAAACAATACACTTAGAAACAGACAGAAACGCACAATGGAAACGAAACTACCCGCTTCTCTTTATATCATTGATCCTCACAGTGCGGCCCGCGGGCCAATGGCAGCCTGCAGAAACATCCCTGGCGGCCCAAAATGACGTACAGATGTACGTCATTCTACCAACATTAATTTAAACAAAAATAAATAAATATAAAGAGAAAAGTCGACTCTCTCTAGCTTTCAATTAAATCCTGTTAAATGTGTTAGTTTTAATCCGACTGTACATTGTTTTGAAAGGATGAACCTCGGTTTCGTGATTTATACCTCACTTGACCTCACTCCAAGGAGGTCCATGGAGCAATGTTTTTTTTCACCACTGGGATGCTAACGGCGTTTCCCACCTGATTTTTTTTCCTTTGGCGGCCCTCAGTTAAATTTTGGGTACCTAAATTGGCCCTGGGCTGTCTTTGAGAACCCCTGCTTTATATAAAAGCTATTGTTTTCTCCAGCCAAGACTCCCACACAAAAGTCCTAGACTCCCTAGGCATACACAGCCTATTCATAACACGAGACAACCTGATTGGCTAATTCAAGTGGTGAAAAGGTAGGGGGGGGTGGTGTCGGCAGAAGGTGGATGAAGGCAGAAGGGATTGGTGCCGGGTGGGAGCCGAGGAACGAGGTGGCGGCGCAGCGCCCCTTGGAGTGAAGGATAACCAACTGTAGGAGCAGTGACCCTGACCCGGGCTTCACAGGGGGGGCACGCTACAGACATGTCACATGTCACGGCGTGTCAGCAACCAAGGACAGAGCAGGAGTCGCCATGTGACAGCCGACGTGATGGACATCGAGGCGGAGGGAAACAGGGAAAACCGTGTGTGACGGTGGCGGCGCACACACTAGGGTGATTAGTCGAATTTCAATTGCGATTTAGATTTAAATACATGTTTTCAAACTCAAAGATAATCGTTTGAATAATCTTGATTATGTTTTCTTTCCATAATCGAGCAGCAAACACACACACACACACACACACACGGACACGCACACGTTACAGTACAATAATTGGTATTTGCAGTTCAGTTGAAATGCTTGTTGTCTTTAAGTTATTGCGAATGTACAGTACGAGCAAAATTTAGGGAGCGCAACGAAGGGTGTAATGTTAGAGAACCATAGTTTCTGTCATCCGGTAATTACCGGTCATTGTCTGGAAAAAAATTAGGACCGAAAATCTAAATGTCTCCGTCAGAATTACCAATGGAAATAATTCTCTCTGCACAATTTGAATTGTGTTAAATATGCTACAGTGGTCATTTGATATTTCCCACCACTATCCTATCATTGCTTTATTGGCCTTATCTGAGGAGGAATCTATGCCATAAACAGAAATATTATAGGCCTTTATTACTCTTCTCAATGGCGTGGAACGCTCCGTTCACTTGCATGGGTAGTAGCCCGGTAACTTGTCAACCCCAGCGTCTTCGGTTGCTAAGCGACGTCAACGTCTTTGGCGGACTATTTCACTGCTGATCAACACTACAATGCTGGTAACGATTAAATTGTAAAAAGACACACCATGTGAAGTTATTTTTCGTTTTTGCAAGTAGCCGTGTAATAAGCGGGATAATGTAAAGAACATCGCCAGTCATTATCGAAAATAAGCTCCTTCAGGGCGAAGCAAGAAAGCTCCGCTGCGCGTCGGTGTCCTGTTCGCTCTGTCGGGGCTTATTTTCCTGATAATGACCGGTGTTGTATATAGGGCTGGGCGATATGGACAAAATCTGATATCACGATATGAGTAATTTTATATCACGATATGGTATTTTTGAAGTAAAGTAAAATAATAAATGGCTTAAAATAACCATACTTCACATTTGATCAGTTTTTTCTTTTTATTTTGAACTTGAATTTCCATGCTTACAAAGGAGTAAGTAGCGAACAATCCGTCATTAACTGCAGTGTCATATAGTGCAAACATCTTGTAAACATTGAACTGTTTTTTCAATACAAATAACTTTTTATTTTTTTTTATTTTTTTTCCCTCTCGGTATAAACGATATGGCCAAATCTCTCCCGGTAGACACTTTCATATCGTCCACGGTATGATATCGTCATATCGCCCAGCCCTAGTTGTATACATTATCCCTTACATATATATTTAGCAGAAAAGGCCTGAGTAACAAATGTTTACAAAGTTACACATGTATTAAAAAAAATGACGGGTTGAAATCGGGGTCATCATTACAGTTAATGTGTCGGGCTCGGAGAGAACTTGCGCGGGCTCACGACGAGAGTCACGACGAGGCATATGCGCATTGCAAGCAGCAGAGACACTCTCGATACATTTGACTTTAAGTCAGCAGCGGCACGCTTCACAGATGCCAAATATCGAAAGAAGTAAAAAATAAAAAATAAACGTTAAAATGAAACCTTCCAGGTCACACGACGACCGGCACCAATTTATACTAGCGGAAACACTGCTTAGAACGTAAAGTTGACTCACGGCTCAGTGGAAATATGATCTCTGTGGCGACCCAAACACTAGCATGCTTTTGTCCTTCATTTCAGTCATTTGTGACATTAAGAGTCGCGTCAATCACAGGACATTGGGGTCCAAAGGTTTAGTCCATTGTTCCATAAATAGGACGTTGGATTTCTCATATAGGGTTTGATGGAAGGAGCTCCAATCGACCAATCGTGTTGCTGGAACCCGGGCTCTGGAAGCGCCTAATTGGCCGTTAGCGCTGAACTCAACCTCGGCTAGCACTAGCAAACAGTAAATAAGTGTCTTGAATCCGCACCGTGCAGACTAGCCGCTGCGGAAACGCTTATTAAAATACTACAGCGTAACTCTGTCCCCGACTCCGGCCAAGGCTCTGTGCCCCCCCACCACTCCCGCCTCCACTTCTGTTAGTACTGCAAGAGGGCTTTATAAAAAAAAATTAAAGTATCTTGAGTGCATACATTCTTGGCATGGGTGGCCCCTGTTGGAAATCAAACCCTTAACTGGCGGTGTCAATGCAATGTCCGAGCAGTTGAGCTGAAGGGTCCGGACAAGAGCCATGATCGGTTACTTTGATTGTTTCACCCCTACAGTGCACCAGAGAAGGTCACACACTGGTACTCTCCCAGTACCCTCCCAGTACTCTCGTTTCTTTTTCCTCTTTTTTCTTGCCTTGACGGTTAAACAACCTCTATTTACACAAGGCCGTATCCATGGCCAATTATACGTCTAAAACAAACCTAAATCTCTCAGGCCACATCTACACAATGGGTAGAAAGAACGTTTTTGTGTCTAAATGCTGTTCAAACATCGTCACGTACGCACAGGCCACGTTTTACTATTTGTTGCTCCGCAAGAGGTCTGTGTTTTATTTAGATTTATTCACTTTGGAGAACATTTTCAAACAGCTCACTCTTTTTTCTTTCTTTTTTTCTCTCAATGCTGGAAAAACCGCAGCTCAGTGTAGAGAGAAGGGCAGAGAGGGGAAACAAAAAAGGATCATTTCTGACGATTTAGCCGTTGACTGCAGCGGACTAATGACCGAGGTGCGAAGGGATCGACCCAGTCACATCGCAAACGCACAAATACTAAACTATGTGCCGGGATAATGACCAACTAACCGGGATGAGAAGTCTCCAGATGGGCTTGATCGACATAATGTAACTAGGTCAGCGCGGGCCAGAGCTAAACACTGAATAAGTAAGCACGCCTGGTTATTAATGTATACACTCTGTGAAATAATAAAAATAAATACACGTTTGCAGCCAAATGCGTTAAATTCTTCAGCGATATAGGAGGAGTATGTGCAGCCTGACTGAAGCAGCATTCTACGTCTTGGCCTTCAAAACAACACGATGGGTGACTCGAAAAGGGCTGGGCTTTCATTTGATAGACAGAATCCTGTGTTGGCACACCACAGTTCAAAGTTATTTCTCTTTTTAAATGTCAACATAAGCGATGCGGTTGTTTATAAAAAAAATAACAACATTCCATCACCTGTTGATAATTCGCAAGGAACTGTAACTGACTGCTGTTTAACAATACATATTTTAAATGTATTAAGACTCTCCCCTTGGGTTGAGAAGCACCATACGTCTTTCCCATCAAATCATGCGGGGGAAAAACTCAAGAGACCAAGTTCTCAGCAGCACCATCCATCAGAGGATAAGACACCCTGGCTCTCCAAAGATGACGAATAATGAATAATACAATTACCGATTCAGAGGAGGTGTGATCGGGCAAATGTTTCACAAAATGGATGAACTTCAGCTGCCCACCTCCCATTACCATTCAGAAGTATTCAGCAGAGGCGGACATCCTAAGAGACCATCTGAACCTTTCAGATACAGATACGAGCTCTACGGAGCAGGTAGGGGTCTCTATCGCTGCCCGAGGATGCCCTTCAGCAAGGACTGCAGATGTCGGGGTTAGAACACAGAACCTTTCACCATGGATCCACAGCCACTTTACCGCCTTTCCTACCACCTTCTAGCTACAGCGCACAATCAGCAGAATCTGCGGCCGTGTGTTGAATGATAAATTTGTCTGCATTTATAAAGTGCTTTCTAACCAGTGGCCCCTTCGAAGCGTTTTACAATATTGGCTTACGTTCACCTGTTCATACACACATTCTGTCAGCTGGAGGCCTGGACAAACGAGGCAAGGCTGGCCACAAGTGACCGAGTGACTAACGCCGAGGGAGGGAGCTGGAACGAGAAGGCCCCCCCTTTGGAGGGGAGGGGAGAGGGTTTAACGTGGCGTCCTGGAGAGACCGGACCAGAGGCATAACCAAACGTGTTGTTGCCCCCTCATGGGCAACTGCAGTATTGCACGAGAAGAGTGAAAGAGGTATAACAAAGGAGAAATACAGTAGTTCGAGGCCTGTTTGAGACCGGCAGTGGCGATTGTCAACATTGGTTGAATCTTTTATCCATGTAAATGGGGGGAAATTGCGGAACATTGGATTTGAGCTTGGGGAAAACCACAATTGAGTTATACACAAAAGTATGTTAATAGTTATTTGGAGCAAAAACAAGTCATGCTTGGAAAGCACTAATGCATAGAATCTGTGTGCAAGCAACGCTCAACATGGTAGGAAGATAATTAGGCAGCCAAGCACAGATACTCCGCAGCCCCATCCGCCACCCCCTCAAAAAAAAACGAACAAACTTCTGCACAGCTCTGAATTGCTGTGCAATAAAACAGTTGTCTTCTGCCTAATGCTAATTACTGTGACATTAAACGGCGCAGTAGTCAGCAGTCCCCAGAATACAGGATGGGGTCGGCTGACTGATTTCTGCGGTGCAGCGCAAACCAAGCCATCAGGGACGCATTAAATAGTTGTAGAGAACTCAAGAGCTCAGCACCAAAACATAATCAAATTAAAACTGAATCCCCGGGACAGAACCAGGACACAGGTGATTGCGGTGAGCTCTTTTTTTCTCTGCCTGGCCAGAAATAAACGAGAAGTGCCACATGTGTGTGACAAAACCGGTCACACAGAGTTGAGCAAAATCAAGAAAGGCGAGGGCCAAAAAATGTGTTTAATTGGTTGCCAAGTCGTCGGTTTAATTAATGTTTCACTTTGAGAAATAAACAAGGATATTGTTTTGTATATTTATTTATGTTTAAAAATCACATCCATCACCTTTACAAAACAAAACTATTTTTTAAACTAAGTGTTGCGTTTAGTCAGCTTGTTATTG
Organism: Gadus morhua; assembly: GCF_902167405.1. Taxonomy (NCBI): domain Eukaryota; kingdom Metazoa; phylum Chordata; class Actinopteri; order Gadiformes; family Gadidae; genus Gadus; species Gadus morhua. The sequence goes on from NC_044063.1 coordinate 13,871,595, forward strand.
CACCCTGTAAATCTCCACATGCATTGGATTGAATGAAAATAGGCTCGACCACTCTCTCTCTCCCTCCTCTAGCTCAAGTCAGGTCTCCTGTCAGCTGTGACTTCTGGGCTCAATTAGAGGAGGTCTATGAGGCACTAAAAGGCCTCAGAAAAGTCCTGGTAGGACCGGCCTGTCTCCAGGAAGGACTGGATAAACAAACACAGCGTCAGGAATCGTTATCTGGGGTCGGCCAAGTGAGAAGGGACCGAGGAAGAGGGCCCAAACACACACACACACACACACACACACACACACACACACACACACACACACACACACACACACACACACACACACACACACACACACACACACACACACACACACACACACACACACACACACACACACACACTAAAATGGCTGAATTAAAGCAGATTGATAGGAAGACCCATGAAGTTATTGGTGTATGATTTAAACATGCTACGTTTTGAGTCAATGAACGATATCATCAACCGTCTGAGAATTCTGAAACGGTCCTGTGACACGCCAGCAATCAGACCCCACAGACATCATTTTCGGAAACTCATCCGTTTATTTATCGGACAAAACAGCCAGCCGATCTTATACGAACACGCCACTCTGATAAAGGCTTAAGTGCAAAGCGGCAGAACTGAGGCTTAAGGCGCGGCCTTCACAGGGCAGCCAGGGGCTTCAGATGAGCCAATCATTGGATCAACACGATCAGGAAGAGGCAGCCGAGTGGTAAACAGAACTGTACTCTGTTGACTCGCTCCCCATCGTCCCCCGCAGTGCCCGCCCATTTAGCCGCTACCATTATGGAAATGAAATCCTCTCATCCACAGAGAAGAGAAAAACCAACAACTGCTTACTCTTCCACACAACTGCTTACTCTTCCACAGCACGCGGCTGCCATTCCACACACACAAGGCGGTACGGAGTAAAGTAGCGCCAGGGAGCTAATGGATGAACGAGTGAGGATCAGACTAGCCACTCCCTTTTCCTTCACCCTCATCACAACCCATGCGTCGGTATACACACACAAAGGTGACTATGTAAAAGGACTTTTTATATTGCGCTTTTCTAACCAGTGGCCACTCAAAGCGCTTTACAACATCGCCTAACATTCACACACTCATGCATGCACACATTCACACACCGACAGTGGTGTAAGCCACACAGGAAGACAGCTCGTCAGGAGTAGTCAGGGTGAGGTGTCTTGCTCAGGGACACCTTGACACTCTAGCAACCGCCCAGTGCCGCAAGTAGCGGCGCAAAGGCTTCTCCACGTGTTTAGGAGCGCCTTCAAATCCACCGTCAGAGACCGCCAGTTCAAACCCTTGGGATGAATTAATTCATTCATCCCCTAGGGGAGGAACTATTCCGCTAAGTGAACACAGGCAACCAACAGATAGCTACCTTCGTGTTAGAACAGGGAAGGTTTGAGGTTAGGGCAGGATCAATAGGCCGGAGTAGGTCAATCAATGTGCCCTGGAGCTGAAGGCAAGGTCGAGACAGAGCTCTGTCACGCAGCAATCTCCCCTCAGTGGCCCTTTCGGCCGACTGACAGCCTTTTTATCTACCACCCGTGTGTCACACGGTGAAATCCTACGTCCATGCTCCAGACAATGTCAGAAGAAAGAACGAATGAAAAGGATTTATGCTTTTTCCTTTTGTGTCGCAGTCGGAGGTGCAAAACACACTGGCTTATTTCTGGTCTGGGCAAGCAGCTAGGATGGGAGGGTTTAGGTAATGATGAATTGTAGGAATGGCCAGAGAGTGCAGAGAAAAGATGAAAGCACAAGTCCAAACTGTTTCTCTATTCCTTTGAGAAGCCGAAGCCAAGAGAGAGTCAGAGGAATAGTAGCGTATGGCTGTTCAATTGTGATAGCTCAGACCATCTTAAAACCGCATTTGGCTCCGGTGCCTTTGAAAGAAGCTGAAATACATTTCACTATACAACAGTACCTCTTGTGAGATGCCCACACAGGACTGGTTATACGTGCTCGTCTACAAAATAAAGATAAAGTCAAAATAAAAACCGAGCACAATTGCGAGAAATCTAATTAACTCGCACAAGGACTTTTATAATTTTCCTGAATTTCGTCACGTTACATGCAAAACAAAAAAAAACAAGAAAACACATTCTATCGGTTACAGGGGAATCCAATTCTCCCAATTCTCATGGAGGTATGACAGCAGCAGCCCCAACCAACCAGACTATGGAGCACTTAAACCTCACACATCCTAATAACAAGTACGCAGCTTTAAAGTTAATGCTTTAATGCATTTAATGCTTCCCACCAACGCACACATGTATGGACGCATGCACTGACGGATACACGCCTGTACAGCTTTGGTCAAACGGTAAATGGACTGCATTCAAACAGCGATTTTCTAACCCGCGGCAACTCAAAGCGCTTTACACTGTTGCCTAACCTTCATGCACACAGTCACACATCGACGGCGGAGTCAACCACGCAAGGCGACAGCCAGCTCGTCGGGAGCAGTCAGGGTGAGTTGTCTTGCTCAGGGACACCTCGACACTCAGCTAGGCGGACCTGAGCATCGAACTGGCAACCTTCAGGTTACCGAGCCACCTGACCCCCGCCCCCCCCCCCCAGGCTTTGGAGAGGCTGTGTATAAACGTCTGCCCCACTTACCAGCCACGCAGCTTGAAGGCCTCTGGGAGGTCCGGGTTGATCATCACTGTGCTGCTGAAGGACGCCGACAGGGAACGCCCGCCAAAGTCCGACAGCTTGGCCCCCTTGATGGCCACGATGGGCTGCGCCGAGCCGTCAAAGTTCTCCGCCTGCGCACACACACACACGACGGGAGAAGCAGAGGGTCGACAACGCTTCAACAAACTCGATTCCAATTTTTTCTCAGCTTCCTACGTGGCGTTTGTTCTGTTTCCGCCAAGTACAATTCAACAACGTAAAAAGACTTTTACTGCAATCGTTTTTCGTTTCAGTTTCTGTCTACGTTTCCATCCCTTTATTTTTAACATTGAGTTAGCATCAACAACAACAACAACATGGAGAAGCCCCAAGAGGGAAGGAAACCAAACCAAAAAGGAAGGACAGACACACAGTCCCACCATAAAAAATTAAAGAAATGAGAGAGCAAATACATAGACCTAACCGGAGTCCTGAGAGAGGAGAGAGGAGGCGAGGGGGGACATAATGCAGTTTGGTACCATGATTGTTCTTTCTAAATTATACATCCTCGTGTACCCCGGCACGTTCCCTGCGGAACGGGAGATCTGCCGAGCAAACAAAGAGGCTAACAGTCTGCCTCTCGTCAAGGGGGAGGAAACGGGAGAGGAGAAATGCGGGGGCCATGAGCTGAAAATCCACCGAGACTGCAACCCAGAGTCCGTTCATCACTGCGTGACAGGGTATTTATTCCCTGGTCTGAGCTACAGCTTCCGCTATCGAGAGGTCCCCGAGTTTCCATTAAACACACACACATCCAAATCTACTGAATAACTACTCACAGTGACACACACAAGCCAGTTCCACAAACACAGGTTATTTTGAAATGAACACCCAGTTGACAGGTAGACCTGGCAGGTATGAGTTATGTGATGGTACCCTTCACGCAACCATGGAAAAGAGTTCTTAATAAATACTCTTATGATGGGCGTTAGTATTCATCGAGACGGGAATTAGTTTGGAATCCTTCCGCAACGCGTCATCAAAAGCTGTTCCCTTTATGCTACTGTTATGTTTGCAATGGATAGTCTACACTAGTATGCATCGTTACTCCGATGCCTTACGACGCTCTACGGCACCCGTTAAGTGTAACAATGTTCTGCCGATAGTGATTCAGAGTTAAATTGGATATCGACGTCTCGACCTGCGTTCTTGTGCGACTCTGTTACTAACACGTTATCCTAACATTATATAACAAACATAATACCTACCCCAGATAGTGGGGAAGACCACCTCCATCCCAACAACAACAACAAACTCGTCCCATCGCTCTAGCCCCAGTTTTGCGGAGCTCCGGCGTGTTCACCCCCCCACCGCCAGTCTCCTTTGCCCCCCGCTCACCTCCTCCCCCCACAGGGTGACGGACACGGTGCAGCCGGACTGGTCCATCAGGTTGAAGGTCCTCTTGGAGACCTCGCGGCTGGCCTTGGTGGTGAGGCGGGTCAGCTCGTCCACGCTCTTACACACCCCGATCACATCTGCACCGGGAAGGGGGGGGGGGGAGGGCAGAACAGACAGTAAGGAACCCGGGCAGAGATCGGACGGAAGTCTCCCGGCTCAGTCACGTACATCCGAGGAAAGCCGTCCGGAGCGGGACGAGAACTCTTGTCCTTGGCTTGAAAAATAATAAACATAAAAATAGAGAGAAAGGGAAAATTCCACACCAGACACCGGGGCGAATATGCATATCATACATATTGATCGGGGAGGGCAGGGAACCCTAGGTCACTCGGAGGAAGCTCCGGTGTTTTTCCACCACAAATTGGCTCTGGGGAAATCAGCGGCTGGTTTTTCATTTGGAGGCGGGGCCGAGGTCAGTGGCCCGCGACTTGCAGGTGCATACATTCATAACGCCGCGACGCCACTGGACTGAGCCGGGAACAGCTCAGCGCTCTCTTCACTAAGGAGCGGCTCAGTCTATCGGACTATAAGTTATCGGACTGTTTACCAAGTGTTCCCAGTATGCACATTGCACATATTGTAAATAATGTTCCTCATTTTGTACATTTCAATTTATTTACTTTATTTTACATATAAACCGCTTTGTTTGGCCTTAGCTTTTGCACTATTTAGAATTTATATATTGTAAATATTACTTATCTTATTTTACCTAACTTTATCATTATTGTACGGTGTGTCGGAGATAACACAATTTAGTTTCCTCTGTACGTCTGGCACATATTTTGAAATTGACAATAAAGTTGACTTTGAGCTGATGGGACTAGCAGTTGGATGGGAAGGATCCATTACATTTATGGCATTTAGCAGACGCTGTTATCCCGGATCCCGGTGTGATCAGTGGTTTGCTCGATAGCTTTGGACGTTTCTTAATAACGCTTGATTTTCTTAAAACGAGAAACGGCGATGTTTTAATGAGCTAAAATGAAACCAAAATGACAAGCAGTTTATTTAAATATCACCTCCACTTTATTAAGACATATACTGATGCCTTCAAATGAATGCAATCAGCAGGTTTTATATTTTGATGTAAAACAAATTAGAACATTTAGTTGAATAAAGAAAAAGATACCTTGTATGGGTCTTGAAAAGGTATTATGTAGCTTTGCAAAAAGGAATTAAATGAAGTTGAAAATTTGTCACCGGTTGACTACATTAATGTTACAATATATTCTACAACCAATTGCCAAGTTTATATTGTATTAAGTTTGTTGATGCATCTGAATACACTGATGGCGTATAACTCAAGCTATCGAGCCAACATTGCCCGGATATTAGCATTGTGTGGGAAAATGGGGGACAATGCATTTCCACCCTGGTGTCCCGTCCCCATCACTGGACGGAGCCGGTAAATACCCCTAACGACGACCACCACAGAGACATTTGTCCTGGAATGACGGCGGATTGTAACCTTTCCCACTGAAGGCCAGAGGTTGGGCGTGGGGGTTTACTGGATTTAATGTCCAGAGGAAAATGGGCTTCAGATTGAATCACTCCACCTCTGGACGTTCTGAGTGGAGTTCACCTTGAGCCATCCCTCACACTCACACCTAAATAAAACATTGTATATTAATATAGTACACTATATACTGATCTTAACCCCAGGGGTCATAAAGTGGCCTTACATTGCATAAAGACTTAGAAAGTGCCAAGGTTTTGAATCGTAACCTTTACACAGCACCTTGTTTCGTGGTACTACCCAGTGTTTGTTTCTCATGTGCCTTCATTTCCACTCACGACGCAATAAAGGACGACCTCATTTGATCTCACCAAACCCAGGTGTGTCCCCCCCCTCTCCCCAGTGGCCCGCTTAACCCCCCTCCCACAGTGCCTGGTGCAATCAACCTAATTTTGATTGTGATTTAGATTCTTGGGTAAAACGATCTCCAACCTAATATAAATCAATTTTTTTATTTTTTTCAAAGTATATACCGTAATTTTCGGACTATAAGCCGCGCCTTTTTCCCCATTTTTCGAGTCTGCGACTTATATAACGGTGCGGCTAATCTATGAATTTTACAGGTTACAGACGAGTCCACCGACTTTAACTCTATCGGTGCGGCCACACCAAACGCGTTACTCGCGTTGGATAACGCGAGTAACGCGCCTAACCTGACGCTTGATCATTGTGTGGTGGTTCAACGCTTCCAACGCGTCAATGCGCCAACGCAGCTAGATGAGTCCATGTCCATGCAAGTGAACAGAGCGTTCCCTCTTCGTCATAACTATCAAACCAAACATCCTTCACACTCACCGAGCGAACATTATGAAAGTAAAATGCACATTTCTCGCTAAAAATGTTTCCATAAACGCATTTAATGGCGTAACTATGTTACTATTTCCACCCAGAATAAAGATAGTTGTCGGCCGTGGCTGCGCTGGAGTCCGAGGTAGGAACCCCAAACGCCACCGTGTTTGGGTGATAGAGTTTAGATCGGGTTAGATTAAATAATCTCTGATATAAATAACAATAATCGGGTTAAATAACTTCACATGGTGTGTCTGATGTGTTTCCACCATTCGTAGTGTTGATCAGCAGAGAAATAGTCCGCCAAGACGTTGAGGTTGCTTAGCAACCAGAGACTCTGTCCATGCAAGTGAACGGAGCGTTCCCTCTTCGTCATAACTATCAAACCAAACATCCTTCACACTCACCGAGCGAACATTATGAAAGTAAAATGCACATTTCTCGCTAAAAATGTTTCCATAAACGCATTTAATGGCGTAACAATGTTACTATTTCCACCCAGAATAAAGATAGTTGTCGGCCGTGGCTGCGCTGGAGTCCGAGGTAGGAAACCCAAACGCCACCGCGTTCTGGTGAAGAGTTTAGTATAGAATAGAATAGAATAGACTTTATTTGTCATTGTGCATTGGATACACAACGAAATTTGTTTGTGCAACCACTAACAAAAGTGCAGTTGTGCTGGGTGGAGGGTAGGAGTGTAGTGTGATTATTAAGTTCTGTGATGGCCCTGGGGATGAAACTGTTCTGCAGTCTGGAGGTGCGGGCTGTAGTGGCCCGGTAGCGCCTGCCAGAGGGTAGCAGGGTGAAGATCGGGTTAGATTAAATAATCTCTGATATAAATAACAATAATCGGGATAAATAACTTCACATGGTGTGTCTGGTGTGTTTCCAGCATTCGTAGTGTTGATCAGCAGAGAAATAGTCCGCCAAGACATTGAGGTTGCTTAGCATCCAGAGACTCTGTCCATGCAAGTGAACGGAGCGTACCCTCTTCGTCATAACTATCAAACCAAACATCCTTCACATTCACCGAGCGAACATTATGAAAGTAAAATGCACATTTCTCGCTAAAAATGTTTCCATAAACGCATTTAATAGCGTAACTATGTTACTATTTCCACCCACAATAAAGAAAGATGACGCGAATCTTCAACGCATGTAACGCGTCTACGCGCCTATACCAATGGTTCCCTATGCAAAAATGCCGAGTTTGGACGCCCCTAACGCGATTAACGCGGTTGGTGTGGCCGTACCGTATGGGCGGACCGGGGGAGTGCAGAGGTAGTGGGGACAGAAAATGCAGCTGCAATAGTTTGCTGACCTGCAATAGGTTTCATATTTTTCTTTGGTGGCATTTTTGCCACCAAAGAAAAATTTCTCTCTTCTCTGCCTGTTTCTCGAGAAAAACGGGATCTCGTTGGAAGCGCGATGTATGCGCAGGCGCCGTTTGGGCATAACAATATGGCGGCTGCCGTTCAATGTAGTTTTCATCACCACCACCGGATTATGTTTCATTTATTTCATTACAGCACGTCCCCTAAAACGTTACAACATAATCGACACGAATGAGCACAGCATCGAGCAGTGGAAACGTGGGTTTATTTACTATGAAGTTCGTATTTTTAATTGTTGAAATGAAATCAGCGGTGACGAGCTAGTTGTTTTGGTAGCGGCTAAATTAGCATGTCGCGATACTTTGTACAGGGGATCATGTCTGCGCCGAGTAGATGCGCAGAGGGTTGAAACAGCGCTTGTCCGGTCTGCTCACAAGAAGGTTTCTTTGGCCAGTTCCTGTGATTAAATACGAGTTGTTTAATGTTCACAATGTATCGTTTTTCATGGGGAAAATGAGATGCGTCCCCGGGACGCATGGATAGTGAGTTTAGTGCGTCCTTTCAGATTTTAATGCGTCAGGGACGCAGGACGCGTACCTAGCAACATCACTGCACCCGCGGCTTATAGTCCAGTGCGGCTTATCTATGTACACATCATTCAATTTAGCTGCTGCGGCTTATACTCAGGTGCGCCTTATAGTGCGAAAAAAATATATGGTATATTTCATATCGAAATAGAACAGCTGGATCAATTTTTTTTTACGTTATTTTGATCGGATCAATAGGATGATTTCGGTAACTGAGAAATTTCAAATTTAGTGGCCTTACATTGCATAAAGACTTAGAAAGTGCAAAGGTTTTGAATCGTAACCTTTACACAGAACCTTGTTTCGTAGTACCACCCAGTGTTTGTTTCTCATGTGCCCTCACTGAGAAATGTCAAATTTCTCAGTTACCACGTGTTTTTTGGGGAGAGAAATGCTGAATAAATGCGCATCATGCATTGAAACTCAAACATAATGATTTGAATAATCGTGAATTCAATATAGACCAAAATAATCTTGACTGACAGACAGACAGACAGACAGACAGACAACGTCCTCACCCAGCACCGCGTCCTTCTCGTGCGACGCCAGATCGCTGATGGCCACAAAGCTGCAGAGGGCCACGGGCAGGTCGCTGGCGTCGTCGCAGGGGATGATGGACGACTCGCCGTTCAGTGTCATCTCGTAGTCGTTCTTCGTCGACGAGTACTGCTTGTTGGCGATCTTCAGGGTGCCCTTGGACATGTAGTACACCTGGAGCAAAAACAATAGACGCTGGCAGGAGACCATAGGACAACAGTGTTGTTGCTCTGGTACGTTTGCAAGATACCGCGGTCTGCTAGACACTAGGGACCGCTGCCGACAGCTGTGCCTGAGTTAGCGTCTCCGCCTGAAGCCCGTTTCCCATGCGACGGCTCGGGAAGTGAGCGCGTGTGTTGTCAGACCTAGGCTCAGTTTCCTCACCTTTCCGACCTCGATCAGATTGTAGAACTTGTCCACCTCCTGGTTGAAACCTGTGATGCGGATTTCTCCCTGCAACCCAAAACATCAAACCATATGTTAGCCACCGTCACACACAGGAGGTAGAGCGGGCTGGCTGGTAACCGGATGGTTGCTAGTTCGATCCCCGGCTCCTCCCAGCGTAGGAGTGTCGAGGTGTCCCTGGGTGAGCCGCCTCGCCTGACCGCTACTGATGAGCCAGCCGTCGCCTTGCATTGTTGAAACCGCCGTCGGTGTGTGAACGTGTGCATGAATGGATGAATGGATGAATGAATGGGTGAATGAATGGTCGAACGAATGGGTGAATGAATGGGTGAATGTTAGGCAATATTGTAAAGAGCTTCGAGCGGTGAAAAAAGCGCTGTATAAATACATTCCATTTACACCCAGGAGACCCACTGGTCCCACTCTGGGCTACACTGGGAGTACGGGGATGATTAACACGACGACAGGAACGAGGAGGGTAACGGCACTCACACTCTCGTCCACGATCTCCATGGAGAAGAGCTTGCCCTCCCCGCGGGAGTTGCTCCATGTGCGGATGTTGCTGCGGTTGGTCACGCGAGCCCGGATGGTCCACCTAGCAGAGGAGAAGAGAGAGGCCCCATCGGTGAACGGTCTGACTCACGCTCAAGGGTTCAGGGCGGCGTGGGAGTCTCTTTCATGCCGTCGGTCACGCCACATGATATCTTTTTCTAGTTTCCCACATTTGAAGTATCTCCGCGTAGCCAAGGCACACAGAGTGCATAGATAAACGCGGGGTAAATTGGGCTGTTTTGCGTCTCTTCTGATGATGCATTAAGGTACAGGCTGTTCATGTAAAGCACGTTGAGATTAATGGGAATTTAAAGGGTGGTTAGCATCGTGAATTAAATAGTTCCAAGATTACAACTTTTTTTTTTTTTTCACTGCTTTAAAATGGCAATTAGTTTCTCTCTATCGTTCTTTTATAATAACTCAAAATAAAACCTGCTGTATTCATTGAATCAGAGCACTCGGCACAAAGAAATCACCGGATGGAAGCCTCCTTGAAGATCACTAGAGCAAACATTGGTAAAGCTAGTATTATTATTAGCATTATTTTCTATATTCTTTAGGCGTTCGAGATTGTATTTTTCTGAAAACATACTAGCTAGGAGCTGAACCCCCAAAAAAAAAAATATATATAAAAAATCCCTTTAAACTTTTCTACATTTTATGAACGCATCGCCGGTTCTGTCGCTGCAGTGCTGCACTGCGTTCCAGTTCAGAGCCCCACAGGAGGGCGCGATGGCAGGGATACGCAGAGAGCCAGCGGCCCCTTAGTTGTTGGAGGGGGGCCCAGACACTCACTTGGACTGGTAGGGGTTGAGGCTGGCGATGGGCACAACTTTGGAGGAGCCCCCCGGGGTGCTGGGCAGGGCAGAGGGGGTCTTCTTCCCGAACTCTCTGCTTGGACCTTTGTTTGCCGCTGGAGGGAGGGGGGGGGAAAAGAGAGAGAGCGAGAGAGCGAGAGAGAGCGAGAGAGAGATCAATGATCCGAGAACAGCAAGTAATAGAGTGAAGTGAAGTGAGAGACGCATGCATTATTCATCAGAGGCCGAGTAACAAAAGATCCAATTCCTTTAGATGGCGGCTCTCTGATCGGCGTAATCGTCTCGGCCGCGATACCACGGAGAGCTGCGTCAGGCGACCGCCACACGTGACGCGGGGTTGCGTGCGGGCGCCGGTGTGAACGCGGTGTGAGGTGGGTAAGAAGGAAGTGGTGGAGATGATGTTCCAGCAGGAGGAAGAGGAGGATGAATCACAGTCACAGATTCAGGGGCAGGGTGTGAAATGTGAAACGCACTTGGAGACACTCCCTCCACTGCAGAGCGCAGCCGCCGCCGCCTCACTGCGGGATTTGTCGGTTGGATGGACACCCCTACCATGTGCGTGCGTGCGTGCGTTTCCCACGTGGCAGATTATAGTTTGAGTGTCCACTTAAGCCACACCACCACCAAACACACCACCACTTCGACTTTGCCAACCTCTGCACTTCTGGTAATTAAGCTCTTCCCAGATCAGGCCACACACACACACACACACACACACACACACACACACACACACACACGAGGAGGGTGCTGCTGCGGGCTCCATCCCCTTGCGGCAGATTAAAAGGGATGAATACCTGCCAGGGAACGGGGGCTCGAGAGGGCCTTCTGACAGCCAGATCACACCTCATCCACCACCACAGCCGCCCGTCCCCCCGGTTCCAGCCCATTTACCCCACCTTGCGCTACTCGAGTCCCTCCAACAAGGTATTTAGATTACCTATGGATTCTGCCCGAGCGTGGTGGAGGCGAGGGGAAGCGTTTTAATCAACGTCCAGACCGGCTCGTCAGCGTTTCGAGCGTTCCCAGGTAAACTTCTCATCGCCGCGTGGGGGAAGCATGGGACATGATCCATTCAGAGACGGTTAACCTCGTCATGCTAATGAATAACGAGAACCCCCTGAGTTTCATTAATAAAATATCAATGTGGAGGCTTGTGTTTGATCACACCCATATGGAAAGACGTAAGCAATGTGTATCCAAACATAACGTATCCGAGCAGCGTTGAAGGCACACCCCTCCCCTGCTGCTGCAAACCGGCTGCATACCTACCCGCGTTTACCCGACAAACACTGTCATCTGGTGGCCACTCGGGAGAACACGCATCTATTAAAATGCCTGGTGAAAGAGGCAGACTATAACTCACGCTCTTTACCGTTCTGGGGCTGCAGGGGGCGGACCGGGGCGGCGGGCTCGGCAGCCTGTGGTGCTTTACCCCCCTGACCTGGAGAGCAAGAGACCACATCCCCCATTAGCTCTGGGACCTTCTAACACCTTCTAATAGAAGGTCAGAAGGTCCAACCCGACGTTCTATTATAAGGTTGGGTTGGAGTCCCGACGTGGGTACCAGAGAGACTGTTCATCTGATCTTCAATACATTGCACTTTCTAAAATGCTTTGCCTTTATTTTCTATTTATATTTCTATCTATTTTACTATTTTTTTTTTTGCTTATCTATTATTTTATTGTATGACAATATTTATATTTGAAGCACTTTGGAGTCTGCCTTATGTATGAAAAGTGCTTTATAGATATGCCTTGCCTACCACTGAGGGGCTTACTGAGCCGCTCACATAAAACACAGAGTGTGGTGAGGTGCTGTCACACCAAAAATGTACCGGGGTCGAAAATTGTACCGCCTACGTAATTCGCGTCGAAACATTATGTCATCGTTCAACGCGATTGTCCAATGCCAGGCAGGTTTCAAAAAACGTTTGCGCTCATTAAGACGAAATAACATAATACAGATAACACTTGTTTTTAATTTATATTTGTATTGTATTTAATTGTTTAACCGAATTTAGCTAGTAAACTTAGTGTTTAAAGTGTATTGTGGTTTATATTTGTGTTGTATTTAATTGTTTAACCGAATTTAGCTAGTAAACTGAGTGTTTAAAGTGTATCGTAGTCTAGCTAGCTTGACAGCTTGTGTTAATTTAATTGAGATAATAGACGTCATCGTTCGACGCGATCATCCGTTGCCAGGCAAAGTTCGACACGATCATCAGTTGCCAGGCAGGTTTGGAATTTTCGAACGCGGATTACGTAGGCGGTAAAATCTTTGCCCCCGGTACAATTTTGGTGTGACATTGCCTAAGACACGAGGTTAAGGCGTGGACTTGGAAGGCGTCACCTTCCACGAAGGGAGTGGGCTCGCCCAGCTTCCCGGGAACGTCTTTGGCCGGCGTGATGACCTCGATCTCCAGGATGATGATGACTCGCCTGGGAACAAACCACCAACATCGTTTTATAAACCAAGTCTCCATCAACACATTGAAACACTTAAAGATAACTGCCCACTCTTATGCAGTTAATGTATGTTGTACGTCCTAGCACTTAATGTACGCACTTATTTTATGTTGCATGTCCTAGCACTTAATGTACGCACTAATTGTATGTTGTACGTCCTGGCACTTAATGTACGCACTTATGTATGTTGTACGTCCTTGCACTTCAAAATAGTCCTTAGCATCGTGTAGCGACTTATCCTAGCTGTCTTTGTTGTATACAGGGAATGGGTTAACCTGGTGATTGTTAGTGCTTGGCCCTTGGTTCTATGAACATCCTTACTGTACTGACAGCGATATTGTCGTTTCCCTTTCTTCTGACAAATGTACTTAAGTCGCTTTGGATAAAAGCATCTTCTTAATACTCTGAACGTAAAATGTAGATGTAAATGATAACACAGGACGGACATTAACATCACCGGCGCCTGGCACTTGAGTGGGTCCGTAACGTTTTGTGAAACAAATTCACCAACCCTCTACAATTAAGGATGGGGATTCACCATTAAAGCATTCCATAATAACGCCATTACTGCAGCCCACCTTCCATCCTTCAGCACGTTGGTCACACTCTTCTTCAGCATGCAGACACAGTTGGGTTCCAGCAGGTTCTGTTCGGCCAGCGAGTTCAGCTGAGTGGACAGCATGAAGTCTGCAGAGAGCGGGGGACACAACCGTCACAGACATTGAACCTCCCACTACCACACTTTAACATACACATTCAGCAGTCGCTTTAATCAGAAGCGACTTTCAACAGTTCCCACACACATTCACACACCCACGGCGGTGTCATCCACGCAGGGCCACAGCTATCTCGTCAGGAGCAGTCAGGGTGAGGTGCTCGCTCGGGGACACCTCGACACTCAGCTAGGAGGAGCCAGGGATCTAGCAACCTTCCAGTCACAAGTAGACCCGCTCTACCTCCTGAGCTAAGCCGACCCTCTCGAACACAGAAAGGTTTTGGCTGTGTGACGCATGCGTGTGCCTGGGCGTGTTGAACAATCAATACGAAACCATGAACCACACAGGCTAATTAACTTGTACTACTTATCAAGTTCGGCTTGGAAAAGTGCCGGTTATAAGTCACGGATATTCTGTTACACATTGAACTGCAATCAGATCAGGCCACCAGACAAGTAAAAAGGCCTTGGCCATTCATAATTGGTAAATAATTACCTTGAAATGCCTCTAAAAGGTATCTTAAAAGCCACACACCAACAGGCAGTGACAACACAGCAAGGTCTGCTGAGGTAGTGACACATATCAAATATTTTATTCGTATTTCAGTCAACTGAATACATTTTTTCATGTCATTGGAATTGATTTAATATTTCCACTAATTTTTTTACCAGCTTTTTTCAAGTTTGCAAGTCATGATGAAGCTAACCGATATGAAATTCGGAAATGACTACTGCTGATTCAGAGTGTGAAATCCAAATGAGTGCATATACTTACACGACATGGTGTGTCGGCCGTCGTTCATCATGATCCTGAACCGGGGTGGGCCGCTGGTACCGTCCATCTTACGGATGTTCTGAGAGAAAACACAGTCAGGAAACAGGCTGCCCCAATGCATTATACAGTATACATATATATGTATACATAAATATGTATACATATATATGTATACATAAATATGTATACATATATATGCCATTATTGGCCCCCAATATAGAGCAGCCTAGCTTACACTGTTGATAAAGCATGACAGGAGAGGAGACCATAGTGATAGTGACCACTGTGGAACCGTTCCTATGGAAAATGTGA
>NC_044063.1:13891521-14029021 GCF_902167405.1 Gadus morhua
GCATCAGTAGCAGTTGGGGAGGTAACGAAGTTAGGAACTCAGGGATTTTCCCCTTGGTTGCTTGCGCCACCCATGAGTTGACCTGCTGCAATCCCTCAAGGGCCACTGGCTTCGACTCATAGAACCGCTGAGAGTCCTCAGCGAACTTCTGCTTAAGCTCCAGCCCTGAAACACGTACAACACAAACATTCACGGCGATTCTTACAATCTCTCAAAGCCCTTTAAGCTCCCCTGGCCTATGACGAAATATGTCTAAACTATGAAATTGAGCCTACCAAATTGACTTGACTGAATACAAGCCAAACATTGGAAATGAATTGCGGAACATTAACTTTAAAAAAGAACTCATGGCAATACAAGAACTTTTAATACAAATGGCCTGTGATGAAGTCTGTGTAAACAATGAAATTAAGAGATGTTATGTTTTAAGTCCTGGCACTTAATGTACGCACTTATAGTATGTCGTACTTAGTTATATTACTTGTGTTGTGTAGCATCTTATCCTAGCTATCTTTGTTGTATCCGGGGAAAGGGTTAACCTTACTATACCGACAGCAATATATAGTTGTTTCTCTTTCTTCTGACAAATGTACTCATTGTAAGTCGCTTTGGATAAAAGCCTCTGCCAAACGCCCAAATATAAAGGTAAAATGTGAATGCAAGAGATCACTACTACTCAAGAGGAGCTTATTTTGTCCTCTGAATTGTGAATGAACTCCTGAATTCAGAAGGCCGGCCAGTCTCCGCAGTGACCTTGGGCCAGGAAGATGCGGGTGGCGATTTGCAGATCATCGCTTTTGAGCTGCTCCAGAGCTTTATGCAGAGTCTCGTGGTAACAGGACAGGTTGTTTCCATGGAGATAATTCATGAGAAGCCCCTCCGTCTCATTGACTGCTCCTATGAGTGAAAAAGAACCACACACACACACACACACACACACACACACACACACACACACACACACACACACACACACACACACACACACACACACACACACACACACACACACACACACACACACACACACACACACACACACACGTCAAAATCCTGCCAAATCTGTCGACATCTGCCCCATCTTCAAGATTTGCTTGTGGAACACAATGCAGTAGCTTCCAGAATCAGCCTCTGACACACGATGTGAACAGATCTACACACCATAGAAACAACAGATAATCAGACGTGAACGTGCGCAGGCTTCAGAGGGATGCTGCTTACCCAGAGCCAGCTGGGAGAGAGCTAATGATATGCTGAGTGGGGATATGATCACATTGGGCTCTGCCTCTGTCGGCTCCAACTTCGCCAGGAGCTTCAGGCCACTCTTCTGCAGGGCTCTGGCGATTAGCCCAAGGGAACGCCGGCTTTTGCCCACCGACTCACAAGAGCCGTCTAGATCTTCTTCTGAGACCGTCTCTTTCTCGTCGTCGGTGTCGGTGGACGCAGATGAAAGTGCTGTTGTACCTTCAGCCGTTGTTTCTAGTGTTCTGTCGGGCTGTGCTTCTGTGGTATTTTCAGCTGTGGTCTGAGAGCAAAGTATACGGGAATGAATTGAAAGCAGTGAAATCTTTATTTGTCATTAAGATTATGATTTTTGAAGGGGGATGGGAAATCATAACACGTTTGAGATGAAGCCTCTAACCTCTACAGGTTTGCTGCGGATTAGAGGGATGAGAGGCATCGCGCTTGGCCCCGTCTCATTCTGTTAGAAGGGGAATCCAGCGTTAAAACTCGGGTCGGCAAAAACTACAGGAAATGTAGTGAAGCACTGAAATCCCAGTATTTGTTAAAGTATGAAGTATTTGTCATATTAAGATATTAAAGTATACAGGAAATGTAGTGAAGCACTGAAATCCCAGTAATTGTCAAAGTATGAAGTATTTGTCTTATTAAGATATTAAAGTATACAGGAAATGTAGTGAAGCACTGAAATCCCAGTTATTGTCAAAGTATGAAGTATTTGTCATATTAAGATATTAAAGTATAGAGGAAATGTAGTGAAGCACTAAAATTCCAGTATTTGTATGCATGAAGACATGATTGACATATTTGAAGAGTGATGGGTAAACATAACAAGTCAAGAGGAGTTCAAGCCACTCACCTGTAGAGGATCGCTGGGCAGTAGAGGACCGAGAGGCATAACCTCTGCCACCTCGGCATTCTGCAAGAAGGGGAAACCGGCGTTAAAGCTAGGGTAGGCCACATAGTTATGAAGCATTTTTGTGGAAATTAACTTTACATCAACTCTTTACAACGATCATTTCCATCATTCCCAAATGAAATGGCTGAATGGCTAACCTGTCCGTCTACCTACCTGACCGGCTACCTGCACACATTCTGCCCATGCACTCCATGAGCAGATGACCAGAGTACAACACAATGCTAGGCATCTATTTTTAACAAAGTTAACTGTTCAACAGTACAACAGTCTAGTGTCTCAGGTTTGTACCAACGATGTGTCATGGAATTATCTGTACATGATACTGAGTGATCAATTAATTGGAATTGAGCACAGCTTACTAGCTAGTCACATGTTTTGGGGGAGTGGCGATGCAGGGAGGCTTGAAGGGAGGGCTGGGACTTTTTCAGTTGGAGTCTTTCAAAATCAATTGTAAGGGTTAGGGCTAGCTTTCTTTGGCTGCTTTATCCAAATCGGCTCAAATTCGAACCATCGTATCATAAACAAAAAAGATCTATGGAAGGATTGTGCTACTTACTGAGATTCCCTTGCTGCCAAGACATAACAACAGGAGTGCCAGAAGTATGTCCATGTCCTTACAGTGTCTAGAGTCGAGGAAAAATAACCAAGTTGTGAAATACTTGTTTATTCCTCACATTTTTCACAAAAAACACACTTTCAATGAACCACAGACATAACATCACTATATTCTGGCAACCCGGCCCGGGCCAATTAAGGATATGCAGAGGAATAGGTGGAGAAGCAGGGCTTAAATAGCCTGCTTCTCCACTCATTCGGGGCACTCCCAGCCCTGGAGCTCCTGCACGGAGAGACCGGTCCTCGTGGGTGACGGGATTCCACCCACGGATAGGACCGTCGATTCCTCCCATGTTTTTTTTCGTGGTTCATTATTTTCAGTATGAGACCTGTTTGATTTTGGATTAAACATGCCTTTTTGGCTTTTGCCCAGCTAAGTTGTGTCCTGTTTTGGGAGGTGGTGGTTTGCTCACCTTGCCGGGTTAACACAATATATAATATGTTAATATTATCGACATGAACAGATATTGGTTAATCCCAAAATAACACCTGGTAGTAGCGTTGTGTAGAAACATATTTATAATTTGCAATGAAAAGTATACAATTAAAACTGGAGTAGCTACAAAAAGCAAAAGTCTAAAAAAAGAAAAGAGAGAGATTTGCTACAGGAATCACAAAGACAGAAATATTCTTTTTGCAATGACTGTCAAGACTGCTTTCCCTAAGGTTCTATGAAGCTGTTAGCAGAATTTCTTATTTTGTACAAATTGTAATGTAAGCCAAGCCAAAGTCTGCCCAATTCACTTTAAAACCCATGCCAAGCGGTAGAAACTATTTGCGTAACATTAACTTAAACATTTTTTTGAATATTTGATTGAAATAACCTCAATAATCTGAAAAAACACTAGGTTAGTTTTTTTTTAACTTGGTTAAAAAAAAAAAAAAAAAAAGAATATCCTCCAATAACCATTGGAAATGTACGTAGGCACAAAACCAAATCAAATACACTAGAAATAAGATCTTACCTTAAATTTAAATTGGAGAAAACAAATGTGAAAAAACAAGTGTGTCTAAAAAAAGCGACAACGTGCGACAGAAATCCCAAGCGTAAAAGATTGGCAATTGCTCAGTGGCCAGTTAAATATCAACTCCCATTGATCGAGGCCTCAAACCAGTCACTATTTGTTTGTAAATGTCTCTCCAGAGTAAATCAGGGTCAAGCTGTGCTCGATTCCAATTAATTGATTTCTCAGTATCATGTACAGACAATTCCATTACACATCGTTGGTACAAACCTGAGTCACTTGACTGTTGTACTGTTGAACAGTTAACTTGATTCTGTAAAACAATATACGCAGGAGACGTCAGCTCTTGTGATAAGAGAGCTGTGGCTGATGTTGGAAGAGCGAGGGTGATTATATCATGAATGGGTGAAGGTGCCATGAGGGCTCAAGTGACTGTGTGTGGCAAGTGCTTCAGAATGCAACACTCAGTTTAACTGTTGTTTCTTTAGAGCACATGACTGCAGCTGGGAAAGGATTCTATTCCAAACAAAAAAAAGGGGGACTTTGTCCAATAGCACATTCGATGACCTTTCTTAGGCAATTTCAGAATGGTGAGGGGATGGATTATAGTGGAGTTGACTCATGACAAATAATCGCATTGAAACATGTGACAAAGTCGTTTTTTTTTTTATTAAACAAGTTAATAAATAAATCAAGTTATTTATGTTTCATGTTTGAATTTTTTTGGATCACAACCGAATATCCATGTGTAACAGGTGTTTAGAATTCAACGCAAAGTTGTCTGTCAAGATTTAATCCAAGTTTAGAAATCGGATTCAAAGTAAATAAAAATAAAAATGCTGGAAATTGTTGATCTGTGGGCATAAAGAGCTAAACAATTCAAACATGACAAAAAAGCTTTGACAAGTTACTAAGACATTGATTTGAGGCATTTTGACAGAAGTAATGAAGATAACTACAAGAGTTACCATTTAATATGCGCAATTTGCAACAAGAAAAGCGCTACATGACTACAAATGATTCGTTTTTTTGTAATCCGTCCCATTAGTTGAACAGATTGTTACATTTTATAATGTATTTGTGATTACATAGAAGTGTTATAATACAAAATTATTTTGAGGCTTGCCATGTGCTCCTGCAATGCTTTTCTGTGCTGACAATGCATCGATGGTACATTAATAACAGCCCAAAGGGACATCTCCTAAATGGATTTCCTAACAATTGGAATACATGTGTTAAAAAGTCACGTCAAAGCCGTGTTACTATGGACCCTCTGATTGTTAATACAATAATTCACGTCTGAAGACCTGTGTCCAGACTATTCAGAAAGAAACTTCAAGTAATCAATGTGGAAAAAATAAAAATAGCATCTTAAAATGGACCGTATCTCCGTGTGTGGCTGAGACCCCAGGTTGTGCTAAGGATCCAGAGTTGTGCATTGTTACTTGGGCTGACCACCCAACACAGACCAAAACGCTGAGGAGATCAACTAACATCGTCACATGAAAACCGACTGCTGTAGCTTTATTGTTTAGAAAAAAAAAGTCTACTTTTTGACCAAAAAAAGGTTTGACCAAAAACAGGAACTGGGATGCAAACGAAAAACAAAATTGCTCTACAAATACTGCATAGTTTCATCAGTGCTTCGGACTCATCGCGGGGTCAAGTGATACGGGACGAGGGAGGAGGAGGTGGCGGCGTTGATGTGTTTTTGGCGTTGGTTGGTATGCATCTGTTTGGAAAGTGTAAACACTACACTCAAACCTTATTTGCTTTCACCCTGAGCGGGTCCTCAGATTCATTCTTTCAAAAATAATAACTGACCTTATCGAGATAAGAATCTCCTATGATATGGAACACACACACACACACACACACACACACACACACACACACACACACACACACACACACACACACACACACACACACACACACACACACACACACACACACACACACACTTAAAGGCAGAAAGTCATGAGCCTTCTCTAAGCACAAGGTTGTGATTCGCTGTGCAGAAATAAATCTCAACAGTGGAAGTAAGAGAAAGACTCAGGTCTACTACTTTGGTCAGTGCCCCGACCCCCCCAGGCAGCAGCAGGATCCCTTCAGGGGTGCAAGGGAATTCAACTAGCTCACTAAGGCTGCTTCATCGTAGGAGGCGGACCAAAAAAAACAAAAAAACACATTTGAGGCGTACGCATCTGGCCTTATCGGTTTCACAATCGCCCTGCGTCCCACACAGAGCCAGGGCCTTCGCAGCACTTCCTTCCCTACGCCTCCAGCCTAAGCAAACAGGCGGATGGCGCCGTTCTCCGAGCCCAGCAGCAGCAGCCTCTTGGTGGGCAGCACGGCCAGGCTGGTCAGGGTTCCCCGGAAGTTCTCGGAGCTGAGCTTGGTGCTGCTGACGGGGCTGAGGGAGATGTCCGCCATGGAGTACACGCCGATCTTGTTGGCCACCGTGCCGGTGACCAGCTCGGAGCCGTACAGATCGAAGGCGTGCACGGGCTCCGAGGGCGACTTGTACTGCCGCAGCGGCTTCTGCTCCAGGTCCCGCCACACTGTCAGGGAGTGGTCGGCCGAGGAGCTGATCACCAGGTTGCCTTCTGCAGCCTGCCATGAAATGGGAAATGATCAAATGGTGAATGGACTGCATTTATACAGCGCTTTTCTAACCAGTGGCCACTCAAAGCGCTTTACAATATTACAGTCACCCATTCATGAACACAATTCACACACCGACTGCGGCGTCAGCCACCCAAGGCGATAGCCAGCTCATCAGCAGCAGTTGTCAGGATGAGGCGTCTTGCTCAGGGAGACCTCGACACTCAAGCTAGGAGGAGCCGGGGATCGAACTAGCCACCTTGCGGTTACAAGCCAACCCGCTCTACCTACTGAGACACATGCCGCCCCATAAAATAAACATTCTGGTTCACTAACACACGGCAGGCGATAAGGCTGCACGCCTGCGACACACGTCAAGCACCACTTTTATTATTGTGAAAGTCTAGCAGTTTGATTACAAATCTGGGGGGGAGGGGGGGGGGATAGTCGTGGGCTGGAGACCGAGGAACTGGACAGTGGTTTGGGGGATATTCATGTCCAGTGTGTCCCAAACAGCACCGTCAAGGTTTTTCTAATGACTAACTTGTGTCCATATTTGTCTAAACCCATGCCTTATAATCCGAAAGGCCCTGACCCCAGATTCAGGGTTAAATAAAGTTTGTTCAGCCTGCTGTTGACTACCCGAGCTCGGGTTCAACTGTCCCCGGCCTACCGGCGGTCTGCGTGCGGTCTTCAACCTGAAGAAGAGTATATAATGGTGAGCGAGGTCCTCTGTTGTGTATTAAAAAGTCCCGAAACACAATCAGAGGGTGACGGGTCTTACGCAACAGTTGCGTGCGTGTGTGTATGTGTCAGTGCGACGAGCCAACAGACTCCTTTCCGATATTCAAACTTTACCAAACTAAGCGCCGTCGTGGAGTCGGGTATCTTATCATGCGTTTGATCCAATTGTTAAAGTGGAAAGCGAACGCCATTGATGAAATGTCAAAGTCAAATGGCTGGGGACTGAGATCTAACCCAGGTGCGAGCCCAGACTCTCACCGTGCCGATATTCAAAAGCAGAGGTGGAGAAACCAGGGTGGTTGTGGCATCAGAAAAATAACTCACTGTATAAAAATACTCCTTTTGAAAACAGGGCTACGTCTGGCCTAGATTAACCTCCGTCGCGATGCATTTGTTTCAGCAGCGATCGTAACCTGACAGCAACTTTGATGAAGTTCCGTTCCGTCTATTTTCCTAGTGGCGGGTCTCCGCATCGGAGCGAATCACAGGCGCCGTTCCTTCTGAGCGAGGTGCTTTGAACGGGACGGGGCGCGTCCTGGGACGGCGGTTTGACGTCGGAGATAAACGAAAAATAATAACGTTTAGGTCTTTGATTGCGCAACGCAGAAACAAAACCGAATTCAAGGGCTGACCGGGAAAAGGTTTGAGTTGGATGATTATTGTGACAACACAGTAAACTAATTCATGCTTTAGGACATTTAAATATTCGTTATCTTTACCGTCAAGAGTTGTCGCAGTAATTTATTCAGCCAATTAGCCACTGTGAGCCGATTGTCACATTCCGTCGGATATTTCCCTCTTAGCAATGTTTATAGTTTATGAATGAATACAAGAATGCGTTGGTAATTACTAAAGGATAAATAAATTTAAAAAAGCAGACTGGGGATTTTAGGATTGACAGGAATTGTAGCGCCATGCATATGTGCAAGTAATTGGGGACTTCTTTGTTTTCATAAACAAACGTAACCAACCACACGCATCACAGGAGATTGACGGGAGCCACACTTTCAAACCTGCTGGACTGCCATTGGCTATTCAGCATACTTGGAAGAGAAAAATATTGTGCCACAAATATTGCTCACTCCCGATTTTACTTTTAATTTGAAGGATGAAACTAAACCTGCACAGAGGAGGGTTTCTGGCGAAGATTGCAGAAAAACAAAGCGGTGCATATCAGCCTCTGCATCAAAGTAATGCAGAGTGGATGAGCTAGGAATGATATCCAATTGAAAAACTGAACGGATTATAACCAGGGAGCCATATAGATAGTAAACTAATTTGCAAGACTCGCCTTCTTATAACTATATAAACCCTAAGGTCACAACAACCTAGTAAATGTGATCAGGCACACGCACGCACGCACACACGCATACATACACAAATACAGTCTAGACAATCTGAGCTACAGTCCAAGCTACAGTGCAGGCCACACCCTAGAATGCGGTCTAGGCTACATGCTAGACTACAGGCTAGACCACACACTAGCCAACCGTCTAAGCTACAAGCTAGGCTAGAGTCTAGGCTACACACTAGGTAACCGTCTAAGCTACACGCTAGGATACATGCTAGGCTACAGTCTGGACTACAGTCTAGGCTACGTGCTAGGCTGCAGGCCATGCAACATTCTTGACTACCCGCTAGGCTAGACACTAGGCTACAGTCTGGACCAAAGTCTAGACTACACGCTAGACTACACGCTAGACTACACGCTGGACTACGCGCTAGGCTATACGCTAGGCTAAACGCTAGGACACAAGCTAGGCTACACGCTAGGTCACACGCTAGGCTACACCCTAGGCTACACCCTAGGCTACACTCAGGACCACGGGGCAGGGCGGGGACGGACCTTCATCTGCAGGATGTCCCCCTCGTGCGCGGGCCAGCCCCTGAGGATGAGCCCGGTGCGGGAGTCCAGCAGCACGATGAAGCCCGAGGAGAAGCCGGCCGCCACCGTGCGGCCCCCAGGGCTCACGGCCAGGTAGCGGATCAGACCCGCACTCACGTTGTTGTACGCCAGGCGGAACTCATGCTGAGAGGGACGAAAAGATGCAGATCCAGCAGGACCAGAGTCATTAATGGTCGTGACTCAAACTCAATTCAATTAAATATATATTTTTTTGATCTCGTACAGCCCTTAATCACAGGTAAAGTTTCAAAGGGCTTAACAGGCGGTAGATTGATGATATCTACATATATCAAATGCACAACAACCCAAATTGGCCCCGGGGGTAATGACCCTCCGGGGCCCTCGGGGGCGGCGTCAGCGCGCCGCCTGATTACCTGCAGGCCGGGTTTGCGCGGGTCGATGAAGCGGAGCACGGAGTCTGCGCTGCCGAAGACCACGCTGCAGTGGGGGGCGGGCATGGTGGTCACCGCCGTGATGGGGTTCTTCCCGTCCAACGCCTCGTACGAGCGGATCTGCTTCCCTGGAGGCGACAGCGCAGAGCGGAGGAGTGAGGAGGGGTTAACCAACGCCACACTGAACCCTGAATCTGAGCTCTACTGCAGGGACGCCCGCCAGGGAGGACATGGGTGAGAAGATGTCTGGAGAATGACGAGTGATGAGCTACAATGTCATAAAGGTGACATATTATACCACCAGGGGTGAGTTTGATTAGCCGCTACGAATCGTTTTGAAAATCTGCCTCTGCTGACATTACAAGTGGGCGTGTCCACAGAGATATATGACAGATAGATGAGCAACGTCTGTTACAGTCCACTGGGTAGGCTGGTAGACTGATCTATCCAGCATTCATCTAGGACGGTGGACACCCCAACTTGTGATGTCAAAAACAGGCCGATTTTCAATCGGCTTGCAATGGCTAATCACACTCACACCTGGTCGTATAACATGTCACCTTTAAAGTCGCTTATGGCGGTGATGGTATGCCACCAGGTGTGAGTGTGATTAGCCATTACAAGCCGTTTGAAAATGTGCCCGCCCCTGTGCCTTAAGGTACGGCCACACCAAACGCGTTACCCGCGTATCACGCGTATAAAATCGGCAATTTTTCCATAGGGAACCATTGGTTTACGCGCGTATGAGGCGCGTACATGCGTTACATGCGTATAAGCAACATTTTACTCGCGTTAGGGGCGTATGAGGCGTGTACATATACGCGCGTATATATACGCGCGTACATACACGCGTGTACACGAGGAGTTTAAAAAATTGAACTTTTTACGCTCATACGCGTGATACTTAGCCGCAATAGCCAATCAGCGTGGAGCTTGACCCGACGTCGCTGGCAGAGAGTAGTGACCCTTGCACAGAAGCATACGGCCGACATCTTGCTTTATTCTGGGTGGAAATAGTAACATAGTTACGCCATTAAATGCGTTTATGGAAACATTTTTAGCGAGAAATGTGCATTTTACTTTCATAATGTTCACTCGGTGAATGTGAAGGATGTTTGGTTTGTTAGTTATGACGAAGAGTGAACGCTCCGTTCACTTGCATGGACAGAGTCTCTGGTTGCTAAGCAACCTCAACGTCTTGGCGGACTATTTCTCTGCCGATCAACACTACGAATGCTGGAAACACACCAGACACACCATGTGAAGTTATTTAACCCGATTATTGTTATTTATATCCGAGATTATTTAATCTAACCCGATCCAAGCTCTATCATCCACCCAAACACGGCGGCGTTTGGGTTTCCTTCCTCGGACTCCTAAATCCAGCGCAGCCACAGGCTGGGGGGGGGGAAGTTTTGGGCGGTCTCATCTACGCGCGTATGCGTACGCGCGTAGATGACCATTTTTGACACAAAATGATCAAGCAACATTTTAGCTGCGTTACGCGCGTACATGCAACGCGAGGTACGCGCTTGGTGTGTTCGCACCATTAGTGACATCACAACTATTTCAAACGGCTTGTAATGGCTAATCACACTCACACCTGGTGGCATCATATCGCCCCTTTAAGTATGCAGGTTTATGTGCATACTTTCCTTCCTACTCGTCATATTGGAGCCGGACTTCTCTTCAGACATGGTCGTAATCCCGATCAATCAAACGTATTGAATTGCCGGTCGATGGCTCTTTGCTATTCACACACATCACTTTCTTATTGATACACACAAAATATAATACTCTATACTCTAAGATATAGTTTCAGCTGAGTACCCACTTCACTGTCACTAAACAGAAGCTTTCAGAATTTAAACTTGCTCAGAGTAAAATAAAAAGAGTTGGCTATTTTTTTTTTTTATAATTGTTATTTCTAAATTATAATAATATTAATAATAATAGTTTAATAGCCCAGTATGCTATCGTGTGTGCATGCGTTCACGTGTGTGTGTGTGTGTGCGTTCACGTATGTTTGTGCGTGTGCTTACGTGTCTGCGTATGCGTGTGCGCGCGTGCTTACGTGTGTGTACGTGTGTAAGAGGCCGTGTGTCTGTGACTGCGTCTGACCCACCGGTGTACTGGTCCCACAGGTGTGTGTACGTGTGTAAGAGGCCGTGTGTCTGTGACTGCGTCTGACCCACCGGTGTACTGGTCCCACAGGTGGACCGTGCCGTCGCAGCTCACCACCTCCTGAGACGCCTCCAGCTGCCCCACGTAGAACACCGACTTGCGGTGGTCCGTGTAGCACAGCCGCGCCTCCACCTCCCGCGTCCCGTCGCCGTGGTTATACAGCGGCCACAGCCTCACCGTCTTGTCCTTGCTGCCCGACAGGAAGAAGTCCTCCCCGGCCAGTGGCGCCAGGCACTTGGCCGTGCCCGTGTGGCCCAGGAAGTTCTGCAGGCGGATCTGGTGGAAGTGGAAGCGCGGGTCCTGCTGGTTGAGGCCGATCTCGTACTGCCAGTAGGCCAGCCAGTTGCCCTGCAGTGACCGCTCGCTGCGCGGCAGCTCCATCTTCAGTGCGCTGTCCTCGGGGGTGGAGCCTCCCGTCGCCCACGACGACGCCGCCGCCGCCGAGGCGAAGGCGGAGTCCGCCGCGCCAGTCGCCGCGGCGACGGCCGCCCCCCCGAGGTGCGCCCGGCCCCAGGAGTCCGATAAACCCGCGTTGGGGCTGCTGCTGTACTCGGGATCCCGGGACACCTGGATGCGGTTGCCCACCAGGTGGCTGCCGAAGGTGCCCGACTCTGGGATGCCGTCCGACCCGGAGGAGGAGGTGGTGTAGGGGGTGGGGAAGTGGCTCTGGGCGGCCGTTGGGGCCGGCCCCGCCCCGGAGTTGGGGTCTGGGCTGGCCGGCCGCACGCGCTCATGGTAGGACTGAGCCATGCCCCACACCAGCTCGTGGTTGGGGACCAGTTTACGGATGGCTTTGTCGCCTGAAACCCCCGTAGAGAAACAACACAGGTCTTACACGGTGGGAACCATTTGGTGACAAACACGTAAAAGCATGTGTTGTTATTAGAGGTGTTCCGATACCATTTTTCCCTTCCCGATACCGATTCAGATTCCTGAACTTGAGTATCGGCCGATACCGAGTATATAACGACACAGCCTCTAGCGTTGTAACTACTAATAGCACTTGTTCTTATTGAAGGTTCTCTGACGGTGTCCGCAATGTCGGTTCACTTACTAATGGCAGTTTTTATTAGCCAACTAGATCCATTAAATGTATAATCTTCAATTAGAATAATACATTAGTATTCTTGTAGTTAACCGTGAATGCATCCGTATTTTTCAGACTTGTTGACGCAAACGCACGTATGTCGGAGATGACTTTCCACCTCCGAGCGTTAACGAACGCAGCATAACACCGTATTGTTTGTTATGTTCTTTCCCTTTGTAGTAAATGAGTCACGTGACGATATCGGATCGGCGCATAGACTTGCGTACTCGCCGATACCCGATCCTGTAGTTTAGGCAGTAATGGAGGAATTTCTGATACTGGTACTTGGGCTGCTCAATTATGGACGATTATTTTGGTCAATACATTTTGTATCCGAGAATTTTTTTTTCAAATCTAAAATAATGTTAAAATATGTTTCTAACTGTTTTTTAAAATAAAATAGAAAAAATTAGTTTTGACTCGATTATGTTTGACCCAAAAATAAAAAAATAAACAAAATAAAATTTGTATTAATCGCTCAGCCCTAGTTGTCCTATGATGGTCCTACTAGACTCTCGTACTTAATTTCATTCACAGGGCCTCTCTCTATTGACAACTCACTTGAAGGCGGGTGTCTGTTGGAGTTTAAAATGATTGGATCTGCCCAGTGCCACTCTGGATCTGCCATAACCAATCGCTAACGTTTGACTACAACTCAAACTAGCGCACGACCTCAACGTCATTGTTCTCAGCCACACCCTGTCTTTGCTAATTGAACCGGCAAAATTTGGCCGGAGAAAACCCGCTAAAATACCGCAGACGCAGTACTGAAGGGAAATTAAAATTGAGCGGAAGTACGTAGGGGGCGGAGCCAGGCTATAGTTGCCCCCCCATCCTAAGGAGACACTGCGCAGCGGCGTTCCCCACCTATGAGGCAGTAGAAGGGGATGTAGGAGGCGTAGGCCATCTCCGCGTTGAACACCGTCTGAAGCTCCTCCAGCACCCCCAGTTCGTAGGTCGCCTCCGCCCCCTCCGGGGTCCACACCTCCACCACCGTCACGTCCCCCACCAGCCTGCGGGGGGCGCTGTCCAGCTGCAAGAGAGAAGGCATCACAGGTCAACCACGCCTGGCCGCTCACGCTCATCTCCCATTGGGCACCTGACACCGTGACGCAGCCAATAGACGGCTGAAGAATAAGTCCCGCCTCCGAGTTTTTGAATGATCGTACATAACAAACTCTGTAGGTGGCGAAGAAGGTTTTAGGATTGTCGGTGCCGTCAGAGTAGTAAACTATTAGTAATGCTACTTTAACGGCACCGACAATCCAAAACTGCATTGGAAACTAGATGGAAAAAGAGAGTAGTTCACAACGTGACGCAGCTTTTACTTCTTTGCCACCTAAAGAGTTAGTCATGTAGTACGATCATTCAAAAATTTGGCCGAGGGAACCAGGAGCCTCGGAGGCCTATTGGGTCCTGGGTTTTTTTCACCCAGAACTTTCATTGTTTCATTGAAACAAGCAGCCCGGGTGGGAGATCAGAGGTACTTTCGGGGCGTTCATCCTCAAAGTTTAAATTCCCCTTCACGCCTGCAAAGGTCCAGCCACACCACCAGTGAACCCGAGAGCACCTGGTACACGCCTTAATGTCCTCTGTGAAGCCCTTTGTGATAAAGCAGTCCGTTTCATGTCATTAAGCACCAAAGGTCAAATGATTCTGGCCCAACCCCCTGTGTGTGTTCTTCAGTGTGTGTTTCGTATAAGAGGTTGTGTGTGTGTGGCCCTTTCAGAGGTTGTGTGTGTCACTGTGTACCTTTCAGAGGTTGTGTGTGTCCGTGTCAGAGATTGCTTGTGTATGTGTGTAAGAGGTTGCGTATGTGTGTGTGTGTGTGTGTGTGTGTGTGTGTGTGTGTGTGTGTGTGTGTGTGTGTGTGTGTGTGTGTGTGTGTGTGTAAGAGGTTGCGTATGAGTGTGTGTGTAAGAGGTTGCCTATGTGTGTTTAAGAGGTTGCGTATGTGTGCAAGAGATTGTGCGCGCGTGTGCGTGCATGCTAGTGTAAGAGGTTGTGTGTGTGTGCGCGTGTGCGTGTGTACCTGGGGCTGCAGGCAGCGCAGCAGGCTGAAGACAGTGAAGAAGCGTCCCAGCGTGTCGGCCAGGTGCTGCTGCACCATCTCCCTCCCAATGCGCAGACAGATCAGCGCCATGAGGCTCAGAGTCTTCAGACACAGGGCGGAGCGGGTCTGCACCCCGCTGGGGAACCTGGGGGGGCACACAGTCAGATATATACACACAGTCAGATATACACACTCACACATAGGTCAGATATATATACACACAGTCAGATATATACACACAGTCAGATATACACACTCACACACAGTCAGATATATACACACAGTCAGATATACACACATACACAGTCAGGTAAACACGCACACAGTCATATATACACACTCACACACAGTCATATATACACGCACACACAGTCAGGTAAACACGCACACAGTCATATATACACACACTCACACACAGTCATATATACACGCACACACAGTCAGGTTAACACGCACACACAGTCAGATATATACACACAGTCATATATACACACGTTCATAAACAGTCATATACACGCACACACACACTTGGATGGACCATTATGCTCCCATTCCCCCCAGTGCAGTCCTTTCTAGAGGGAGCGCGTCTTGAATACTAATGGCCTTACGGGTGGCATGTCATCACACAGAGAAAGGTGGAGGAATTGCAATCGTCAGTAATTTGTGTCATTATTTTTCATGCAGGACATAAAACCAATTCTCCTCACAATGGAGGCTAAAAGATCACGTGCAGGGAATTGGTTTTATGTCCTACTTGAATCATAACGACAGCCGGGATTCATGAGCGGGGCGTTTACGCAATAAAACTTTTATTCAATTGTTTTTATTTAATCGTAGAATCGTTTAAATAGCAGAGCCAAATGTACCAAGCGGTGTGTGTGTGCGTGTGTGTGTGTGTGTGTGTGTGTGTGTGTGTGTGTGTGTGTGTAAAATAGTGATTGTGTACATGTGTGCGAGTACCTGACTGAGAGAGTGAGTACCTGAGTGAGTACCTGAGTGAGTGAGTACCTGAGTGAGTTTACTCCATCTGTGGGGTGGTGAGTGAGTGAGTGAGTGAGTCTGTGTGTATCAGAGTGAGTATGTGAGGTTTACCCCATGTGAGTGAGTGAGTGAGGTTTACCCCATGTGTGGGTTGGTTAGTGAGTGAGGTTTATAGGGCTGGCCCGAATTATTCGAATATTCGTTCGGAAAATTAGTATTTGAAGCTTAAATCAGTATTCGGAGCTTCGTTTTGTTTTGTTTTTCCACGTAGGTGACGTTACCAGAGCGAGGGAGGCAAACTATAAGCGTCAGCGACACCAAGCAGAGAAGCGAGAGAGGTGGAGGAAGAATAGATATCTTGTTTCCCTTTACTTTATAACCCAACATTAGCGGGATCTCTGGAGGAAAAGTAATACTTAAAACCTTAGCGCTTTTGTTTGTTTACGTTCGCTGTACAGCTCCGCGCCAATCAACTGTGACTGGCTTGCTGCAGAGCGTGAGCGTCTTGGGAATACCCGGTCAATATAATGGATATAATATGGACACATAAGACAATCAATATTCGGTATTTGTTATGGATTTATTGTACAAATTCCCTGAAAAGATGCACGTTCCAGGATGAATTGAAAAGCTCCCGTAAGGGCTGAGATGGCAGAGAACAGCTGATTTGGAACGGAGCAACAGCTGTTCGCTTTCACGGGGAAAAACTAAGGAACTTCAACCTACTTAGGCCTACAAATTAACGTTCAAAAGCTATTAAATCTCAACAAAATATGCAGAAACTGTCAAAATCGGTTCCAGGGAGTATATAGGGATTATTAATGTTGTTTTTGATGGTGTTTTTTTCTGGAACAAGTATTCGAATATTCGCTCTGAAAAACCAACGAATATCCGAAGCCTGAAAAATGGCATTCGGGCCAGCCCTAGAGGTTTACCCCATGTGACCGAGTGAGTGAGTGAGTGAGTGAGGTTTACCCCATGTGTGGGGTGGTTAGTGAGTGAGGTTTACCCCATGTGTGGGGTGGTTAGTGAGTGAGGTTTACCCCATGTGTGGGGTGGTTAGTGAGTGAGGTTTACCCCATGTGACCGAGTGAGTGAGTGAGTGAGTGAGTGAGTGAGGTTTACCCCATGTGCGGCGTGGTGAGTGAGTGAGTGAGTGAGTGAGTGAGTGAGGTTTACCCCGTGTGCGGCGTGGTGAGTGAGTGAGTGAGTGAGTGAGTGAGTGAGTGAGTGAGTGAGTGAGTGAGTGAGTGAGTGAGGTTTACCCCATGTGCGGCATGGTGAGTGAGTGAGTGAGTGAGTGAGTGAGTGAGTGAGTGAGGTTTACCCCATGTGCGGCGTGGTGAGTGAGTGAGTGAGTGAGTGAGTGAGTGAGTGAGTGAGTGAGTGAGTGAGGTTTACCCCATGTGCGGCATGGTGAGTGAGTGAGTGAGTGAGTGAGTGAGTGAGGTTTACCCCATGTGCGGCATGGTGAGTGAGTGAGTGAGTGAGTGTTACCCCATGTGCGGCGTGGTGAGCAGCTCCAGGAGGGGCAGCAGGATGTCCTGGTTGATCTTCATCAGCATGTCCATGAGCGTGGTGTCCGAGAGGAAGACGATGATCTTCTGGGTCAGCACCACCGCGCCCAGAAGCCCCGCCTCCTTGCGCGTGTTCAGACGCTGCGACGAGGGCGGAGTCACCTGAGGGGGCGGGGCCAGAACCGGACAGCGGCACAACGTGGTTATAGCACATCCATAAGAAGGCCACATGACATAGATGGATTTACATGTGCTTTGGGATGCCTACTATGTTGTCTTGTCTTGTGATGCCTTGCCTTTATATTTTTACTGCACCTTCAGATGTAGCAATTTAATGTTGTTGTATAGGTGACAAATAAAGTCTATCTATCTATCTATCTATCTATCTATCTATCTATCTATCTATCTATCTATCTATCTATCCATAAAAAGTATATCTATCTATTGAACATTGACATGACATTGGGAATCGAACCCAGTGCCTTTCGGATGAGTAGAATACCATAGACGCAACACTGTAAGGCATTGATTACATTGTCTATTTAAATGGGGATGGATTATACCACCAGGTGTGAGTGTGATTAGCCAATATATATGATATCAATCATGTATCTAGGTGGACACTCACGCTTGTGATATCCCTAACAGCTTGTAAAGGCTAATCCCGCTCACACCTGGAGGAACAACAGGGGCTTAAAGACAACCAGGGGGTCATTCTCCCACCAGGTAGCCGATGTAGGGCAGGTACTGGTAGGTGAGCACCGGCTCCCCGTAGAGCTGTGCGATGTAGAGCAGGCTCTCCAGGACCGGCTCTGCCGTCAGGTCTCCGGCCACGGGCTTCCTCTCGTACACGCTGCCCATGGCCACGCCCTCCAGACTGCTCTCCTCCGACAGGGGGGCCAGGAACTGGTGCTTCTCCGGCCCTGGACGGACACAGAAGAGCAGGCAGAAAGGAAATCTCTTTGTTATCAAAAAGGTGCATTGATCAGTCACGTTATTTTTTTTTCTGTGTATATTCAGACGGATCAATTTAGCTCAGGAGGTAGAGCGCGTTGACGTGTAACCTGAAGGTTGCTAGTTCGATCCCCGGCTCCATTCAAGCATTGAGGTGTCACTGAGCAAGATACCTCACCCTGAATGCTCCTGATGAGCTGGCTGGTCCGTCGGTGTGCATGAATGGTTGCATGCCGCTTTGTTGCTCTTAATTTAAATGTACATTTATATCTATACAAATAAATACAACAGCATGATCGTGGAGATTTTTCGTATCAAATACTGAGGCTAGACTCTCCTCCAAAGACATGCATCACAATACGAAGAGACCGTTCCCACCACGTACTCACCGACATAGCAGGTGGTGAGCAGTCGCAGAAGATTCCTGGCCACGTAGCGAGACGTCACCGTGGGACCCAGCTTCGCAGTCAGCCACCTCACCGTTTTGAAGACCGTTACTGTGGACACGCATTGAATGAAGTCATTTACATTTAGGACATTTAGCAGACGCCATCATCCAAAGCGACTTGACTCTCTCTTCTAGTAAGAAGAAAGAGAAACAACAATATATGGCTGTCGGTAAAGTTAGGATGTTCATAGAACCAAGTGCCCAGCACTTGTTAACCCCTTCCCCGTATACAATAATATAGCTAGGATAGGATGCTACACAAGTAAGATTTTTAAGTGCCGGGACTTACAACTTACAATAAGTGCGTACATTAAGAGCCAGGACGTTCAACTTAGATTGAGTGCGTACATTAAGTGCCAGTCGACACTGAAAAGCCACAACAGAGGAAGCCGCCCCCCATAAACCAACCGCTCCTCCTCACTCACCTAGAAGTATCTTGTGCTCCTTCTCGTCCGAGCCGTCCATCGGGTCGTGGTCGTCCTCCTCCTCGACGCCTTTCTCAGACTCCTCCAGCGTCATCCCGTTCAGGAACTCCTCCTCCAGGGTGCCCACCGTGTCCTCGGTGCCGCCGGAGAGCGAGAGCTCCCCGGCGGGGTCGTCGGGGCCCCCTCGGCCCTCGGCCGTCTCCGGGGTCTCCTCCTCCTCCAGCTCCCCCACGTCCTCTCCCTCGCTGGCGGGCTTCAGGTCCTGGCTGCTGTCGGCCGAGCGGAGGCTGGCCCGGTCCCGCGTCGAGTCCCCGTCCCCGATGGACAGCTCGCTGGCGCTGCTCTTGTCGCTGAGCTTGCCCACGCTCATCGACTCCTGGTCTTGCTCCTTGGCTCCGGCCGAGCTCTGGCCGTGCTGCTTCCCGGCAGCGCCGCCACCGCCACCGCCGCCCGCCCCGCTGTTGACGTAGAAGCCGTTCTGGAAGTCCTCGCCCTCGGAGAGGAACACCTGGTCGCTGAGGCTGAGCCCCGAGGAGTAGTCCACCAGCCCCGTGTCCCCGCCCACCCCGACGCCGACGCTGCCGCCGCCCCCCACCTTCCCAGTGACGGACCCCGACGACGCGCGCCCCTCGCTGCACTGGTAGTCTTCCTCCTCTTCCTCCTCCCCCAGGGTGCACGTCCCGCCCCTCAGGCGCTTCCCCTCCCCCGCCCCCGAGCCGGCGGCGCAGCCCTCGAAGCCCGTCATGACCTGCAGCACGTGGGGCAGCAGGCTGGACAGGAAGGCCTGCAGGCCCAGCCGGGCGATGAGCTGCAGGACGAAGCAGTCGGTGTACAGGTAGAAGCGGCCGCGCAGGCACCGCGGGTTCTCGTAGACGCTGACCAGGGGCTTCAGCAGGAACTTGGTGGCATTCCTTGGGCCCAGCACGCGGGCGATGGGCTCGAACATGTACCAGGCGGCGTAGACGGCGGTGGACTCCTCCAGCATCAGGGATAGGACGAACGGCAGGAGGATCTCCAGACCTTCTGCGTTGATGTTCCCCAGGAGGAGAGTCTCCAGCTGCTGCCAGAGCTGGAACACCACGTCCCTGCCCTGGAGGCCACAGGCCGTCTCCATCTTGTGGTGGTAGGAGAAGATGAACTGGTGCAGGGCCGGGAAGTACGTCGGGAAGGGGAAGGGGGTGACGACGGGGTTCAGCAGCAGGCAGGGACTGGGAGGAGGCAGTCCCTCGTGGATCGGCTCGTAATTGAAGAGCAGCGGGCCAGGGCCCTGCGCGAGCTCCGCGCTCGCTCTCCCAGAGTGCTTCCGGATCAACAGGAGGGTCTCCAGGGCGTGGTGCAGGGACAGGGGCACGTCGCGCAGGTTGGAAGAGCAGAGCTTCTTCACGGCCTGGAAGCGATCTCTGAGCGGGGCGCCCGGCGCCAGGCCCCTCAGCTTGGGGGAGTAGAATATCTCGGCGATGACCACGCCAAGCGCCTGAATGTCTCTCTGAAAGAGCTCCGGTACCGAGGTCAAGGACTGGCCCACCGTCCTCGGTGCCCTCGTCTCGTTCCCGGGCTCCATGCGATGTGGTACCTCCGCATGAAGGCTCTTCACCAGGAAGTTGTTCAGCTTCTCCAGCTCTTCCAGGGGCTGCAGGGGGTTGAATCCCTCCGGCAGGATGATCTTAAAGTCGTCGGCGTTGGCGACGGTCGCGCTCCCCTCTGCGTGCTTCTTGCCCGATGCGCCTCCTTTCTGCAGCATCGCGCTACGGAAGCTCGGACCCAGGCCACCGGTGCTGCTGCCCCGGCCCTCCCCGGGCAGTGAACTCGGGGACTGGGAGATGATGAGGGCCGGGTGTTCGCCTGCCATCTTCCCTCCGGCGGCGTGCATGCACGGCAGCGGCGCCGAGGTGGCCCCCGAGCCAGAGCCCAACGAGTCCAGGGCTTCCATCCCTTGCTCCAGGTCTTCGTCGCGGTCCACCATGGTCCAGCCGCTGGACTCGCACCCCGCCGTCTCCTGCACCGTCCCGTCCACAGCGTCCGTCAGGGTCTTCGTCGGGCGGACCTGCACGTCGAGCTGCGTGGCGAGGCCCAGGAGAGGGGGCTCCGGCGGGGCGTACTGGTACGGGTGGAGGCGGGGCGGGTGGGGCTGGTCGAACAGCTGCACCACCCCGAAGCTGGTGAGGTTGGTGTGGTTGTCCACCAGGTGCAGACACACGTTCTTGGCCTTGACCGCCTCCTTCCCCGACAGCTTGTGGCCGAAGGTGAGGTCGATCCAGTGGTGGAGGTGCTGGGACACCTCCCTGCTCTCCAGCATGCCCCGGTGCACCTCGATGAAGTCCTCGTAGGAGCTGCACCACGCCGGCACGTCCAGGTCAGGCATGTCGGCGTGGACCGAGCGGAATATGGAGGGGTCCGTGTAGAACTCGGGGATGCACTCGTCGGGGGTCCAGCTCTGCATGCGCTCCATGCTGGCCGGGTACTCGTTGGGCTCCCACTGGGAGCGCACGTGGCTGCACAGCAGCGGCTTAGGCGTCTGCCGCGCCTTGTACACGTAGTACGTGATGTCCGACAGCACGTCCGAGATGTGGTGCGGCACGTGGAGGTGGTCCGACGGGCCCGCCCCGCCGCCGCCGCCCCCGCCCAGGTCCCCGCCCACGCCGCAGCCCCCCGGCCCGTTGCCCCCCGCGGCCGCCAGGGCCTCTTTGGTCATCTCGTAGGTGAAGTCCAGCTGCTTGTCGCCCTTGTTCAGCCGGAACTTGGACCTGCGCAGGTCCCGGAAGCGGCCGAAGGGCACGGTGAAGTCCGCCACCCAGGGCAGCACCGGGTGGTAGTTGGGGTCCCCCGCCCGCCGCCCCACCAGCCGGTTCAGCTCCATCAGGTAGCAGAAGTTGCTGACGCGGCCGTGGACCCAGTCCAGCACCAGCGCCTTCAGCCCGTCGAAGCAGTCCCCGCACAGGGCCCGGTCGCCCCCGCTCACACACACGGCGTCCGACGGCGGGACGTTGCGAGGCCCTCGTCGGCCCGCCGCGACGCAGCCGTCCGCCCCGCCGGCGACGCCCGCGTCCTCATAGTGCGCCAGGTTGAGGCGGAGCCGGCTGCACAGCTGGTCATCCACGGCGATGTCCTGCAGGGACAGCTCCCCGACGGACAGCCCCGCCGCGTGGCAGGCCTGCAGCGCCGTGAGCACCTGGTACAGGATGAACAGCACCTTGGCGTGGCTGTTGGCCAGCTTGGCGGGGCTGTAGGAGACGACGTCGTGCAGGGAGTACTGGCTGTAGGGCAGCACCACGTAGAGCACCTCGGCCGTCTCCAGGAGACACTCGGCCCGCAGGACGTTGGGGCACAGGGGGGCCCCCGGGGACCTGTGGGACGGGGCCGCGGCCGACTGGAAGGGGCTTTCTTTGTCCTTTTCTCGGGCCGGGGAGAGGGACGGAGACACTTTGTCCGTGGAGATGAAGGAGGAGTTGAAGAGCTTCTGCAGCGCTTGACGCACGGCGTCGAGGGCGGTGATCTGCGTCTGCTGAGCGGCGCCGGCGTACGGCTGCACGCGCTCGCGGTGGGCTTCGCGCCAGAGGTTCCTGGAGGGGAGGAAACCGGAACAACACCGTCGCTGATGGGTCCGTCTCACTCCGTGAAATCACCCATATTAGGAGTTTCAGATGATGAGTTGTACATCAGTAGTTACATTTTGAACTCACACGATGGTGGACACACATACACACACACACACACACACACACACACACACTTTTTGGACTCTACGCATCCCAAAGTTGAAGTGCGTTCTCATTGATGACGAGACACAGTGACACACACCCTACCTGACATTCTGCTGGGACACACAGAGCATGGTCCTCATGAAGGAGTCCGGCGGCATGGCGCCCTCTCCCTGGTGCCCAGGGTCCCTGGCCAGCCGGTAGCCCAGCCGGCTCTTCCTCAGGCCCTGGACGCACACCCGGGTCCAGCCGGGGGGCAGCTTGGCTTGGGAGCGCTGGAGGTACGTGCGGACCTCGCCATCGCTGATGCTGTCGGAGCGCGGGCAGCGCGGCAGCCTCCTCTCCCGCAGCCCCGTCACCCAGCGGGTGGGCACCAGGGCCACCAGCTCATGGGGGCTCGGCCCCGGGCCCAGCTGTCGCCGGTCGATCCCCAGGTCCCGCTCCACCGCTGGCAGCAGCCACTCCATGGTGAAGGTCCGATGTCTGCCCAAAACTCACGCGCGGTCCGGATGCATGCAGCGCCCCCCCTCCCCCACTCACACTTCCATTGGGTTATAAACGCAGGACTACAAGAGCCCTACATTTATGTGGTGCGGTTCGTCTCCCGCGAGGGTTCTGCAGAGGACCTATCTGAAACAGAGATATAACCGTTAGATCTGGGCGGCATGTGCCTCAGGAGGTAGAGCCGGTTGACTGGTAACCGGAAGGTTGCTAGTTCAATCCCTGGCTACTCCTAGCTAGAGTGTCGAGGTGTCCCTGAGCAAAACGCCTCACCCTCAGAGGCTGCTGACGAGCTGGCTGACACTATGCGTGGTTGACACCGCCGTCGGTGTGTGAATGTGTGCATGAATGGGTGAAGGTTAAGCAATATTGTAAAGCGCTTTGAGTGGCCACTGGTTAGTAAAGCGCTGTATAAATGCAGTACATTTACCATTTATACCGCTTTATTAAAAATGTGCTTTCCACTCTACAATGTGAAGACACCAGCCACAGGGAAGTTACACATTGGAAGCCAGTGCTATTTTGTAATCGACACAGGATGTCATTTTAGTGACACATGTTTTCAATCTGGGAGCCAAGCTCACATGACTTGGCTGCCAAGACCCCATGTGCAAAGGAGAAATAACTATCCCTGGGCTCAGAACGCGATACCCTGAGGGAGGCTGACCGTGAAACGATACAAGCCGAACACAAGGAGAAACTCAGTACTCAGAGTTTAAACTTAAGAAGAACATACCTCACAAAATTACCTAGATAAGGATTGACTGAACTTAGCAGGTCTGGATTCAGAGATAAATTATAACAGATATGTCCTCTCTACAGATACATGTCGTTTGGTAGATAATCAAACATGTAGACTTATGTACAGCCCTGGTGGGCTGTTTTAAAATAAGAATGGATACAGTTTGATTATGCATTAATGCAATATGTTCCGATTTTATAGCGGGAAGCTACAAATTCTGACAGACAGCGGTTCAACAACAACAACACGTTTATAACTACAGTGGCAGAGAGTTCACCAACACACAATACAACACTTATTCCGCACTTTCTTAATAAACAACCCTCACTTTAGCCCGTCATTTGCATGATGCAGTCTGCAGAGTGGCCTTCTGTCTTAAGTTCCCCACTGGAAGAAGTACCGACCCCAGATCGGCTGATAAACACCCAGCTAACGAGAGCCGCTCTCCAGGGACCCCCAACATCACGCACGGAGGCGAGATGCACCATAACGTGGACGCAGCGGTTACCGGACACCAAAACACTAACTCATCAACGCATTCAAACACCATGAGGATAATTTAACGTGACAATAGCTCACCTCTCCCAACTTGTAGCTAGCAGCCAGTGCAGAAGGCGAAGTTTCGCTTCCCCATCGGCGGAGCGCAGGACGTGGCGTCAAGACGCTCTTAAACGCAGACCAGTGAGGCGCGTTTCTCTGAGGCCGCTCGTTTCCTGCTCCGGTAGGTTCAGATAGACAAAGTCAGACACAGTCAGCCATCCGAGGGTGATTTTGTGCAACGTTATGTGCAGCCATGTTATTTCCAGTAGCACTCACGTGATCCCGCTGTAACTGCCTGTCACGTGACCAGTGTCTCTTTCCTATAAGATAAACTAAACAGTGGTAATAAGTGATGATTATTAAGTAATGAGGTGTAGAGGTTAGATAAAGTATTAACATTTACGAATCGGTGAAGATGAGTGAGACCGATCCACGTTCATCCAATGTTTTTTGTGTCCTTGCGTCTGAACTGCAGTAAACGTTAAATCCACGTGGTGGCGCCATTTCTCTTCTCAGCATTCCGTGGCATTGTTTTATGGTCCATAATTTTTTTAAATTTCATATCCTTCCTATGTTTCAATTTATTTTTGTGTGTGTGTTAATCTTGACCTCTCGTTGGTTAATAGAAATCAGGATGCTTTTATTCCCTATATTATTTTTGCACATCTAAGCATCAAGACAAGCCTATACCGATATGCTTACCATGCTACCGTAGGCCCACTAAGCAGACCAATAAGACCACATGAATAAGTATAAAAAAAATAACGTCCGAATCTGAATTCTACTAGCTATTCTATTTATATTGCTCTAATACTTTTGTCTATTTTCATAACGGGGATGTTTTTATAGGGTGAGAAGCTCATGAGGAACTCGGATTAGAGCCGCTGCTCCTTTACTTAGAAAGGAGTCAGTTGAGGTGGTTCGGGCATCTGGTAAGGATGCCCACTGGGCGCCTTCCTTGGGAGGTGTTTCAGGCACGTCCAGTGGGGAGGAGACCTCGGGGAAGACCCAGGACTAGGTGGAGAGATTATATCTCAACACTGGCCTGGGAACGCCTCGGGATCCCCCCGTCAGAGCTGGTCAATGTGGCCCGGGAAAGGGAAGTCTGGGGCCCCCTGCTTGAGCTGCTCCCCCCGCGACCCGACCCCGGATAAGCGGATGACGATGAGGATGAGGATGAGGATGTTTGCATCATCTTCCCCTGCGTCAAAGCAAGGGTAGGCCACTACGTTTGCAGAGAAGGCCCCACTAGGACAACGAATTAAAGCTTTCCTCATCCCAGCAGTCCACCTCAAGCGCCGTAATTGCTGTCAGCGACGATTCGAAGAACATGAGATTTTCTGCACACTGTGTTCTGTCCACAAGAACATTTGAAACACAAACGGAAGCGACGTGGCCTTTCCTTCGCTTTCCTTTGCCCCTGCATAACGTGGCAGGCTCGCTCTGTGTGAGAAACACGCTGGATTGAGTTTAGATCTATTAAGGGTAAAATAATAGTTGTTGCAGTGGTAGACACTGTGCGTGCACCAGACGCGGTATCAATGACGGGAACTATCCTAGCCTAATCTACTCGCATAGGCCAATTTGCGATGATAATAACCTGCACCCTGGTCTCTGAACTCCTCCCACCGGGTCTTGTGGGTAACTGAGGACCCTGCGAGCGACAGACACCAAAACAACTGCAGAAAGCCCCCAGGAACCTGCAGAAAGCCTTCTACCGCTGCAGTCTGAGGCAGTCTGGTGCTCTGGTGGCGCACCGGGGTGCAGATGAGGGACCGTGAGTGTAACCTGCTCCGCGGACGTGCACTATACAGAATCAAACTGCTTCTGATGCATTAATTGAAACAACTTCCAATGCTCATGGTGAATGTATTTTTTTCTGACTGTTGGTATTCTGATCAGTGGAGAGCGGACTGCATCCGAGCTACATCGGGTTCTGCTTTACTTTTGCAATGAGAATAAAATCGAATCGGATCTTTTATTGTTCACCTTAATGACATACGGTCATATAATGTTAATAATAATAATGATAATAAAAGTTAATAATGTTTTAGTATTATTTTTTAGCATGAATATCCTGCTTGCAGTCTGCAGATGATTAAAATATACCTAACGGGTAAACGAGGCCTTAACCGTCGGCATTTCTGTCATTTTTTCTATTATAATGTTTAATAAAAATATAATAACGATAATCGCAAGGGCAATGGACATGTCATGTGGACAATAGTCCTCAGACACCGGATTCCCCGGTGTCCGGTTACCCCGCTGCCGGAGCAATCTGAGGGAATCCGATGTCGGCGAGTCCGACTGTGACCTGAGCGGGTGCACGTGTCAAAGTAATGGTTATGGTGCGCGCGCACCATAACCATTACTTTGGCTAGTAATGAATGATAAGTGATAAGTGATGTGACGATGATGAGGAGCATGGAGGAGGGCGGGAGTCGGCAGGTTCAGAAGAAGTGATCTCAGGCTTTTGATCCCCCCCACCAGCTCTCTGCCCCCTCTCTCCCTCTCCCTCCCTCTCTCTCCCCCTCTTGTCCTCTCTCACTCCCCTCTC
The DNA here is from genome assembly GCF_902167405.1 of Gadus morhua. Classification (NCBI taxonomy): domain Eukaryota; kingdom Metazoa; phylum Chordata; class Actinopteri; order Gadiformes; family Gadidae; genus Gadus; species Gadus morhua. The sequence continues at coordinate 13,918,599 of NC_044063.1, forward strand.
TCCCTTTCTCCCTCTCTACTCTCTCCCTCCCTCTCCGTCACCCCCCCTCCCTCCTCTCCCTCTCTCCCTCCTCTATCTCGCCCTCCCCCCTCCCTTTCTCCCTCCTCTCCTCTCCCTCACTCCCTCCCCACTCTCTCCCTCTCCCTCCCCCCCCCCCTCTCTCCCTCCTCTCTCTCTCCCTCTCTCCCCCCTCTCCTCCACAATGCACTCCGTGAGTGGACTGCAGTCCCTCGGTTCTCTTTTATCTGATGGAGGACTCCCCCTTTCCCCCCGCCTCTCCGGGTGGTAAAAAGGCCCGCCATGGCGCTCGCCGACTTACTTTCCTCGGCTTTTTTCGCGCTTTGCTGGCTATGGCCTTTTTCACGCGTCTCCGAAACCGAAAGAACGAGGCTATCCTGCTGGTCGCCCCGTTAATCTTCCTCCCGCTGCCCCTGGTGATCGGCACTTCGGTATGTACCCAGCAAACACACACTTTGGGTTTGTTTTGTCTGCATCCTTAGTTTTTAGTCAGTCATATTACGCATTTCACTTTTACGCATTTGCGTAAAACTCTGACAGCTGCTGTTGCACATTTACGCATTTGCGTAAAACTCGGACGGCTCTTGTGGGGACTAGAACCGTTCGCGGAACAGTCACCTGTTGATGCGCCATACGGTCCCGACAAGAGTCGTCAGAGTTTGGGTTCAGTTTACCTGTTGATGCGCCATACGGTTCGCCTGTTCAACATGCATGGGAGCAACATGTATGGGAACCGGCCCGTGTTGCCGCAGGCTGCCCTCACACTCTGAGCTGTGATTGTAACTCTTTGTTGTGAACACGGAGCAGGGGTCAAGTCCAGCGTGGGAACAGAACGGTGTCACCCCTGCTGCATGTCACACGTAATGACCCTGTTGTGATAAGTCAGTCACACAACGGAATGAATTGAATTTAATATCTTGTTATTTCGAACGGTTAGGAAAGAAAAAGAAAAAAATAAGCAATAATAAACAATAAAATAAAAGGATGAAACAAGTTACAATTAAGTAATATTTACAAACAATGAAAGCCAAAAATGTAAAATAAACGGTCTAACACTTGCTCTACCCGTTCCAAATGGGGTGAGAAGAAGAAAATCGTATTTAATCTCACCCATTCTCCCTAAATTATTGATCCATAATCAGTTACCAGCTTCCTAATTACTGATATGAAATTCCTTATCATAAATATACATGAGTTGACGGAATATAATCTTTCCTGGAAACAATCATGTTCACACAGATGTTGGCATGGATTTATTTTACCATGTCCCTCAACGTCGTCTAAGTGAAAGGCATGCTGTTGTGTAGTGGCAGGTGATTTAACCTCAGAAACTTAAACTTCAACCCCCTGTTATCTGAGCCCAGAGCTACTTATTCACTTTCCGCCCGGTAATAAATATGGAGCAGGACAGAAGCCTGTGTTGTCTGTTCTGTTGTGTTTTACCCTTCATCTGACACCACTGAGCAAGTGTCACCCTTGTCTGATCTAAAACAAGGTGTGTGTGTGTGTGTCTGTGTGTGTGCCTCTGTATTCGGGTCTGTATGTATGTGCGTGTGTGTGTGTTTGCTTATGTATATGTATTTTTGTTACTGTGTGTGTGTGTTTTCACTAATGTGTGTGTGTGTTCACTAACGTGTGTGCGTTCACTAACGTGTGTATTCATTTACTTGTGTGTGGTTGTGTTTGTGTGTTTTTATTAACGTGTGTGTGTTCACTAACGTGTGTGTGTGTGTTTTATGTGTATCTTTGTGTTTCCACTAATGTGTGTGTGTGTGTGTGTGTGTGTGTGTGTGTGTGTGTGTGTGTGTGTGTGTGTGTGTGTGTGTGTGTGTGTGTGTGTGTTCCTGGTGCTCCAGGTGGCACAATGTGCTTACGTGATCATCCTGATGGCGGTGTTCTGGTGCACCGAGGCGCTCCCATTGGCCGTCACCGCCTTGCTTCCAGTGCTGCTCTTCCCCCTGTTCGGCATCATGCAGTCCAAAGACGTGAGTCTGCCCCCCTCCCGCCCTGACCCCCCAAGAAAGGGCCTTCTCAGGGCGGTGGAGGGGCCTGTGTTTACTCTCTGTGTCAGGCCCATCGATGAATCATTGACTGTCATTGACCTTTACAATCAGGGCATTAAGCAGACGCTTTTATCTAAAGCGACTTACATAAGTACATTTGTCAGAAGAAAAGGAAACAACAATATATCTCTGTCGGTACAGTAAGGATGCTCATAGAACCAAGTGCCAAGTACTAGCAATTGATATGTTAACCCATTCCCCGTACACAACAAAGATAGCATAAGATGCTACACAATGCTAAGTACTATTCTTAAGTCTGTCGTTCTCATCGGTCGACACAAGAGTGGGCTCTAAGTGGCCGTGGTTGTTTGGGTGCCTCCAGGTGTGCATGCAGTACCTGAAGGACACCAACATGCTGTTTGTGGGCGGGCTGCTGGTGGCTGTGGCCGTGGAGCACTGGAACCTCCACAAGCGCATCGCCCTCAGGGTGCTGCTGTGTGTCGGCGTGCGGCCTGCGCTGTGAGTGGCTGAAGAGGGGACACACCCACCCTAGTGGGGGCACACACACCCGTGATACACCCCCCCCTACTGGGGACGCACACCCCTACTGGTGATACACACCCCTATTGGCGACACACACCTCTACCAGAGATCCACACACCTACTGGGGACACACACCCCCACTGATGATACACACCCCTACTGGTGATACACATGTGATACACAACCCCCTACTGGGGACACACACCCCCACTGATGATACACACCCCTACTGGTCATACACATGTGATACACACACCCCTACTGGTGATCCACACCCCTACTGGTGACACACACCCCTACCAGTGATACACACCCCCTAATGGTGAAACACACCCCTACCGGTGTCAGCTTTACAATCACCACTGTCCTCCAAACATCCTTAAAGAGCTCTTGAATCCGTTGACAGGGCTGATATGTAATCACCAACCCAGTAATCAGCTCGTCAATCAGCCGCCACCCCGCACGGCCCTGAACAACACGAGCGAGAGCAACAACAAAACACATTCTTTCTGACATCATTTAAAATTCCAAAATAGTAAACACTCATTCGGCATCTCAACGAGCCGGGTTTATTATGGTCCTGCACTTGTCTGAGAAACACAATTAGAATCTCAGACAGGAACAGCACAGGACAGCACAGCCAGACGGCCTATTACAGTTCCCACACGTTCACCCCTTCGTCCATCAGCACATCAACCACAAACACATACTATAAGCTAATGCATACAGCACACACACACACACACACACACACACACACACACACACACACACACACACACACACACACACACACACACACACACACACACACACACACACACACACACACACACACATCCGTCTGACTGGCTCCGTGTGCTTCCAGCCTGATGCTGGGCTTCATGGGCGTCACGGCCTTCCTCTCCATGTGGATCAGCAACACGGCCACCACCGCCATGATGGTGCCCATCGTCCAGGCCGTGCTGCAGCAGCTCAACAGCGAGGGGGAGCCAGGAGAGAGCCCCCCCATCCTCTGCTCTTCGGAGGACCCGGGCCTGGAGGTGGAGGGGGAGACCAAGCCGCCCTCCAAGCCCACCAAGCAGGCAGAGGCACAAGGTCCGCTGATAAGGCCCTCGGCCCGGCCGTAGCACTGTCTGGGAGTCGTTAAAGCTCAGATAAGACGGGGTTAGTGATCCCTGGGCGGGGAGGGGCAGGCGAGATATGACAACAAGATATGAAACATGCATAGAAAACAATAGAAAACTTGAAATAACAAACTTTCAATAAGGTACTACACTCATCTGGATGTAAAAGGATTAAGGCCTTAAGATGAGGTGCAGCAGTTCAAAGCCAAAGGATTACCTTGGCATTGAGCACTGTGTTATATTATGTAATTACATGGATCAAGTGTAAGCACATTATATCAAGTACAATATCAAGTGTATCGAGTACAAGTACACAAGACAAGTGTACATTATTTGTAAGGAGGCAGAGAGGAAAAACTGAATAACCATTCAACAAGGTCCACCATTTACAAAGCTTATGAACAGGCACAAATATACAGATTTGTTTAAAAAAAACATGCATATATATATATTTAAATAACAAAATTACATATTATTTATGAGTGGGGAGTACTGCATACAAATGATAAAAGTGTTTAGAGTTACCAAATCAGCTGGAACAATACGACTAACGAGGGAAATGAGGCCATCCTTTGCAAGACTGCAGTTGGAATGTCCCCATTCTTTTATTGTGTAGTACATAACACTACAGATGAGACGGCACTATTCAGCCCGTGACTCGTGTACTTCGGCCTCCCAGTGGTGGTGACCTTCCTGGACGCCTCACTGGAGCTCGCCCGGCGCAAGGAGCAGGCGGAGAACAAGAGGATGTGTAAGGGCATGATCCTGTCCATCTGCTACGCCGCCAGCATCGGAGGCACCGCCACGCTCACCGGCACCGGCCCCAACCTGGTGCTCACGGGCCAGATGAACGAGTGAGTGTCCTGTTGGAGGACTGCTCACTAGCAGACGCCCTCATTTGCAATGAAAGTCAGTGTTCAGATAATTATATTCAATTGTATTTGTGTAGCCCCTTATCACAGGTACAGTCTCAAAGGGCTTAACAGGCCAGTGACCCCCCCCCCCCCCCCCCTGACCCTAGCCCCCCAGAGATCAAGAAAAAACTTTAAGCAAGGAAGAAATCTTGAGAAGGAATGCAGAGTGAGGGTTCCCTTCTTCCAGGGATGATCAGGAGTACAATGGGTGCTATAATTGACATACATACACAAGGCCGCCTTAATGCCCGGGCTTGCCTGGGCTGAAGCCCCAGGGTCTATGCCGATCGGGGGGCCTATCATGAGCTGCAGTAAAAAAAAAAGAAACCTCAGCCCCAGGGCCCAATGGCAGGTTAAGGCAGGCCTGTACATACTGTACATACAGGCAAAACATACATGGCATTAAGGACCAGACAGCTTGCTCAAGGCACAGAGAATTATATCATATTCGTCCTCATATTTTACAATGTAGTGTTTTATGATTTGTTGTTGTGTTAGTCACCCCCAAAACCCTCTCTCAGACTCTTTCCTCAGAACGGAGACGTGATCAACTTTGCGTCGTGGTTCGGCTTTGCCTTCCCTAATATGATCCTCATGCTCACCCTGGCCTGGCTCTGGCTGCAGTTCGTCTACATGGGATTCAAGTAAGCTCCTCGGCTGTGATGAAATGGCCTGTAACTCACCACCTAACCTGAGCTGACAGAATCTGCACCAAAACCCTTTTTCCACCGGGCGGGGAGATTAAACACTGAGGTGACACGGCGATTCCTTGTGATCCCCTTCCAAACCCCCCGTCTAGCTTCAAGAAGACCTGGGGGTGTGGCTCCGTGAAGACGGAGAAGGAGCTCGCCGCCTACAAGGTCATCCGCGAGGAGCACCGGCGGCTGGGCCCCATGTCCTTCGGGGAGCTCAGCGTGCTCGGCCTCTTCGTCCTGCTGGTGCTGCTGTGGTTCACCCGGGACCCGGGCTTTGTGGACGGATGGGCCACGAACCTCTTCAACGAAAGAGCAGAGTTCGTAATCCCGACACATCGCCGGCATCATTAGAACCCTGCTGTTGTTGTTGTTGTTTACTTCCAGAGGTCAGCCTCTGGAAGCTCTCGACACTGACTCTTCTTTCTGTTATCCTCCCAGATATGTGACCGACGCCACGGTTGCCATTTTCATCGCGATCCTCCTCTTCATTCTGCCTTCCAAAGGGCCCCGCAAGTGCTGGGGGCGGCGCAACACCTACGAAGCAGGTGACTCTGCGTTTCAGATCAACTGCACACAGTTGTCACGAGGGCGACCGTTCAATGGCAACAGCAATCAATACAAATGTGTTTTTGGTGTCGAACCTGGATCAGTTTCGCTCTGTCGTGAGGTAGGATGTTGAGAGAGGAAAAGGTCACCGCGGTCAGCTTGTTTCACCAGACTGCTCCCGTCTCCCGCAGATGAACCTTCGGGTCCCTCCGTCCCTCTGCTCACATGGAGGGTGGCCCAGAAGAAGCTGCCGTGGAACATAGTGCTTCTGCTCGGCGGGGGCTTCGCTCTGGCCAAGGGCAGCGAGGTATGCTACCAACAGCCAGCCTCACATGACCGTATCTTCTCCAGTCCCCTGCTGGCTGCTGAATCTCTACTGTTTCTGTTTTACTGTACTGTACTTCTGCCACTGTGACTCCCACAATTCTGCCTCTGATGAATACAGTCTCTCACGTCTTATCCGATCAGCTCTGTGTTCCGATGTCTCGATTCCAAAAACTAGTCATGTAATCTACTCTGATCTAATCTACATTACTATACTCTAATCTACTCAACCCTACTCTAATAGAATCTACTCGTGTATGATCTACTCTACTCTAATATAATCTACTCTGCTCTAGTTCTCTGCTCTGCTCTACTCTACTACTCTGCTCTCCTGTGCTCCACTGTACTCTCTCTGTACTCTCTGTATATAATCTACTCTTCTCTAATCTGATGTGATGTAATTTGATATTGTACATTCCTCTGTAGGTATCCGGCCTATCAATGTGGATGGGAGAGCAAATGAGTCCCCTGAAAACAATCCCTCCCTGGGCCATAGCCATCATCCTGTGCCTGCTAATCGCTACTTTCACAGAGTGCACCAGCAACGTAGCCACGGCAACGCTCTTCCTACCTGTGCTGGCCTCTATGGTAAGGATTCTCACAGATCGCAGATTTACGAGTCCCTATGGAACATGCCGTTACACAACCAAATTCCTTCAGAAGGGCAGGGACAATGGGTGATATATGCGTCGGCATTAGGGATCCTCAACGTGAAACATCTTAACGGTGGCGAGGCCTTTGGAGAGAACGCACCAATCGGAGCGCAGCAGTGAAACAACTCCCAGAGGAAGCTGGCCCATATGTCCTTGTTTGGCACTTCAATGGCGACCCATTCTGGCTGCAGATATTAGGTCCCCTTAGCTGGGCCCCTCCTCCCATTAGTAACCTGCCAAACGCACACATTCAGCCCAGTGTCCTGCACTGGGGTCCTGTTTCGCAACCCCCCTGCCGCTGAAGAATGGGAGGGCTGTGCCCAGCAAGGAGGCAGAACATGTCAAGCGGGGGTATTCAGACAGATATTTACCGAGCCCAGCCAAGCCAAGAGGGGGTAGCAGGGGGGGTGCCACAGAAAATACCCGAAGGGACAATGGAAGAGTGGATAGGAAAAGAGCATTTCATCAAGTGCATGTAAAGTTAGGGGTTGTGGCTAAACATGCCCTTTACCGAACTGCCACGGTGTATAGTCGTGCAGCATGAATGTTAGTAATTATGGACTATAAAGTATTTCCACCCTTTGTTTATTCCAAGGCCAGCAATTGTGATCGTGTCGTCCACTCCTTTGCTGTGGGGGACACGTGTAATTCCAACGCAAACCCCAAACAAAGCGTAATATGTGCCTTGGTAGTAGTCTGCCATTACAGCCACACGGGAAGTACTTTTCCCCGTTCGGCTTGTCACATGACTCGGGCCAAAACGGTACGAGAACGACTTAACGACACCCGAGTAAAAAGAGTTTTCACCCGGCGCGGCGTTACACAACGCTATGAGTCAGCGGTTACCGTGCAAAACCAAAGAGCGGCAGATGACAGTGTGTGCGGAATGTTGTCATTGGGTTCCAGAACCAGTGGGCTCTAGAATGCTACAACCCTGTTTACTGTCTCTCTCTGTGATCGGTGCAGTCCCAGTCCATCGGGATGAACCCTCTGTACATCATGGTGCCCTGTACGCTCAGCGCCTCATTCGCCTTCATGCTGCCCGTGGCCACGCCGCCCAACGCCATCGTCTTCTCCTACGGCTACCTCAAGGTGGCTGACATGGTAAGCCTCACAGCGGTTCCCCTCAGCTCAGCAGAATTATAAAGCCGGTCCACAGCTGTTGCTTTTGGTCCCTTGTTACGCAACCCTGAACAGGGTGCATCCACAGTGATGGGTAAATGTTAAATTGAATGCATTTACACAGCGCTCTTCTAACCAGTGGCCACTCAAAGCGCTTCACAATATTGCCCAACATTCACCCGTTCATGCACACATTCCCACACCGACGGCGTTGTCAACCATGCAAGAAGACCGCCAGCTCGTCGGAAGCAGCGAGGGGGAGGTGTCCTGCTCAGGGACACCTCGACACTAAGCTAGGTGGATCAAGGCTCTCGGTCGGTGACGCCCCATGTGCTTTATGTGCACCTCCCTGCTTCCTTGTCCAACAGGCCAAGACGGGCATCGTCATGAACATCATTGGGATCCTCTGCATCACCTTGGCCATCAACAGTTGGGGCAGGGCCATGTTCCAGCTGGACACCTTCCCGGCCTGGGCCAATAACACGGGGGTGTGAGCCCCCCCGTGTCGGAGCGAGGACACTGAGGACGTACCAAGCAGCGTCCAGCGGGAGCTCCAGTTCAAAGACTTCACACCAGAGAGAGACTATAGGACAACTGGGTGAACCGGGTCCTCCATGTGGGTCCCTCCCACCTGGGGAGGGAAGGCACTGCTGAATGTGAGAATTGGGGTTCAAAGGGCTGAGGAAGTGGAGTGGCAGTCATGTTTGAATTAACATTGCACCCCTAACTTAAGATAAAGCCACGTTTTGGTATTGTTAGTAAGGCATAACTGTGCCACTGGCACTCTCTTTTTCCCTCAGAATAAACATCTTTTTAGCTTCATATATATAAAATATAACCTTCATGAAAGGGCTGTCAACATCGTGAAATGGATTCAAAAGGGGTAAAGAATGGATTCAGACTCATAATAAAGAATTCGCCAATCCATTAAAGTTGCCATGTGTTGTTTTGCTAGCCTGCGAGATCATGATAATGTATTCAACAATGGCGTAGACAACCAATATTCTTACACTTATACCTTTGAAAAAAAAAGTGCATTGTTACTTCCACCATCACCCGAACTTTGACTGGTGTATGATCACTGGAAAATAGTATCAAATGTATATGATGAAAACAAATAGATGCATTGTATTTTCTGTTTTTCTCAATACTGAAGCCAGTGTATGCTGCATTTCTGGCGTTACAGCAATGGGATTAAACATAGATACATTTTATATTTAAGAGCAAATATGTATAGTTTGTATGTGTTTGAACATAAAAACATTGAAATTATCATGAAAGTCTCTTTCATCTATGTTATGTGCACGACGTTCAACGTTTTTGATTTCTCATTCATTCCTTTTTCTATTTGCAAACTCTGAACCTTTTCAGCTCAGAAACAAACAGCCATCACACCAGCATACCCCCTACCAGGTGTTCATCTCCTTATCTCTAAGACAACCCATTACCTACAACATAGTCTATGGTTTGATGGCGCAATTGTTTTCCCGCTCTGGGATCAGCAGCCGGTGACCTTGTCTCGGTGCTGATGAGCTATGATCCTGTAAACACAGTGCTCAATGCCCAGGTAATCCTTGGGCTTTGAATGGCTGCCCCTCATCTTAAGGCCACAATCCTTTTATATCCAGCCAGCCCATTTCACAAGTGTCTATTCTTCTGGATTCACCCCAACAAACCCGCGTGGTTCCTATCGCTTCGCGTTTGGAGATTCCTCTGAGAACCCGAGAATGTTTCACCAGCGTGCAAAATTGTTGTGAAACTCATGAAAGTGCTATATTCACATGTGACCTCCAGGTTGACTGTTGTGTACTCCAGCGCAGCGATATATGGCCGGGCAGGAAGGGCGGTAAACCTTTCAGCATTAGAACGGCAGAAACGGTTGTGGAAAGAGAAGGGAATGGAACGGTGTCGCACGGTCGCCCGGTGACTCAGCATCAAATAAAGGTCAGCGCTCCAGCTCAGATGGCGAGCAGCGAGGTCCCTGCCGGAGCAGCCTGACGCTGGGCGTTTTAAGGGTAGTTAACCAGCGGTCTTGGCCAGTATAATCCAGCTGGGATCCCTGTGATCTTGGATACCAGCGAGGCATAAAGCCCATGTAATTATCTTGCTCTCCTTTCCCTTCGCTGCCTTTTTGCCACCCAATCATTATCCAATTGAAACACGTTCTTTGGGATCACGGCCTCCATTATCTGCACTATGTATATACTTTAAACGGGCCGGGGACCCTCGGGTACAGCAGGGACATGATGCCAGGGCTTTAGCAGAGCTCCCTGAAGTCACAGCTCTGTTGTTTCCCTATAAGCGTGCAATGGCGTGCTGTTTGCAGGAAGAGCACCTGTAAGCATGATTGGATAGCAATCACCCTGTCAAGTGTTTCCCTGTTTGTACGAGAGCCATTGAAACACACAAACAGACACATTTTCTTTGAATCACTCATGTTCATTGGATGAACAAGAATGATTTTGATAGTAAATGAATGGTTGGTGGGTGGTTTTCAAACAACCTGGGCCATTCTCCCAGGTAACAGTATCACTTACCAGCAGAAGACAATAGAAAGCCTGTTTGACACAATCGACCCTTGACCACACTGGATCGGTTTCATGTGACTTCTGTCTCAAATTAAAGTAAAATCAGAAACTCTTACTGACTTGTCTCTGACCAGGATTAGGTGGAATTAAAGGAGATATCCGGTGTAAAATGGATCTGGGATATGTAACGAGTTGGAATGTTCGTTTGGGAGCAAAAAAGCGCGTATAGACGCATTCTTAAGTTGGCTGTTTTTATCTGATTCTACCAAAACGCTATAAACTTGGAATGATGGGGGCATAGGTTATGGTAAAAACAAAATCGTTATTTTAAACCACTTAAAAGGCTAGAAGTAGCCCGACACTTCTTTGGTAGTATGATAAGGGTCTTAACATATGAAACGAGGCATTGATAACTTTGTAATTGTACAGATTGATTATTAAAAAGGACATTTTATACAAACAATACCATCAGTAGTCCACCCGTCGACGCCATCTTGTTTTTAAGACTCGATAAGTAGATTGGTGAACACAGAGCTTGCGTGTTGTTGACGGATGGCACAATCTCTCTGTTCGTCAATCTGTTCGAGTCTTACAAATCGTTCCAAGTTTATACCGTTTTGATAGAATCGGCTAAAAAAAGCAAACTGAAGAATGCGTCTCTATGCGTTTTTTTTCTCTGAAACCAACATTCCAACTCGTTATCATACCATTTTACACCGGATTTCTCCTTTAAGGCAGGGACTGAGAGACAACAGAACGGTCTTTGGCCCAAGTGAATACGTTGGTATGAAACTACCCCCAAAGAATGTTTAATGTAGTAATTTATGTTGTATCATGCATTTTTGTGTGGATAATAGCAATCACAATTTGAAGTAATTAGATGGTATTGGCAAAATATATATCTCCCTGATGACAGTACCACTGATGTACTGAACAGGGTTTAGAGATTGGAGGGATGTGATGTGATCAGGGGACCACAGCTGTGACCAGGACTAGGGAGATCATCTTTAGTTGGATTATTTAAAACCTTTATTGTTCCCTTAGTCCAAATACTGTGACATCTCAGTACAGTCATATTTCCACTATTGCAAAACGCAGGCCTCTTGTTCTCTGGACCACACAAGCTCAGGCCTATAGACAAGATGAACAATGACTCATATGACAATAATAACTCTTTCCTCTGTTGGATACACAGCCCAATGTTTGGGTGCCACTTCACTGGCAAAAGTGCTGTAATAAGGGGTTTCATGCAATGCAAACCTACCATATGTTCTCTCTTTAGTGCTTAAATTACTATTTTTACTGACGTACTGCGTGTTTTTGCTTATTCTGCTCTGCCTAAGAAGACATATCAGCACACAATTAACACTGACACCGCCAAAGCTATGGGCCCATAGATACGGCTCTGAAACAGTCAGTCAATATCCACATGCACCACTCTGTTCTGAGAGTCCAGCAAGCCAGAACTCTGTCATCGACGGAACGACTAGTACAACTTTTCCCACAATGTTACCCATGGCAGTAAGCGTGTTAGGGGAGAAATTGCCTGAAAAGTGGGTTAACCACCACATCCAAGACAATATCTTCTGTTCTCATGCATTGCACATTCTGAAAGCAATGAGAGGCCAGGTCAACCGCGTGGTGGCGACGGGTGACGTTCATTTTTTGGGGAGAAACAAGAGAAACGGCGCCATCTTGTGGTAGAAACGTGAATGAACAGAAAAGGCTTTGACTGTTCTTCTATCCAGTCAATATATTCAGGGGCGCAACTGCCTACTTTCTGGGGGGTATGCAGACACATAGCAGGCGCCCCCCCCCTTTGATCTGGGCACACATTTGACCTAAAACATACTCTGATATCGAATCAAAAAATTCAGACTGGTATCCAGTGATTTTTAGAGGCAGCCTTTCTAAGATGCTGTGCCAGTGTAACATCATACCGTGCTATAAGAGATCAAGTATACCCACCAATTTCCATTTCTAGGATTTCCTAACTGTGCATTTTGTCCCCCTCCGTGGCAGGTTTCTCTCTGCACGGAAGAGTATGCAGTTGATCACTCGAGTCAACAGGCTCTCTGCAATTCGCTATCAATAGTTTTACCTAGGCATAAGCGGGATGCCAATTCTTTCCACATCAGATAAGCATTTATGTGGTAACCCCTTGTTTCATGGTGCTTCAGTATCGTTGAAAGACACTGCTAGTTATTATACCCCACCACAAGGCGCGTGTCAGCAACTCTAGCTTCACCAAAAAGCTTACATGTAAAACAACTGTTGGAGTACAGTAACCAATAGGGGTGGGAAAAATAATCGATTTTTTGATGCATCGCAATACTGTGTAGAACGATTCAGTCTCGATTCAGATACGATAATGTTACGTATTTTAAGAATCTAAGCTACCCACACATAGACCAAAATGAAGCAGGACCAAACATATAAGCCGTAAATACTATACATAGCCACAAGGGGAGCAAGACCTTATTAGAGGCTGCTCCAGCCACAGATGGTAGCGCCTTTTAAATATATGAAGAAGCCGAAGCCATTACGGCACCCCGGCCACGCCCACTAGGCCACGCCCACTTGGCGGGCTCTACCTGAGGACACGAGGTGGGGATCGCCAGAGAGAGATTTTCAGCGACACCCGCGAAGGGTCACGGGCCTCTGCCCGTGGCCCATAGAAGAGCAAAGAGTTCAATAGGTAGACGGCGCCGCAAGCCACCCGGGCCTTAGCCCGGGGGGCTTGAAGTAGATCACGGTATTTTCCTCTCACTCGCGTTAGAAACTCTCCGTATAGCTTCAGTTACCATACCGAAACACGCCGACGACTTTATAATAAATGAAGTGAGTTAAAGCAACCCGGGATTGGACAACTTTCTTCGAGAATATGCAACAATAATAATCTTTTTATTTTTTTGGATTATTAATTTATTAATAATTAATTTCTTTTGGATTATTAACGGAGTTAACTCAGTTTTTACTGGTTCTATTGACATAAAACAAAGACTTGCATAGAGATTGAAGTAAAAAAAAAAAACACAAACAAGTTCCTTTATTTTTCTTGTTATGATCCGTTATATTGTAGGCTCCATTCTGATCAGTACACAGTTGCAAGACAACAGTAACCTGTTGTTTTACTAGTAGGCCTAGTAGATTTAGCTAACCTGAATATTTACAAGCCTCCTCTTGATACACTGACATAAAAACGACTGTCTTTCAACCACTTTGAAAAGCTTTCTTTCATCCCTGCGCGTCCTTTCTCCTTCCCAATCTTTCTTTTTCTATGTTGTGACCCTGAGGGCTTTCTTCTCTGCCTCTCCATATTGAGATACGTGTCATGAGATGACAATACGGTTCAAATGAAGACACTCTGGCGCTCGCCTCCAGGGCGTGTTCGAGGTGGCGCCCACTGGAGTGCCGTGTGGGGAGGAGGGGGGGAGGGAGGCGAAGGAGCGGGGGGCCAGGTCGGTTCAACCTTGTTGAAACATAACAATGGCAGAATGTTGGGGATAACACCTTGTATCAGTATGAGAGGCCCTGGCCTGTTCCTAGACTAGAAATGTGAACAACAGAGAGACACTAAAATACACCAACATTCTACACGTGAAAACGTGTTTGAGGTGTGAAAACGTCACCGGTGCAACGTCCGTGGATGAATCGGGGGAAACCTGACTCCGGTCTGAAGTCCAGTGTTTAAAAGCGGAAGACAAGGGGCCAGCCGCTCCCGGTGAGAAACCACACACACGCGGTGTAAGATGGAGCATTACGCCGCCACGACCGGATCTGTGTTCTTTTCGCGGACGGGCTGCTGTCATGATATCTCGCGGGGGCTTCGACGGATTCCTGTTGGTTTTAAAACAGAACTTGTGGTACTGTTCAAACTGGCCTGGCCAATGGTAAGTGTGCAGCTAATCCCAGCGGTCACATGACCAAATATCTCGCTATCTTAATGTAAATTATTTGTGTCGTACTCGGTGTATTATCTAAGTTGAATGCAGATAAAGACACTAAAAGCAACAACTTTTTCGTAAATTTAACGATGTGCTTTAGGCTACATCAGAAACATTTATTGACAAAAATAACAATTCGACCCCAATATTTAAGAGCGTTGGCTACGTCGGCCGACATCATTACTCCAACACTAACTGCCGCGTACCATTTGGCAAGTTACCATACAGCCATGCAACCATACAGAAATATAGGGATCTAGAGATACATTCCCTCTAAATGGCCTTACTATTAGGAACTATTTATAATGAAGTTACCTAAGTCACACTGACAGTGATTAAAAACTTTCAATCACACTTATGGCATGTTCAGATCGATGGGAATTATGGGGAACACATTCTACTTCTGCCTGGCAACTGGGCAGGGGCGGATCTAGAAAAATATTCATGGGGGGGCAGGAGTTTTTGAGGGGTGGCACCCTGTGGCAGAAATATATACAGTATGCCGATTTAATTAAAGCCATATCAATCAATATTTACTTGGAAAGCCCCCACATTTAGATATTTTGACTCGATAACATTATACTTAATTTGTTGTGGGATGAGTAAAGCCTTACATTTAAACATAAAAGGTTTCAGACAAAATTTAATAAATTATTACTGAATAATTACAAAATCAACCTGCCTTACAACAAACACCTGCACTATTACACCAGCAGGGGGCATGGGGCTAAAGATATATGCAAAGAGAGCTGCAATATGTACTTTAGTAAACAATAACTCTTTGGTATTTGTCCATGAGATATTCCTATCAGATGTCAATCATCAGTCCAACTTGAGTGCAAATATCACTTTATTCACCGATTCCAATAATTTACATACAATATAGATACAACCATTAATATAAATATTGTGTGGCATTTTCCCATGTTTGGTGACAAACAGTACTTGTTAAATATATCAGTACAATCAGTGGAACTGGAAAACAACAGAAAGAAAGTGCCACAGTTCAAAAGTAGGTTCTTCATGTAGTTTTAATATTTTTAATATTAATATCTTATGGCTGAAGGATGCCATAAGAATCTGAAAATGTTCATTATTATGACAGCATGAAAAATAAGGCTTTGTCATCATTTATTAGGCTCAGTGGTTAGCAGAACATGACGTTGGCATGCCTACAGGAGCTGAATGCGGCGATTACCATGTTGTTCAGCAAAACGCCTCACAAACTTGGGGGACAATATTTCCTGGCTGTGTCACGTTAAAATTGTACCGGGGGCAAAAATTGTACCGGGTACGTAATCAGTTGTCCGTTGCCAGGCAACGGACAACAGATTACGTAAGGGGTTGTCCGTTGCCAGGCAGGTTTCAATCGCGCTCATGTTGCCGAAGACTAAATAATATAATACAGATAACGGATCGCTAGATAACACTTGTTTTTACTTTATATTTGTATTGCATTTAATTGTTTAATCGAATTTAGCCAGTAAACTGAGTGTTTAATGTGTATCATAGTCTAGCTAGCTTGTGTTAATTTAATTTCCTTAATTTAATTTAGAGAATAGATTATAGGTAATAGATGGATAGATAATAGATAGATAGATGGGTAGATAGGTGAGCAGGCATTTACTAACTGGTAAATGTTTTTTATTATTATTATTCACGTTGTCCCCATAACATTTAGCTGTGTAGGGAAATAGATAAGTACAATGCAATACAATACAAATATGAAGTTTGGAAAGCTAATAAATGTAATTTGTAAAATAAGTGTTATCTGTCTTGTCGCGGTCAGTGAACGAGTTCGCGAATGTTCAAGAACCTTCCCATGTCATTTGATCGTCTGTTGCCAGGCAGGTTTGGAATGGATTACTATGGATGACGTAGGCCGGTACAATTTTCGCCCCCGGTACAATTTTAACGTGACAGCTGCATTCACTTGCAGTCGGACATTTGAAACTCGCTTTCGTAAATGTCTTGTAAAAGCAAAAAAATAATAATAATAATGAATTTGGCGCTGCCAACTGGGGTGGCAAGGCTTTTTTTAGGGTGGCAGTTGCCACCCCATGCCACCCCAGTAGATCCGCCCCTGCAACTGGGGCCAGATTTTGATAACAGAGTTGCCCAGTTGGTATTGTTAACTAGTGACGCGCATGAACATGGCGGAACATGAACGTTTTACTCAATATAAAATGATCAACCATCATATTGCTTTACTATTGATTGGCGTTGTAACCGTCTGTTGGCATCAACTTTGCTCAGTTTTAAACGTTGTGAACTGATAAACCTGCTCTAGATAAGGGCAAGTGTAGCCTTCCTTACAGTGGCAATACAATGTGCTTCTCATAAATAAAAGCAAAAGGATAGTAGGTGATAGGCTACAAGGAAATAAAGGCATGCAAACTTCAAACTGATCCTAAGTTCTGTTTAGTTCTGACTGTTCTTTATGGGATAAAAAATCCCTGCTGTGAAGAACTTCTAGATTCCGAACCCAGTGCACATGAAGGTCGCTGTCGGGAACACGCGTTAGCATAAGCGTCATCGCTGATGAGCCATCTCGTTATTACCAGGACCATGAACGCACCTCTAAAATCGTCTTACGATCCTTTTGTCAATAAATATCAATAAATATTAAACACCCTTGATTTAGATCAAATTTAATTAGTTGATTCAACGAAATCTAGGTGGTTTGTTAGCATTTTACTACAATTACGGTAGGCTGAATGTAATTGAACAGCCCAATTTGGAAAGATGTGCTTTGGTAAATATTTTTTTGATTGGGACTGGGTGTGATTCATGAAATGTGGCTCTACTCTTTCACGTTTCTTCTCAGTGTATATCTCAGATGCTCACCTTCCTCGTGAGTTTCGTCAGTACAGTCTTCTGTGGGCACCTGGGGAAGACCGAGCTTGCTGGAGTGGTCCTTGCCATCGGCGTAAGTAGGCTAATGCTTTAACTTATCAACTGCTAAACCACATATTAATTTGTGTAAAGCAGACAAGGAAGTCCCTCCCTCTGACGTTGGACGCTGCTGTGTTGTGTTCTGCAGGCGATCAACGTCACAGGTATATCGATTGGGGCTGGCTTGTCATCTGCATGTGATACCCTCATATCTCAGGTGAGTCCTGGTCCGTTGTGTGGTGGAAAGTAGTGGTCGGTTTCCTCAGTAAAATGGCACCACACAAACCATGTCCTAGTCACACCCTTTACACAACATTACGACACATTTCACCAAATAATATATGTTTTATCACACCAAACATCAGTTTTTTGATCAATTGGATGAATCCGTCGGCTAAAAATACTAACATCCAAACATTCACACGACGACGGCGTCAACCACACTAGGCGACAGCCAGCTCGTCAGGAGCGGTCAGGGTGAGGCGTCTCGCTCAGGCACACCTCAAAACACTAGGAGGAGCCGGGGATCAAATCGGCAACCTCTTGGTGACCAGCTAACCCCGCTCTACTTCCTGATCCCCTTGCCGCCCCTAAATTCTCTCCCGTTTTCATGCCAGACGTTTGGAAGCGGGAATGTGCTGCAGGTGGGCCTGGTGGTGCAGCGGGCCATCCTCATCCTGCTTCTGGCCTGTCTCCCCTGCTGGGCGTTGCTGGTCAACACGGAGCTGATCCTTCTGGCCGTCCGTCAGAGCCCCGAGGTGGCCCGGTACGTGTCTCCGTCCGCACCGACTGCACAGCGGAGTCCATGAGCGTCGGAAACGAAGGCCGGCTGTATAACGTGTGTTTTATCTTCAGGTTGTCTCAGACCTACGTGAAGATCTTCATGCCGGCCCTGCCTGTGGGTATATGAACAAGAGAGTGAATGTGCAATTCCTTGTGTACGAAAGTGAAAAATCTTATGTATGTATGTGTATATATAAATATGTGTATGTATGTATGTATGTATGTATGTATGTATGTATGTATGTATGTATGTATGTATGTATGTATGTATGTATGTATGTATGTATGTATGTATGTAGATGTGTTTTTATTTTTCCATGTTCTTTCTTTTACAGGCTTCCTTCATGTATTCATTGGAAGTAAGGTATCTGCAGAACCAGGTGTGTAAATAACACAAATGTGAATACACTTTCAAATAGACTGCAGAATATGAGGAAGCAGACAAACTTGTAAAATAAACCCCCTTAACATAGAGTTTTCACACACGGTGACTCACAGAGTCTCACAGAGAAACAAAAACAGAGTACTTAAATAACAGTCCAAAGGTGAGCCAAATGAGCCTTTAGTCCTTTTTCAATCAGATTTTCAAGCGAATTAACTCTTAAAGCGAATTAATTTGTAGCGACATAAGAAGCGCCTAAACGGTTTTCCATCGACAGAATGATTATAGCGAATTAAAATTGTGTCACAATGCCCCGTGTTGAAGCGCATTTTTCTGACCCGCTAGATGATTTTCCATCAACAATGCGCATGCGCGACATTCTATATCGCTTCAGCCGTTTTCCATTACTTTTATGTCGCTAGAACTTTCCCAAAACCACCTCTGCAGAGCGAATTAACTTAGTGCGACAAAATCGGCGTTAGAGCGATATAACCCTTTTTCCATCACATATGTCGCACTAACTTTTGATGCGCATCATTTTAAAGCGCATTATCTTTTTGATGGAAAAAGGACTTATTAGAACCCTGGATCACACCAAAACACTGGCGGAACAGAACCGCCTAGTGGCGAAACATGACAATGATACCGTTTCACATAAATGCCAATGTGGTCCTTCTCTAATTTAGGATCTTAAATCGTCCTTGTTATTTGATGATCGGTCCGATCTCCGTTTTATTCTCCCTTCAGGCCATCATATGGCCAACGGTGATCACCGGAGTTGTGGTTAATATCATCAATGCCCTCATCAACTACATCCTTCTCTACGTCCTGGATATGGGAGTGGCGTGAGTACCCTAATGCCCTGTTTACACCTACCCGATAGTGGGCCCCGATGGCTAAATCAGCAGCTATCGTTATAACATCGGCTAATAGCGTGGTTGCATCGGGAAACACCGTTACTCTTCCCGGGAACATCGTTAGACAACGGGAAGAAATGCTCAATGATCGGGCAACAACGGGCAACATCGGCAAAGAACGAACATGTTTGTTAATTTTGGGTCAATCGGGGTAGAATCGGTTACCAGGTGTTGCTATGGGCTAATCGGCTATAATCGGGAATAGAACGGGAGTGTAACGTAAGACATCGCAAATCGTTCGGGAATTTTCCTGGGCACATCGGCTATATTCGTTAATCTTCCGCGCTTTATCGTGTTTTATCGTCTTTATATCGGCAACCTCAACACACGAAAGACCCTCGAGAACCCTAGACAAATAACGATTGTGAGTGACCAGATTGTGAAGACCCTCAATCTGCCACTTGTGTATAAATAGGGGGTGATGGATGGATGTCCTACTTTTATAATTACAGGGTACTTCTCCCATTTAGAACCGGCGTTCTATTATTATAAAATCGCTATTGTAATATAAATAAATATATAAATAAATATCAGTCTAAACCAGTCTCCCCTTTGCCTTCTCCCGAAATGACGCCAAATGACGCATTCGAAATGACGTCAAATGACGCCAAACGCACTTCGGGTGTCTTCCCTGGCATACATCGTTATGTTATCGTTATAACATCGGGTATGTGTAAATGCTACCCCGATAAATTGACCCGATCATACATTTTTAGCCCGATGTCACCCGAATCACCCCGACTTCCACATCGGTGGTCCATCGGCCATTAGCGGCCATTAGCGGGATGGTGTAAAAGGGGCATAAGAGGCCTAACCTAATTGATTACTGTGATTATTTATAATTATTGATAACAATAACAGCAGATCACTCAATCACCCTTTACAGAGAGGTTCAGCTATAGCCAATGCAGTCTCCCAGTTTGCCATGGCTGGGATTCTGTTTCTCTACATATGGAGGAGAGGTC
This sequence comes from Gadus morhua, assembly GCF_902167405.1. Classification (NCBI taxonomy): domain Eukaryota; kingdom Metazoa; phylum Chordata; class Actinopteri; order Gadiformes; family Gadidae; genus Gadus; species Gadus morhua. Next base: position 13,938,961 of record NC_044063.1, read on the forward strand.
TTTACAAGGCCACCTGGTCAGGTGAGTGTGCTTACTGGCTCAGAACTTCTCTATCCTCTCTCATCAATGGTATAGGGGTGACGCCTCATCCCTATACCATACCATACTGATTATTTTTTATTTAGAAGTGGACAAAACCAAGATTCTGTGTTCAGTTACGCCACGAGAAACGATGTAAGAACAGACGAGAATAGAACAAGAACTTGTGTTCATGTATTTGTAACAGAGCATGTTCCTTCAGGTTATAATAATGCGTTATAAATCGCGCGGCATGTGGCTCAGGAGGTAGGGCGGGTTGGCTGGTAACCGGAAGGTTGCTAGTTCGATCCCTGGCTCCTCCTAGCTGAGGGTTGAGGTGTCCCTGAGCAAGAAACCTCAATGGCTGTCGCCTTGCGTGGCTGACACGACGCCAGTGTTTGAATGTGTGCATGAATGGCTGAATGTTAGGCGAGGTTCTTGACCGACTGATGCAGGGATGAAACAAGGTGATTCTGAGGCGCTCCCCTTCCCCAGGCTGGTCCAGGGAGTGTCTGACCGAGTGGGGCGCCTTCATGGGCCTGGCCATCCCCAGCATGATCATGTTGTGCGTGGAGTGGTGGACCTACGAGATGGGAAGCTTCCTGGCAGGTACGAGCCCCGGGTGCTAGAGGACAAGAGTGTCCAGGAACCCCCGGTAGAGACAGGCACAGTAGATGCCTGCGTGCGATTACTCATTATGGGATGGTCGTCTTATTAAAATTCATAAATCAACTGTTGCACCCTCACTGGACCTGCCACATTTCTGTATCGAAGCAAAATAAAAGTTAAATTGATATGTCTCTTGAAATTGCTGCAGTTTGGATGGTCTGTGTTGCAGAATTACAAAGTTTAGTTATTCGCCCTTAGCAAGCAAAACTCTTCATGACGATACTGTCACACCATTCCAGTGAACAATATGTGTTACTGTTATTTGTTGATTCCGACGTGTGATGTACGTTTTGTTTCACAGGTTTAATCAGCGAGGTGGAGCTGGGAGCTCAGGCGGTCGTGTTTGAACTGGCAAATCTGGTTATTATGGTAAACAACACCGTCTTACCTCTGGAACGTGCTACGCTAGAGCTGGGCGATGAATCGATTTTTAATCGTAATTCGAATTTATGGTCAATGCTTTGGTCAATGGTTACTAGCCTTCAAATAAAATCCAAACTTAAAAAATATATATAATTGTCATATATAAAGAAAATCGATTAAAATCAGTAATTGTTTGGTTTGAATAATTCAGAGATTTAATTTTTAGGCCAAATTTACCAGCCCTCACGCACAAGTACCCCTTGTGTGAACCGCACGTCCTTCGTGACGGCTCAACTGAGACGGAGCACACATGAGCAGAGTGCGTTCACAATGTGGGTCAGTGGAAGCTGACGCTGTTTACCGTGCCTCTCAGTTCCCCCTAGGGTTTGGCGTCGCGGGCAGTGTGAGGGTAGGGAACGCCCTGGGTGCCGGGGATACAGACCAGGCCAAGCTGTCCGCTAAGCTGACCATCCTCTGCTCAGGTCAGTTCCAGCGGCCATTGAGACTCAGCAATCGCTCCCACTAGCGATACACTCCTGCTTGTGTCTGTTTGTGTTGTCAACAAGTACGATTGAGACAGTGCCTGTGTTATGAATGAATCCACTGTATTTATCACACGGTTATGTGTTATTAACTCCACCTGAATTTGCAGTACTCATTTCGTCGTGCCTGTCGGTCGTCATAGCGATCCTGAAGGACCGCATATCATATATGTTTACGTATGACGAGTAAGTAACTGATCCCGTGCATATTTCCTGAGCATTTCAAAGTTACACTTTTACACTACTATTTTAACCTCTACAATGTAACTGTTTTGGAGCTGGTTACTGATTAAAATGACAGACTTCATCACAACCAAAAGCCCCTTGTGCATCATCTTTTATGTTAATATTATAAATGCATCTTTAATTCTAATAAGGAATTATTTTCTAGGTCTCGTGACATATACAGTAGCCAGAACAAACTATGGTTGAAGGAACTGGGAAGCTGCAAATGTGAATTTACATTTAGGGCGTTTTTGCAGACGCTTCATTCCAAAGATAGTAGATAGCTCTTCTGACAAAGTACATTTGTCAGAAGAAAGAGAAACAATAAACCGCTGTCGGTACAGTAAGGACGTTCATAGATACAAGTGCCAAGCACTAACAATCACCAGGTTATCCCATTCCCTGTATAAGACAAAGATAGCTAGGATAAGATGCTACACAATGCTATGTACTATTTTTAAGTTCCAGGACGTACAACACACACAAATGTTTCACATCAGACCTGACTCTATGTGTCTCCCCTCACAGGGAGATCCGACTGAGGGCTGCCGAAGTGGTGGCCCTGTACGCACCGTTCCTCATCCTGGATGCGCTGGCGGTAAGCTGGTGTGGCCCTGCATGCAGAGTGTTGAATTAAGGGGGAATTATACGTCGGCACCCCGGGCAGGTTGTTCGGCATCGGAGACTCCTGAGAGTGTTCTGCCGAAATGTACCCAGAAGTCCCTGATTCACTGACTACCTAGACCAGTGGTTCTCAAACTATTTCTACTCGTGTGCCCCCTCGAAAATATTATTTTTCACTGTGCCCCCTTCACCACCACAAAACAGAAGCTTTCATAATTTTAACTTTCTCAGGGGAGAGAAAAGTTATATATTTATATATATTTGTATTTTCTATCGTTAGGTTAACCCATTCCCCATATAAAACAAAGATAGCTAGGATAAGATGCTACGCATTGCTAAGTTCTATTTTAAATTGCCAGGACTTACAACATACAATAAGTGCATACATTAAGTGCCAGGACATGCAACATACAATAGGTATGTACATTAAGTCGCAGGACGTACAACATACAATAGGGGCGTACATTAAGTCACAGGACGTACAACATATAGTAGGTGTGTACATCAAGTTCCAGGACGTACAACATACAATAGGGGTGTACATTAAGGGCCAGGTACAGCATAGGTGAGATGTTAAGCTTAGCTAGGAGGAGGTAAGAAGCCACGGTGTTTGTGTTGTTTTGGACCAGCTGATCTAGGAGAAGGTATTAAGGAGGTGTTTGTGTTGTTTTGGACCAGCTGATCTAGGAGAAGGTATTAAGGAGGTGTTTGTGTTGTTTTGGACCAGCTGATCTAGGAGAAGGTATTAAGGAGGTGTTTGTGTTTGTTTGGACCAGCTGAACTAGGAGAAGGTATTAAGGAGGGGTTTGTGTTGTTTTGGACCAGCTGAACTAGGAGAAGGTATTAAGGAGGTGTTTGTGTTGGTTTTGTCCAGCTGAACTAGGAGAAGGTATTAAGGAGGTGTTTGTGTTGGTTTGGTCCAGCTGTCCGCAGGCAGCATCGTCAGAGGAGCAGGGCGGCAGCGGGTCGGCGCGCTCTGTGGCATCCTGGGGTACTACGGCGTGGGCTTCCCCATCGGCGTCTCTCTGATGTTCCCCGCCAAACTCGGCATCAAGGGTGAGGAGGGGGCCTCTGGGATTGATGTTTGAAATGCGCGTGTCTGGTGTTAACTGCTCCCCCCCCCCCCCCCCCCGAGCGCCGTTTGAATGATCAACCGTCCGGGCGGCCGGGCTCCGCTCGCCCCCCTCTCTCTCCCTCCCCACCTGACCTTGGCGTGTGAATGTAACGTGGGTTCCCCAGGTCTGTGGCTTGGCCTGCTGGTTTGTGTGGCTCTGCAGTCCACCTTCCTCCTCGGTTACTTGTTCAGGATGGACTGGCAGAAGGTCACCGTGGAGGTGAGGATCAAACCTTAATTCCCCATTGTGCATATTCTACAAAATGTCCATTCATTCTAAATATCCCCGGTTCTCCTCGGCTTTCTGCTTCCAGGCTCAGGTCAGAGCTGGGGTTTTAGGGAACGTTCCGGAAACAAGTGAGTACACTTTTTTTATCCTTCTCTGGCTTGTAGGCTCTACGTACAAGTCCTCAAAAGGACGAGGGCTCCTTCATTATCCTACTCCTTCATAGGCAAGGCAAGGCAACTTTATTTATATAGCACTTTTCATACACAAGGCAGACTCAGGGCCCTATCTTGCATCCGGCGCAAGTGACTTAGTCACTGGCGCATGTGTCGTTGCTAGTTTACAACTGGCGCAGAGCGCTCTTTTGCCACCTGCGCCACTCGCCGGTAAATTAGGGAATGATCTTGCGCCCCAAGGGGCGGTTCGGCGGAAGGAGGAGGCGTGTTCTGGCGCAAACGGTATTTTGCCCTCTCTGAATACCATTGCGCTACTGACCAGGAAATACCTGGTTTAAAGTCAGTGGCGCGTTGTTCAGATGCTATTTTAAGGGCGCAAGCATACATGCGCATGCGATGCATACGGATTGCTTGTGCACCTCGCGAATACACTTTGCTTCTCTCATCTACCTAGCCGCACATTCTTGGTAAATTATTTGGGAAAGAACAGCTGATGCAGCGGTAATAAGTTGTAGGCTACTTTTTAATCAATGCATCTGCAAACACCGTACAGCAAACACATTTTCTTGAGACATCGTGTAGGCCTACATGCCCATAACTTTTGGATTGATGAGTAGGCCTATTTGATCGTGAAAAACATTGCTTTACCGCGAGTGAGTGTTAAAAAGAATTAATGAATGCGGGCGCGCGTGTGTGCTCTGTTTAAACACACGCAAACTAAACACTCTCATCATCATCTCATCTTCGTCGGCTTATCGGGGGTCGGGTCGCGGGGGGAGCAGCTCAAGCAGGGGGCCCCAGACTTCCCTTTCCCGGGCCACATTGACCAGCTCTGACGGGGGGATCCCGAGGCGTTCCCAAGCCATTGTTGAGATATAATCTCTCCACCTAGTCCTGGGTCTTCCCCGAGGTCTCCTCCCAACTGGACGTGCCTGAAACACCTCCCAAGGAAGGCGCCCAGTGGGCATCGTTACCAGATGCCCGAACCACCTCAGCTGACTCCTTTCTAAGTAAAGGAGCAGCGGCTCTAATCCGAGTTCCTCACGGATGGCTGAGCTTCTCACCCTATCCCTAAGGGAGACGCCAGCCACCCTTCTGAGAAAACTCATCTCGGCCGCTTGTACCCGCGATCTCGTCCTTTCGGTCACCACCCAACCCTCATGACCATAGGTGAGGATAGGAACGAAGATAGACCGGTAGATCGAGAGCTTTGCCTTGCGGCTCCGCTCTTTTTTTCGTAACAACGGTGCGGTAAAGCGAACGCAATACCGCCCCCGCTGCTCCGATTCTCCGGCCAATCTCACGCTCCATAGTTCCCTCACTCGCGAACAAGACCCCGAGGTACTTGAATTCCTTCACTTGGGCAAACTAAACACGTAACGCATAATACAATCAATGGCAATGTCTATTACCGCGGGGACACATGCATACAATACTGATAAGAAACAATGTTTATAATGTATTGCGTATATCATTAAATAGAACCACAGTTACCGCATATCATATGTTATAGCCTATCATACGTTTTCTTTGCCGAAATTTATTTGAGGACTCAGTATTTCTGAAGTTGTGGAAGAAAACCCCTTATTCCATGTGTGAATTAGGCCACATTATTTGGCAATAAACTAAGCCATTTGCAAATTCATGTGCATCTGTCTCATCGGAGACTGCAGACGCGCTGTCAAAATATCAACTCGTCCGATTCAAATGCGCTCATGGCTCTTAAAGGGGATGGGAGCTGGCACTCTCATTGGTTTGTTGCACGTTACGCCCAAACCACACCTACGGGTAATTAGGCTGCTTCAGACCAACCCTTTTGACGCTTGCGCCGCGGCGCAAGCGTCATTTGTCCGCCTGTAAAATAGCGATAGCGCCGTAGAACCGCCCACAAAGCTACTTGCGCTTTGCGCTTTCCCACTTGCGTTTCAGACCGTTAAAATAGGGCCCTCAAAGTGCTTCACATATAAACAGTGTCATACAATTAAATAAAATAATAAGTAAGTAAAAGAAAAACACATGCAAAAATAGAAAGTTAAAAAGGCATTTTAGTGTTAAAATAGAAAATAAAGGCAAAGTTATTTAGCAGAAAGCTATAGCAAACATAAAAGTCTTCAGTCTTGTTTTAAAGGTGCTCAGAGTTGGGGCAAGTCTAGTAGTAACTAAATCCTGCTTTCCCATGTTTTGTGTTTACTCTGGGGATAATTAACAGATTGGTCTCGGAGCTGCTTAGTGGTCTAAAAGGCTGATGTAGTGGAAGCATATCAGTTAAATATTTTGGGCCTAAACCATGTAGGGATTTATAGGTAAGCAACATGATTTTAAAATCAAATCTCTGACTTACAGGAAGCCAATGTAACGATTTCAGAATTGGTGTAATATGATCAAATCTTTTGGTCTTTGTTAGAACTCTAGCAGCAGCATTCTGAACAAGCTGAAGCTTCCTCAGAGTTTGTTTTGGTAGACCTGTAAGGAGACCATTGCAGTAATCAAGCTTACTAGTGATAAAGGCATGTACAAGTTTTTGTAAGTCTTCGGTGGACATGAGCCCTCTAAGTCTTGCAACATTTTTAAGGTGATAATATGCCGATTTTGTAACTGATTTGATGTGACTGTCAAAATGTAAATCTGAATCCATGATAACCCCTAGATTTCTGGCTATGATTGAGGTTTTCAGGGACAGAGAGTTAAGGTGTTGGGTTACTTAAGCCTTTCTGTTTTAGAACCAAATACAATTATTTCTGTTTTTTCCTCATTTAGTTTAAGGAAATTTCGGCACATCCATTCCTTCACTTGCTCAATGCACTGGCACAGCAGATCTATGGGCCGATAGTCATTTGGTGATAGCGATACATAGATTTGCGTGTCATCAGCATAGCAATGATGGTCAATATTTTTATGTTGCATGATTTGCCCTAGTGGGAGCATGTAGTTGTTGAATAAAGAGGGTCCTAAGATCGAACCTTGTGGGACTCCACACGTCACGTTGGTTGATTCTGATACAAAGTCACCAATGGAAACAAAGTAGTTCCTATTTTGTAGGTAGGACCTGAACCAATTTAAGACAGTGCCTGAAAGCCCCACCCAGTTTTCTAACCTTTCCAGAAGTAATTTATGGTCTACAGTGTCGAATGCAGCACTGAGGTCAAGTAGCATTAGTATTGATGTTTTGCCAGAGTCTGTTAAGACGGATGTCGTTTACAACTTTAATAAGGGCGTTCTCAGTGCTGTGTAGGGGTCGAAATCCTGATTGGAAGGTGTCATAGCAACCAGTTGATGCCAGGAAGTGATTTAGTTGCTGGAGGACAACTTTCTCAATGATTTTACTTATGAAGGGTCGATTCGACATTGGTCTGTAGTTGCTAATAATAGAGGCATCTAGGCTCCGCTTTTTTAAAAGGGGTTTAAAAACTGCAGTTTTCAAAGCTTTTGGGAAATTGCCTGACTGGAGAGAGTTGTTAACTATCTGCAATATGTCTACTGCTAGGCAGTCGAAAACATTGTTAAAGAGGTTGGTAGGTATAGTATCAAGGCAACAGGTGGATGACTTTAGTTGTGTCACAGTTTCCACAAGATTTTGAGAGTCTATAACATTAAAGTATGCCATCCTTGCCACGTAATTTTTGCCTGAACAGGGTGGTAGTCCAACATTTTTGTTTGAAGTGGAGATATTGATGGCGCGTCTGATACCTTCAATTTTATCAATAAAAAGCTGCAAACTCATTGCATTTCTGTGTGGAATGGAGATCAGGTGGAATTTCTGTTGGGGGGTTGGTCAGTCTGTCAACAGTTGCAAATAGGGTTTTTGCATTATTAGTAGAGCTGTCAAGCGATTAAAATATTTAATCGTGATTAATCGCATTAATGTAATAGTTAACTCTAATTAATCGCGATTAATCACAAATTATTTTTCTATGCTAAATATCCCTTGATTTTTTTGTCCCATAATTCTTCTAATTTTAATTCTCTTATCAACATGGTGAAGTGCATCGGCTTGCCTTGTGCAAATGATTTTTTATTGATAACAACATTGGCATATACACTGATCAAAACAGGACGATAAAAAAAAAGAGCCTATAGTGCAATTAAACGACTGCTTTGAACAAATGTCATTTGAACATAGCAGTCAGGCTACTGCTTCTTTGTTTGAGCCAAAGAAAAAAAAAAAAAAATATATATATTTTTTTATAAAATAATTGCGTTAATCGCGTGATAACAAAATTAACGCAGTTAAATTTGGTTTGCGTTAACGCCGTTAATAACGCGTTTAACTGACAGCTCTAATTATTAGTGTTGGTTTTAATGATATTGGAGAAAAATGTTTCTCTAGCATTTTTTAAGTCTAAATTGTAGGCACGGAGGCTCTCTTTATAGATATCATGGTGAATATTAAGTTTTGTTTTACGCCAGATGCGTTCAACCTTCCTGCATTCCTTTTTCTGTGCTGTTACAGAAGCAGCTTTTCTCCAGGGTGCCTTTTGCTTTCCAGAAATCGTTTTAACCTTATAAGGTGCAATGACATCTATGACTTTCAAAATTTTCAAATTAAAGTTTTCTTCAAGATCATCAGGAGAACATGGGTTTAGAGGTGGTAGCAAGGAGATGGCCTTTTAAAAAAGTACATTAGAATCTTCATTGATATACCGTTTTTTGACAGTGTTTGATTTTGTCTGTATATCGGGAATAAAAGATATGTTAAAGAAAACACAAAAGTGGTCAGACAAGGAAGGATCAGTCACAGAGAGATCAGAAACATTGAGGCCATTTGTGATAAACAGGTCTAGAGTGTGCCCCTTACAATGAGTAGCCTCTTTCACATGTTGAGACTGTTCAAATGTGTCCAAAATGGCAAAAGGTTTTTTTGCACACTTGTCATTCAAATCATCAGTATGAAAATTGAAGTCACCAGTTATAACTAGACAGTCAAATTCTGTGGAGATGCTAGACCATAATTCTGTGAAGTCAACGAAAAAATTTGCAGGATATGTGGGTGGCCTGTAAATAATTAATAGGAGAACTCTGGGGGAGCATTTCAATACAGCACTAAGGTATTCGAACGATGGAAAATCACCAAATAACATCTGTTTCCCCTGAAATACATTTTTTTAATATAGCAGCAACCCCTCCACCTCTTTTTGCAGATCTACATGCATCAAAAAAGTTATAGTTGGGAGGAGCTGTCTCTATCAGAACGGTTGCACTGTTAATTTGTTCCAGCCATGTTTCAGTTAAAAACATAAAATCCAGTCTAGAAGTGGTAATAAAATCATTAACTAAAAATGATTTGTTATTAAGAGACCTCACATTAAGTAGAGCCATCCTGATGGTGTTGTTGATAGGCTTTAAGGTTGTTTTTGGTTTGGAGGCAATAGATATGAGATTTGTGAGGTTAGCAGTGTGTCTAAGTTTCCCTTTGTTTACTCTCTTAGTGTTTACAGCATGAATGCGAAAGTTGCCCTGCTTTGACGTAGGCAACCTTGGGTTCAGCAGATTATGTGTAACTTCCTTTATACTGTGTCTACGGCTTTATACTGTGTCTACGGCTGAACCCTTTTTTGTCTCAGTAATACTCATGACTACTATCAGTATAGTGGGGGGGCTGGGGCGCCATCCTCTTGGGTGTTATCAGCCTTTCGCCATGACATGGCGATGCTATCAATGACCCAGATATAAGTTTGCTGCCCACATATTCCAGTCTCTTATATTTGGCTGGAAAATCGCAAAGGGAGACATTCGGACTGGAGAGATAGCTATGGGAGAGATGAGGCTGGAGGTCACCACAAAGGGAGGGGACATTGGGGCTGGAGAGATAGCTATGGGAGAGATGAGGCTGGAGGTCACCACAAAGGGAGGGGACATTTGGGCTGGAGAGATAGCTATGGGAGAGATGAGGCTGGAGGTCATCGTAGTAATGCAGAGGAGGGTGGTCGTTCCTCGCCAAGCCGGCCACCCCCCTCAGCAGTGTTGAGGGCGTCGGGCGCATGGGTGCCAGGCGCGTTCGTGGACTCTTGAAGTGGCAGGAACCGGTTCTTCAGTGGCAGGGTTAATTTCAGTGCCTTGCTAATCCGGCTGATACATGTCTTCTTCTCAACCTGTGCTCTGATTGTGGCCTGTGCGTCAGACCATGGCAAGGTCTGTGGGCTATCTGTGTGTCAGATAGTGGCAGAGTAGGAGGGGGGTGGCCGTTCCTCGCCAAGCCAGCGTCAGCGATGGGGGAAGGCACAGTATCGATGGCGTCGGGTGGGCTGTTGTCTATCTTCAAGGTCTTTGGGCTGCCTGCTATCTGTGTGTCAGATAGTGGCAGAGTAGATGTGTGGTGGAGGCTGTAGTCTTGCTTCTTCTCAACCTGTGCTCTGATTGTGGCCTGGGCGTCAGACCATGGAGATTTGTGGGAAAGCGAGAAGAGAAGATTGTCCCTCAACAGTTTTGAGCCTAACCTGTTTGGGTGTAGGCCATCTGCTCTGAAAAGATATTTGCGCCCCCAGAATACGTTGAAATTGTCAATAAAGCCCCTTCCTCTTTCATTGCAGACTCTGGAAAGCCATGTATTCAGTGCAAGTAGACAACTGAATCTGTTTATTCCCGTCAACTGCTGGTATGGGTCCACTGATGAATGACTTGGTGTGTATTTTGTCCAGTGTATCCAATAGATCAGTGTAATCCCTCTTCAGAAGTTCAAGAAGAGATTTTGGGTTTTTCCAATAAGATTTTGGCTAGTTTATGGTTGATATCACTAACCATTCCATATGGGAAGATGCATGTTTTGATCTTCTTACCGGTTATATCCTTGATGATTGAGTGTCTGGTTCATCTGCTTTCTCTGAAATGGGCCCTTGTTGGACGATGGCAGACACATGCACAGCCCGACTCCGTGGCGTCCATCTCTGTCCGTACCGTCTGTCCGGACACATTTCAGGGGTCAGGGGTGCACTGGTGGCCGAGGCATGCGCAGCTCGCCTCCATGGCGACTGGTTGTTCCGTCTCTGTCCGCACTGTCCGTCCGGACGCATCTCTGGGCTCAGGGGTGCATGGGTGGCAGGCGCGTTCGTGGACTCTTGAAGTGGCAGGAACCGGTTCTTCAGTGGCAGGGTTAATTTCAGTGGCGTTGAGTGAACTTGTTGATTCACTTTGGTATGTTGTTTTGGCTTAGCGCTGACTCTGTGCCAGTGAGACGCAGCTGGAACTGTCTCTCCCTTGTCCAGCTTCGGGAAGGATACAATGTAGCTTTGATCATCATGCTGTATCTGAGTGAGCTCAGCAAACTCACCCATCGGCACTGTATCCTGGAGGAGTCCTTTGCATTTTTCTAATGCCTCTAGTCTCGTTTCAAATAAAGCAACTGTCTGTTGCAGTTTGGTGCAATCTGTGCATTTCCTAGTCTCCGTGCCTGAGATATCCGAGTACAGAGGCATTTTGGCGATAGGAAAATCCAAGGCTTTTTCTGCGGTCTGATCCTGGAGTCATAAAAAGTGCCAAAATGTATTGTTGAATCGAGCGATGGAGGACGACGAAACAAAAAATATATCGTTAGGTATTATGATCATGAAATAAAATAAGATAAAGTAGATCTGAACGATGAATTAAGTAGTTTTTTCGAATGCCTAGCGGAGCTTCGGGAAACATGACCTCTCTCTAAACATGACCTCTCTCTAGACATATTTCAAACCGCTTTTTTTTTTAAAGATATTAATTTGACTTCAGCATTTTTGACGCTAAATACAAGACGAACCATAAAATATGAATTAGTCTTAGACGACTATGTTATGAGGCTAATGATATGCACGTTTAAAATGTCTCATTCTCCGGATATTCACCACGTCACAAATATCTGTGACGCCCCAGTTCGTTGGCGGGTCACAGATGTTTGTGACGGGGTGAATACCAAAAGGAACCACTGTCGTCGCAGAGTCACACACATCGGGGTCATCAAACCCAGGACCTTCCACCTGGGAGTGCTCATCCTAACCACTGAACCCTCCTCCTCCCTTTATAAACTCCAGTCCCTTCAGCCCCAGGGGGTGAGGAAGGCCCTCCAGGGCGTGAGGAAGACTCTCAACTGTTCCGGGGGAGGGCCACAGAGGAGGAGGAGGACCCGGCCGCCCCGCCCCTCCGCCCGGCGCCGCCCCGCCCCTCCCTCCCCCGCCTGCTGCTGCGCCGCGGCCCGGCGCTGGGCGCCATGCTCGCCATCCTCCTCACGGGGATCCTCACTGACTGGCTGATCCCTCGCACGGTCACATGACCCTCCCCCGCCCTCCTGACCCCTCAACCACCTGCTGACCCCTGGCGTGGTCACATGACCCGCCTCACCCAAGCCGGAGAGTCTGGGTTCTAGAGCAGTATGGAGGAGGAGGTGTTCCACCAGGTGGCGCTGCTGTCCCTCCAGTCTAAAGGAGAGACCCGCTGGTCAAGGGAGAGACGTCACTCGGACGCCATTTATTATAGTTTTTTCATGTGTGGTGTTGTTTTCTTACGTTTTATACACATTAATGACATGCAAACAAATGCAGATCAGCTTTAAAACATGACGCTGATGACTGGGGGATCCCGATCGGGTTAATTTGGAATACGAGTGGAGATAAAGATAGAGCCAGGGTCTGTTGGGTCGGGGGGGTCCGCTATCCGCGGGAGACCCACGTGGTGGGCACGCCCGGGGCCGGCGTGGTGTCCATGACGTTAGCCCCCCCCAGGGTCCTGTTGCTCTCTGAGGGGGGGGCCGGGGACTCAGGGAGGGGCACATGATAGTGGACCATCAGCCCCACCACCAGGAGCAGAACCATGAGTACCGTGGTGAAGCCCCGCCTAAGGACCAGCTGGGTGGGGGAGAGCTGCTTCCTGGGCCCCTGGGCGGCCCCCGACCGCTGGACTGGAGGGCCCCCGTCCGGCCGTTTCTGGTCCTCCGAGAGGAGACCGTTCACCGGCTGTAGTGGGAACACAGACCCAGCGTCACGCTGATATATGTAGCATGCATGTGTGTATGGTATGTGTGTGATGTGTGTCTATAAATATATATGTGTGTGTGTGTGTGTTAGTATTTGGTCTTTGTTTCCTCTGTTTATTTGGTGCTGAGTGGAAGCCTACTACAGGAACTGAAACCCACAAAAGAAGCAGCCGTTTTCTGTTTAGTCGTTTCGCAGTCACTCTAAAACCAAATTGTCTGGCTTTGACTGAACCTTTGTTGTGAGTGCTTGAATAAGCCCACGGCACTCACGCTGCCGTTGCTGCTGGCACTCTGGTTGGAGGTTTCTGGGTTCAGAGGATCCACCTGCATGTTCTTCTTACCTCGCTTCACCGCCTTGGAACACAGGATTACAAAGAAATACTCTTTACCAAATCTGTAGTCCTGACCGATTACTAACCAAAGAAGCCATTTGTTAATTAAGCTAGACTTAAGCTACACTTTGATCAAAACGACTCAGGTGAGACTGACATCAATCAATCAATCAATCAACTTCTGAGTGGCGTGTTGGTCACCCATCCAAAGGACAATGAGCAGCTTTCAGTTATGTGTACCATAATAGCTCAGTGAAGTCTATGTATTTTCCTCGGTTTTCCAAAGACTTAATGTACCTCCTACCGTTTGTAACTACATTTCCCATGCACCATAGCATTGATGAGGGAATGAAGGTGGTGCTTGAGAGTAATGCTATTATAATAAAAGATAGTTGTTTACATTCATCCGTCTCATCATTGGATTGATATCGATTTTCTCCTACAGTAACTATAAAACCTTTAAGTGCTGCACGAATACATTTTATAATGACTGGAAGATCTTCAGTCAGTAAATAAGAAAGCTCTTTCTATGAACTGCAGGAATGTTCTATAAGCAGCAAAAATGCCGTGGAGAATCAAGGCCGAGCTGTGTCTGTGCATGTTTGTGCCTCCGAGCTCCATACCTCTACTGTCATTTTCTCCCAATTAAAATTCAAGATGACAACCACATAGAAGATGGACTGTAGGCAGACCGCCGTGAGGAGACCGACCCAGAAACCTGTGAATGGGAGAGCAGGAAACAGAAAACTGAAGCTTTGCCTTTCTCTCGCGTTAGGATTCCAGTTTTAACATGAAAACCTCCAAGGTTCACGTTAAAAGTTCAAATTTTTTCTTCCGTTTCTCATGTGAAAACTTCGAAAGCTGAAACTTCCATATGTTAAAGGTGTGTTATTATGCCACCAGGGATGATTGATTGGGATTAGCCGTTACAAGCCGTTTGAAAATCTGCCTTTTCCAGTTGACAAATGGGCATATCCACCTGGATGTGTGCTGGAGAGGCGTCACTAAAATACAGGAAAAGGCAGATATTCAAACGGCTTGTAACGGCTAATCACACTCACGCCTGGGGTTTAAACGTTTAACGTCTGCTAACATTGGTTTAAAATGTAAATGTCTTTCAAATGTTCTACGTTGAAGTTGTACTTCAACGTAGAAGGTTGGTTACCTAAGCCTCCCAGCTCAGCCACAAACATCAGGGTGGCGGCCAGAGGAAGGCCGATACCGTAGTAACCAACGAGGTTGGCCACCGCGGCTATCTTCTGCCGGCCAGTACCCAGCAGGATACCGGTGCTCACACACTGCAGGGCGGGGGGGGGAGAACACCTGGTCATTGTGTGGTGCTGTTGTGTTGTTGTTGTTGACATAGAACAACCGATCCATGAACGTGGACATAAAGCATGTGGCTGATCACTGTGGAGGGCGCTTGGCGGCTCTGCACTCACCACCAGACTGTCGAACAGAGGCACCACGCAGTACACGCTCATCAGGCGGGACACCAGCGCTAACACCTTCCTGCAAGACAAGCGCCGCTCGTGAAGGTGCACGACAGACCAGCAGCATAGCAGCATTATCTGTTTAGCATATTAGCATCTTAGCAGCTTTATCTTCACAACAGATTAGCATCATAGCAGCCTTATCTGTTCAGTAGATGAGCATCTTAACAGCTTTATATGCCAAACAGATTAGCATTTTATCAGCCTTATCTGTTCAGCATATTAGCATCTGAGCAGCCTTATCAGCACAACAGATTGGCATCATAGCAGTCTTATCTGCTATCTGATTAGCATCCTAGCCTCATCCGGGGGACCGCCTTCAATTCCGACATTGACGTCTAATTGTCGGATTGGCGGGACTACTTTTTTTCAAACGTCCCGCAATTCCGACATGAGGTCATTAATATAAATGTCATTACTATTACATTATCTATTATAATTATCGTACTTTAATTAATTAATATGATTATTTATTAGTTTCATGCGCTTTAGTGTCTATTCATCATTGGGGATAGTCGCCGACCCTCATTCGCTGTGGATCTTTTGCCCAAGACATAAGGCCCTTCTCCAGTCTCTCCCAAAATCCCCAACGACCCAATTCACGATTGGACTTTTCGATTCTGTTTCTAAATGTTGGGACTGATAGACACTGAACTCTGGGGGTAATTTAAACAGTCATTGTGAAGTGGTTTACTGTAAAAGGAGCATCGGAAATCCTCCCTGTCTTTGCGCACTGAGGCCATTAATTAGGGAATGCTGAGAGAATGCTGAAGGAATCGAGAAAAAGAAGACTAAGGGTGCATCCGAATACCAAGTATATACTATTTCTGTGCAGTGTCTACTACATAACCGTTAATGTAGTACGTTCTACAGCAGCTATGCGTAGAACGCCTCCGAACGCTTCCGAACACCACCGAAACGCCACCGGATGTTTGGAGATTATGTATTTACCCTCTGTGCGCTGCACATCAGATGGCGGCAAAAATTTAAGTCACCTGCCTGCGATAATTTACCAATTTCTTATAGTTTTTTCACCGCGGCGTTCTTCTTCTTCGGGTACCAGACTCCGGCTGAATGGTGGTATTGCGTAATGACCTACCGTTGTATACTTTAGCGGTAGTACGCATTCGGGAACTTTTTGCCTACTACAAAATGCGTACTGAGACGCGCTATATTTGTGACGTACTACAAAATGCCTACTATATAGC
Organism: Gadus morhua; assembly: GCF_902167405.1. Taxonomy (NCBI): domain Eukaryota; kingdom Metazoa; phylum Chordata; class Actinopteri; order Gadiformes; family Gadidae; genus Gadus; species Gadus morhua. Next base: position 13,954,886 of record NC_044063.1, read on the forward strand.
AGTCAGGCATGAGTATTAGGATGCAGCCTGAATATGCAAACATGTTATGCCTCTGGCATGTAAAAATAAGACTGTTGTTCTTTTGTTGATCAATCAATTACACCTGACCGGCTGTTCTGATCATCTCCGAGGTCGGGGGATATTGTTTAAAGTCTATGTTTAACGGATTTGCCTTATATGGGCAAAAACTGTTGGTTTATTTTTATTGCTCCCCGTCGAGAATTTGTGTGGAAAGGGGTGGGTCTAGAATAGTCTAGACTATATTCTCGTCTTTCTCCTTTATATAGCGCATTGTATTGCCTTTGGGCCAATATGAAGTTAACCGTTAAGACCAAGGCCCTGCTCATCGGATCCAAATCCACCCTCACTAAATCACAACACACCCCAGCTCCACTCATAATTATCGATGGATTCCCAGTACCCTTCTCCTCCAAAGTCAAGAGCCTCGGCGTCATCCTGGACAACACCCTCTCATTCGCACCCCATATTCACAACATCACCCGGACTGCATTCTTCCACCTCCGCAACATCGCCAGACTCCGCCCATCACTGACCCAATCCAGCGCTGAAATCCTAGTTCACTCATTTGTCACATCACGCATAGACTACTGCAACGCCCTCCTCACCGGACTCCCCACCAAACTTATCAACAGACTGCAGATCATTCAGAACTCAGCCGCCCGGATCATCACCCGCACCAAATCATCTGACCACATCACCCCTGTCCTCATTCAACTTCACTGGCTCCCAGTACACTACCGCATCCAATACAAAGCCCTACTCCTCACCTACAAAGCTCTCCACAACCTAGCCCCCAGTTATCTCTGCGACCTCCTCCAAGAATACACTCCCTCCCGCTCCCTCCGCTCAACCTCTGCTGGACTACTATGTATCCCCACATCACGACTCACTTCAATGGGTGCCCGTTCATTCAGCTGTTCAGCACCCAGGCTCTGGAACTCCCTCCCCCCACACATAAAACAGTCAGACACCATTTCAACCTTCAAGTCACAACTCAAAACTCACTTGTTCAAACTCTCACACAACGTCTAACTGATCACTGTTTTGATTGTTTTTGTTTTATTTATTTATTATTGCTTATGTTTATTTATTTATTTATTTATTTATTTTTTTCCACAATGTCTTGCTTTGTAAAAAATGTATGATGACTATTTGCTCTGTAAGGTGACCTTGGGTGTCTTGAAAGGTGCCTCTAAATTAAATGTATTATTATTATTATTATTAACTGTGGCCAGTCTTTGAAACCTTTCATACCGGGCATGTTAAATAAGTGCACGCCACCCAACTCGTAACACTCTTGTAAATTGCAGTCGTCAATTGATGGGATGGTTTATTCCTTACATCATCACAACCACAATTGGAATTAATCAAATAAATTATGGATTAAATAATGCTGAAACAATTCAGGAAATACTGTTCTGAACCTCAATTCTGAAAGTAGGACTAGAGAAGTGATGGCTACTTTTTGGTTGAACACATTTGAATGAAATATTTATGACCTCCCAATGTTGACCTGAAGTTGGCGCCACTGATTGGTAGACTGCCGGAATGGCTGTCCTATCGGAATTGGGCCAATGTCGGAATGGGGCCATGTTGGAATGGCAGCATGTAACCCCTTATCTGTTCAGCAGATTAGTAGTATAGCAGCATTATCTGTTAAGCATCATAGCAATATCTGCCAAATGGATTAGCATCATTATCTGTTTAGCAGGTTTGAATAAATAAAGCAGAGTAAAGTTCACAGGTGAAAATGCTTTTTATATTTTTTTTTTCCCACTCCAAATTATTTATCCATAATGTTTCTATCTGTCCATATTTAATTGTAGCAGGAGTCATGCCCACGTTTCGTCTGCAGAACAAACTCCACTGACTGCTATACTAACTAATACTCACTAATACTAACTCCTACTCACTGGTCTGAGGTGAAGATGAGGCCGATGACGGACCTGGTCGAGGCCAGGACCAGACACTCAGCCACTGCCAGAACCCCTTCAAGGTCACAGACACACACCAAGGTCACAGACACACACACCAAGAAGAGGAATGAAACAAGGTGGGACTATTGATGAGTGATGGATGGCACTGTGTGACACACCGACGAGAGAGAGAGAGAGACAAAGAGACAGAGAGAGAGAACATGACTGACCAGCGAGTGAGAGAGCCACCCTGGTAGAGAGGATGGCCCCGGCCGTGTCTCCGGCCCCAAGAGCGTTCCCCACGCGGACGCAAGCGGCAGCCTGGACCCCCAGAGGGATCTAGGACATAGGAGACAGGAGGGGTCTTAGGACGTAGGGGACAGGAGGGGTCTGAGGTTAAGGATGTAGGGGACAGGACGGGATCTGAGGACGTAGGAGACAGGAGGGGTCTTAGGATGTAGGAGACAGGAGGGGTCTGGGGTTAAGGATGTAGGAGACAGGAGGGGTCTGGGGTTAAGGATGTAGGGGACAGGAGGGTTCTGGGGTTAAGGATGTAGGGGACAGGAGGGGTCTGGGGATAAGGATGTAGTGGATAGGAGGGGTCTGGGGATAAGGATGTAGTGGATAGGAGGGCTCTATAGGAGGGTACTAGTATTTTATGAATACACTACCATGTAGTTGATGAAGGCCACCATCATGATAACATGCTGGGCTGCCAGCTCGTTTTCCCCTAGTAACCCTGGTCAAAGGTCATACCAATGATTAATAGCTTTTATAGCTAGACAAAATAAGCTACATTTGTGTTATTAACAATTGCAATGTGCACTATTGTGTCTTTATTATCTGTATCCAGTATGTTCCTGCTGTGTTTACCGGCGAGGAAGCCCCCCGACTCGTAGATCCACCACTCGAAGCACGTCATCAGGGTGCTGGGGATGGCCAGTCGCATGAAGGAGCCCCACTCCTGCAGCGAATCTGTGGACCAGCCTGCAGGGGGCGGTGGAGAGCTGCTTACCGCCAAACACGCACACAAACGGAGCCCAACTGAGAATAATAAGACCTTTCTAGGTCAGAGCCTCTAGGACGTCTTTATGTTTTTACTGCCTTTTTAGGTATTCACTGAGTATCTGTGTATACTTTTTGTTATTCTAGGGATTATTATTATTATTATTATTATTCCGGATTGGTAACGCAACGACCATATATTTTCTGAGGATGAAATCACTTTAAAATACCCTCGATGGAGCAACTCAACAGGGTGCGCTAACAGAGGAAATGTACGATTAGAATGCTAGAATAATGCAAATAGCATAAGAAAAAATGTAGAGAGCGAAAATAAACAAATACCAGCATCAATTAACAGATAAATACATTCATCAATAAATACATTAATTAATTAACTAATTATTTATTTATTAATGAACAGACTACATTCCGTAAAATGCAATTTATAAATGGTCATAAGAAGGGAGTGAAAAGAAATGAGTGATTCTGCAGGGTCCCCTTTGAATTTGAGCCTCAATTTAAGGGGTAAGCCGGGGATTTCTCATTGAAATCAAAGTCTCTTACCTTTCCATGTGCTCACATGTAATTTATTCCACCAAGTGTAAGCAAACATGAAGGCACACTGGTAAAGCTGAGCGAGGCAATTGGCAGCTGCAGACCCACTGCAAATAGAGCAGCACAAACAGTGTCCTCTCAAAAAACACGTGCAAGAGTGCAAGAGTAAACGTAAGGCTTTCCCTGATTATTTTTTAGAACATTTTTTTTATAAATAGCGGAAACATTATAAATCGCGGAAATCTGGGCTTCAAGTATCTATTTTATTTGTTTATTTTCATTGTAATGTTATGTTATAGTGGCACTAGTTGTACTATGAGTAAAAATTAGAATTCTTTCTCAATACTGGCCCCTCTGGCCGGTAGATGAACTGCCGCCTGCTGGAGCTGCAGTGCACTGGAGCGTTCGTCTACGATAACAATCCTAAACTTATGTTATAACCATAAATTAACGTTGTACAAATTAAAAAGTGATGAAAGAAATTACTTTTATCGTGATAAATCCGCCTGGTTTTGGGAAGACCTTTTTTTTAATGTAAATTAAAATCATTTTTGCATTTAAAGCAAGTTATGCATAAAAAAAATCCTTGACGTATCCCTATAAATGACTGTATTTTTTGTGTGTGTTTACATACTTCACCGATGGAAAGAACCGTGTGTGTGTGTGAGCAGCACTCTCCTACCTCAACCCCAGAGCCAGCTGGTTCAACAGCACATAGTTGGTGATGATGTTAGCCACGTTGGCCAACACCGCCATGTACACCTGGGGCATGATGATACCCTGAATGTAGAAGTCACACACACACACGCACACACACACACACACACACACACACACACACACACACACACACACACACACACACACACACACACAGACACACACCACAGTCACTTCCCCTGCAAACAACACCTCGGCGCATCACAGCAGGAGACCCAGTCCGATTGTCTGTTTTCCTGTGGCTGTGAAGACCGAGGGGGCTGAATGTTGGATGAGTGCTCAAGTACTCCCCAGCATTCGGGTCTGAAGGGGGGTTTAGTACCTGGCTCTGGAGGTAGGTCACGTGGATGTGATGGAGAAAAACAGCCTGGAAGAAAGCAACGGTTGAATGCATGTTGAATGAGGACATGTGGGGGGTTCCACTTGTTCTACCACACCGGGAGCATCAGAGAATACCATCATCTATTTTTAAATGTGTTTATTTGAATGCACAGTGAAATAGTTTGGCTCAATGCGACAGTGGGTGCGCTGTGATGCAACGACAATGCACAGAAAGTGTGAGGGCTCTTTTGACTCACTGGCAATGCAGGCATGAAGGCATAGGCATACACCTGGACTATTCTGAAATCACAACACAAATGGGTTCAAAGCTCACAGCATTGCTCCATCAAGACAAAGTGATATAATATACACATCTCTAGGAAGTACGATTTTTTTGTATTTCTTTAATATAGCGAGGCAAACTCGCTGTTTAAAAAAATCTCATTCTTCATTTAATCATAAGAGGGCGTTACGTTGTGACACCATATGATGTAGTGATTTCATGTGTAAAATACATTTTCCTCGTCTGTCTGTGTGTGTGTGCGTGCATGTGTACGTGCGTGTTGGTATGCATGTATGTATGTATGCATGTATGTATGTATGTATGTATGTATGTATGTATGTGTGGGTGTGCGTGCATTTGTGTGCGTCCCATCTCAAGGCGCTCAGCCCCATCAGTATGCAGGCGGCGACGAGGCTGTTGAACTGTTCACACTAATTGGCCGACATACACAAACACTCAGACGCACACACTCAGACGCACACACCCAGACACACACATTGCCCAGAGGGGAGGATTGGGGGGGGGGGGGGGGGGGTTACCTGGCTACCTCGGGGCCCTGACCCAAGGCCAGCAGGATGGGCTGCATGTTGACGAGCAGCCCCCAGCAGGGCAGGCAGAACAGCAGCAGGATCAGGATGCCTCTCTGCAGGACCACGCCCACGCGCGGAAGGTTCCGGCTCCCGAACGTCTGCCCAGCGAGACGCCCAGTCACCAGTCAGCACGCAGCGGCGTTCAACAGCAGCCGCACAAGTGGGAGTGTTTTGAATTGGTGAAAAAATATGTTTCTTTTTTCCAAACCTGGGTGACCAGAGTGTCGCACGCCTGCCCCAGTCCGTAGCCGGCCGCCGCCACGGAGCAGTTGATGGCCTGCAAGGGACAGGAAGTGAGGTTCGTAAGCCTGCACGGATGATGTGTGTCGGTGTCTGATCATGATAATGTTTCTGTTTCCGACTGTATCGATGCGTGTTTGTCTGTGCTGTTACTATAATAGCAGCAGTCTACATACATACATATTTGGCCTTTGAAGCCCTTTGAGCCCGTAACTGTGATTAAGGGCTATACAAATACAATTACATTTAATTGTGTGAGCCCTGTCATCCTATTTCACCGCTCATCAGAGGCGCTAACAGGAACAGGAACTGAGCCGGGGTCGGCTTAGCTCACAACTTGTAACCGGAAGGTTGCTGGTTCGAATCCCCGGCTCGACATCCCTCGACATCCACCCTGAGACACCTCAGCCAGACTGCTCCCGACCAGCTGGCTGTCGCCTTGCATGGCTGACACCGCCGTCGGTGTGTGAATGTGTGTATGAACCGTTGTAAGTCGCCTTGGATAAAAGCGTCTGTTAAATGCGCAAAATGTAAAGTATTGCGTCCGGCAAAATGAGGCCCACTGCGTTGGCGGCGGTCCCACAGACGGGCGGGCGGCCCTCACCGCGGTCGCCAACCCGTAGCCCGCCATCACTTGGGTCCCCAGACGGCCGCAGAACATGGTGACCACGAAGGGAAGCATGAAGTTCAGGATTCGAGACAGCAGCTGGACGGAGATAAACAATCAAACAACAACAATATACAACATAACACCGTCCGTACACAGGTCGGTATCCATGGACTTTGGACACTCGCTTCCAAAGCCGACCTCTAGCCTTCCCTGATCAATTATTTTTTCATTCAGTAGACGCTATTATCTAAAGCGACTTCCAATAAGTACATTGGTCAGAAGAAAGAGAAACAATATATCGCTGTCGGTACAGTAAGGATGTTCATAGAACCAAGTCTTAAGGTGTTACACAATGCTAAGTACTATTATGAGGTGCAAGGACGTACAACATACAATAGGTGTGTAAATTAAGTGCCAGGACGTACAACATACAATAAGTGTGTAAGAGGGGAGTCGGGGGGTATGGGGGGAGGCTATGCAGAGTCTAGGTGAACTCTGTAGTTACTTTGCGACGACTTGTATTATGCACAGAGATATATTCTGTTTACATGAACACCATTTGGAAATGATTACTAGATCATTAGTTAACTGTTAATCAACTGTGAGTTAATTGTTAGTCAAGGCTTTTCCTGCGTAAACCAATGATAATCAATGGTTCATTAATGTAACCTTTAGCATAACAAATTCATTTGTACATCTGAACAACTATGCAAACTCTGATCATCTTTCCGATCCGTACCTGCTCATTGATGACATGTACCTCGATACGTGGCTCTGCACCACATTGGAGTAAACTAAGGTACCTTAAACTGTGGGGTGCCATCCAGTCAACAACTAAGGAACCTTAAACTGTGAGGTGCTTTCAGTGGAGCGTCCAGACCAGTCAACATGGGGTTAAGGACCGGATCAGAATAACATGGGGGCACTCGACCACGACACCCGGTAGAGTGGGGAATGTGTACTTCACAAAATGAACGGACTTGATCTGTAAGATTAGTAGGGCTGCCACTGAAATCACCACAGCCGTGTGAGCGCGGCCTGTCACATGTAGCCTCGGGCACGCCCCTGGTCAAGAAATAATAATATTAAATAGTAGGTAGTAATATTAGTCAAGGCATAAGTTGAGCTCTTGTTTTGCTCATATATTCATTGGCGATATGATAATAACCATAGCATAACTCGAACCCAACATCACAATTAGTACTGATGAATTCTGCTTCCAAGAGATTTACTTTGGACAAAAGAACGCACGCTGACAGAGGATCAGAGCTGCATGAATGAGTTTGTTTAGCACACGCAGTGGAGCTGCGCCCCTTCCTCAGAGCACACAGCAGGGTCTCTTGAGACGAAGTCCCCGAGCCCAACCCAAGATAAGGAGGAAGATTAGATGTCCATCTTTAAGTCCGGTGCCACAGCAGAACGAACAGCTGTACCACGCAATCAATTATTTGAATTATTTTTTATCAAAAAATGAAATGGTTACGCCTTAAAAGAAGGGAACATTAATTAACCATTAAATAGTTAACACATTAAAAAGCCTTGGCTTACAATTAACTAACAGTTGATTCAAAGTTAACTACTGATCTAGTAATCATTTTCTAATGGTGTTCATGTAAACTAATCCAGAAAATATCTACACACACAATGCAAGTCGTGGCAAAATAGGTGCAAAGAAATCAACAATAAACACAAAATAACACAAGACAGCCAACACAAGATATAAACCCAGACATGAGACGTGAGTGACAGCGCACGGACATCTGAAGTCTAAAGCACCCACAATGTACAGAACATGTTAGCGGCACAGCAGCATCTCTCCATCAAGATAATGATCTAAAACATCCACCTTGAGTCAATAGTATCTACTAGCACGTCTATAACATGAGGAGGCGAACATATGTAACTGTTTAACTAAATCCCATTTCCCCGTTGATTATAGGGCGTTTAAATTGTCCCACCACATGACGTAAGGAACATTAAGCACAAAAACAAACGATTCATCCTGCACGTATGTGCGTGTGTGTGTGCGTGCGTGCGTGCGTGTGTGTGTGCGTCCCATCTCCTCACGGCGCTCAGCCCCATCGGTATGCAGGCCAAGCCCAGCACACTGCGCACTAATGACCCACACCTCCCCAACGTACACGGTGGCCGGAGTGGGGGGCTCACCAGGGGGCCGGTCATGGCCAGCAGGTGGGAGATCTCCAGTCTCAGCGCCGGGGGGACCCTCGCCTTGAGCCTCTCGCAGTGGGACAGGGGGGTGGCGGGGCGGTCCTCCATGGCTCCTGAAGCAGCAGTGATGTCTGGAGCGCCTGCAGAATGCCCAGTGCCTTCTCCCGGCGCGACCCTGACGCCCCGCGCGGTGACCCGGTCACGGGTTCAGCCGCTCCTCGGTTACTGATTACCAGTCATCAGTCGAATGGTAAGCAGAGTAGAATGTCTTCACCTAGAAGAGAACGTCAGCACCGTGGAGCGGCACGGCTCTTCTAGAATATACATTTTATACACTGGAGTTGTATGGATATTCTAGAATAGAAAGTTTATACATTAGTGTTATATTAATGTTCTAGAATATACATATTATACACTGGAGTTGTATGGATCTTCTAGAATAGAAAGTTTATACATTAGTGTTATATTAATGTTCTAGAACATACATTTTATACACTGGAGTTGTATGGATCTTCTAGAATAGAAAGTTTATACATTAGTGTTATATTAATGTTCTAGAATATACATATTATACACTGGAGTTGTATGGATCTTCTAGAATAGAAAGTTTATACATTAGTGTTATATTAATGTTCTAGAATATACATATTATACACTGGAGTTGTATGGATCTTCTACAATAGAAAGTTTATACATTAGTGTTATATTAATGTTCTAGAATATACATATTATACACTGGAGTTGTATGGATCTCCTAGAATACAAAGTCTATACACTAGAGTTGTATGGATCTTCTAGAATAGAAAGTCTATACACTAGAGTTGAATGGATTTTATAGAATGAACTATAACACTCAAGGATAGATTAATGATTTCTAATATATTTGTATTAATGTACACAATACATGCTTCTTGCGGAATATTTATTTATTTTGTACATTTTGGACTTTTGAGCCTATGGTTCAGTGTGTGGAGTCTACAGACACGTGTTGCACCACACGTGTCTGCATGAACGAGCATGTGAAGAATGAAGCATTTAAATTGAAGTATAGAATCGAAAAATCCTAGAGTTGTAAATTCAGTGTGACTGCTTCATCAGATGACGGACACACAGATGAGTGGCAGTGAACGGCGTTGAGACACAGAAGAGATCCACATAGAGACCCACAAACACTGGCATACCTTTAGTCCCGCCCCTCTGTGGTCAGATATTCAGCATGACAATAATAAAGTGCAGTAAATATCCATGAAAAGGTATCTGATTCTGTTGGCATGACAATTGAATGACACGCACCCTTGGCAGCGAACAATAATCCTACTCGACTGAATCAATAATCCCAGGCGCTCATTCCACCATTCCAAGAACATCTGATCATTAACATTCTCTCCCCTAGCAGGGCTTCGAGGAAAACCAGGGACATCAAACATTAACACATCACATGGTCCGGTCTCGGCCGGTAAGTGTCGGTGAGGGGTCCTGGCTGAGTTCCAGCAGAATGCAGCTGGACAACTCTCTGTTCACCTCGCAATCTGTGGCACAGCAGCATGCACTCTTGCAGACGCACACACACACACACACACACACACACACACACACACACACGCACACGGACCGACAAAGGCACACACACACACACAAACATGCATACAAACACACGTGTACACTGACACAGGAACGCAGGCACACACACATACACACACACACACATGCATGTAAACACACTCATGCTCAAAAAGGAACGCACGCACACACACATGTTAACACACACAAACACACACACACAGACATGCAAGTAAACACACACCTGCACATACACAACAAAAGCACGCACACACACACACACACACACGTTAACACACACGTGCATTACAGGAACACAAACACACGCTGGGATAATGACTCCATATGTTAGAGACAACATGCATTTAGCTCCCCTCCATCATTTGATGTTGCTCGCTGTGTAACGCTGTCTCTCTCTCAATCCATCTACCTGTCTCTCACAAACTGTCTGTCTCAGAGCAGATTTAGAAAACAAAAATAGATTCAAAGAATCTTCACAGTGACAGTTCAGACGCTGACGCTGCACCCCTGAACCCCCAGCCCCGTGTCTGAATCAGTGCCCCCCCCGCTCCCCCGCTCCCCCCATGGACCCCCATGGCACACATAGCAGGCGTGAGACCGTTGGAGGGGTTAATCCATGTTCCACCGTTTCACTTCATCATCGTCAACCATTAGCCTCAGATCAACGAGAAAATGGGTTTTGGTAGACGGAGCTTTAACCGAGTTAGCGTGACTTCATGGTCAACCTGACATGATATTCATAACTCACTGGGGACGAGTCTCAGACTGTGTTTGAGTCCATCAACAGGAGCCGACCTCGTGTTCCAATTTATAACTCGGCATGTGGCTCAGGAGGTAGAACGGGCTGGCTGGTAGGTTGGAAGGTTGCTAGTTCGATCCCCGGCTCCCCCTAGCCGAGTGTCGAGGTGTCCCTGAGCAAGGCACCTCACCCTGACCGCTCCCGACGAGCTGGCTGTCACCTGGCAGGGTTGACACCGCCGTCGGTGTGTGAATGTGTGCATGAATGGGTGAATGTTGGGCAGTATTGTAAAGCGCATTGAGTGGCCACTGGTTAGAGAAGCGCTGTATAAATGCAGGCCATTCACCATAATACGTATAAAAACGGTTTAACTGAGATGAGTTGAATACGGGCCTCTGCTTTCATTGAACTGGGCGTGGCGGTACCAGTAAGGCCCGCCTCTGGGTGCGACGGCGTTACAGATCCCGTCAGTCAGTACACTCGCGTTCTCTGATGAATGACAATGCGTCTGGCAGCACTGGGTAAGCGAGACGCCGCAGCTGCCAGCAACAACCGAGCGATTATGACTCACCGCTGTCAGTCTCTGCTAGGCTCAACTCTCCTTCTGCGTCTCTCTGTTGTTGCACCCGGTCCGACTCTCTGGGGGGGGGGGGGGGAGCTCAGCACTGCTCGAGGCTCTATCATGGAGGACGTGGTGGGATTGTGGATCCCGTTAAAACAAAAGGACATTAGAAATGGTCTGGTGTTTCGTACACAATATATCGCTGTCAGAACCAAGTGCCAAGCACTTACAATCACTTACAATAGGTAAGCCCATTCCCTGTAAACCAGGGGTCCCCAATCTTTTCAGCATCAAGGACCGGTATGATTCTCCGAAAAGTTTCACGGACCGGGGGGAGCGGGGGGTTAGGTTATGTTGCGCAGTGGTTGCCAAAAATGCAAACATGTTATATGCAATCTAACAACTGCATATAGACTTATGGCATGTAAAAGAGTGACAGTATTGCAAGTAAATTGAGTTTATTAAGTGTGCATGCATTTTGCATGAATAAAAAAAAAAAAAAAATTAAACTTAAAATAAATAAATAATATTTCTCTGCGGACCGGTACCAAATGACCCACGGACCGGTACCGGCCCGCGGCCCGGGGCTTGGGGACCGCTGCTGTAAACAACAACGATAGCTATAAGACGCTACACAAAGTACTATTTTTTTTGTTGACACACGTTTGTGTTTTTCTTGCAGTGTTTGTCGTCTTCACTTCGTATCCAGAGATGAAATCCAACAGCCTCTTCCCGGTGAGCCTCTTCCCCTAGCAACCGTTACCGCCGCCGTAGGTGCCAAGAGAGAGATGATCTCCGGTTATGATCTCCTAAATAAGAGAGCTTCCTGACAGAGACCGCTGATCTGTTCCTTTATACTCCCTGAGGACTCCAGATGAGGGAGGCCTCAGGGTCTACAGTACATCAACACAGTGTTCTTCAGGTGGCCAGGGGCACCAGGGTTTCCTCGCGGCTGTAAAAGCCTATCAGGTGTTCCGGTAGAGAGACAGAGCTGAAGGATTGAAAGGACAAAAGGTATGAACAATAAAGCTGACATTTTGAAAACAGACCTGTAATGGTTCCTCAAAGGTTGGAAAAGGGGATAGAAAAGAGACTTGATTCAGTTAAGCACTGAAATATGCTCATCGTTAGGCTTTTTTGTACTTAATATCGCCCAATGATAATTCTACTGCAAACATCGGCTAGATAGAAATGACTTAATAGGGATGACTTCAGACAATTGTCAACATTATCTCCAACCGTCGGAGTAAGGGCTATACTGTGTGGCCGGCGTGGGCGGTCACCAACGTGGACAGAGATGTCGAGAGCAGGTGGTGCTGCCTTGCTCAAACTGCCCCTCCGATGCCAACAGAAAGAGAATCATTCTGCTGCCACGAATCTCAGCGTGGGCCGTTTGCATTGGACGCCGTCTCAGATGAGAGGGCCGGAGTTTGCGTCACAATCTTTTTATCCATTTCTTATCTTTTTTCAGATCCCCATTAGCTTCCACAGCTGTGGTCGCTATTCTTCCTGGGGTCCACATAAAATTAATAATAATACACAGACATATAAACATGCATAGTACAGCACAAAAACCTATCTACATCAAAAAAAGTCCTCAGAAAAGTGAGTTTTAAAACTGACTTTGCAGGAACGGTTGACGCCTCGCAGGGTCCGAGGCCTGGTGGACGCCGGTCTCAGGATCCCGACGCAAACTGGAAGAGATCCCAAACCAGGAGGGCACTAAAATGAGTGGTACTTACTACAAAGCATTGTGTAGGATCTTATCCTAGCTATCTCTGTTGTATACAGGGAATGGGTTAACCTAGGGATTGTTAGTGCTTGGCACTTGGTTCTATGAACATCCTTAGCAACATTTTACTCGCGTTGGGGCGTATGAGGCGCGTATATATACGCGCGTACATATACGCGCGTACATATACGCGCGTACATATACGCGCGTACATATACGCGCGTACATATACGCGCGTACGAGGAGTTCAAAAAATTGAACTTTTTACGCTCATACGCGCCGCAATAGCCAATCAGCGTTGAGTTTGACCCGACGTCACTGGCAGAGAGTAATAATAATAATAATAATAATACATTTAATTTAGAGGCGCCTTTCAAGACACCCAAGGTCACCTTACAGAGCATATAGTCATCATACATTTTTTAAAAAGCAAGACATTGTGGAAAAAATAAATAAATAAATAAATAAATAAACATAAGCAATAAGAAATAAAAAAAATAAAAATAATAATAACTAGAACTGCAAGCAGTTATGCAGGGGTCCAAGAAGTGTGCATTTCGCCGGCACAACGCGACAAGAAATGTGCGTTTCGCCGGCACAACGCGAAGCATGTGTTCAAAACGCTACCCTGAACCTGTGGATATAAAGGTTTTGACTGTGGGAGCTACGGTGTGGGAGTTATAGCCCAAAACGCAATTTCAGAACATTCCATTGGCAAATTAGGAGACATACAATGTCGTCGTTTTTTGGCGCCGCCTTGTGGCGAAATTTTCCGAAGACAATTTTCCTTTTCCAAATAACTCCCGCCCACATTAATAATTCTTTGCCATATTTTCTATATAGACTCGGGATTGCCCCTTGATGGTTTTCCTTGAGTTTGAAGAACATTCCTTAGGCCAATTAGAAGATATACAATTTCCTCGTTTATTGCGCCCCCTAATGGCGAAATGTTGCGTTTTTTTTATCGAACGTCACTAAGGGTAACACCGACATGTGTGTAAAATTTGGACTTGATCCGATGTCTAATTTTGGTATTTTTCTGGATTTTTGATTTTCAACGTAAAACGTAGCTAATAAACAAATATTCAAAATGCTACCGTTTCGTAATCGAAGGTCGGATCAAAAAGTGTTTGAGTATTTCTTTTCGTGTGCGTCTGAAGATGTCGTGTGCAAAGTTTGGTGTTGATTGGTCGAGAAATGTGGGAGGAGTAGGGAAAAAACAGTTTTGCGGTTTTCGCGATTTTGCGAAAAAAAATTCTAGGCGCAAATGGGCGTGGCCTATGCCAAAAGATGCAGCAGACTCCAGTGAATATGTGCGTACAAGTTTTTGACTGTGGGAGGTTCGGTGTGGGAGTTATAGCCCCAAACGCGTATTCCTTGGTATAGCGCCACCTAGTGGCCGGCGTGTCTGGATTTTGTCGTCTGCGTAGTGTTCACGGACCTGGATCTAGTGATGCAATTGGCGCGTGTGCACCATTTACTGTTTGGGCTGTGGTACCACTTCTAGATGGGAAGTATAATAATAATAATCCTTACAAAAACAATAGGGATCCAACCTGTTGGCTTGGACCCCTAATAATAATCAAAACAGTGATCAGACGTTGTGTGCGAGTTTGAACAAGTGAGTTTTGAGCTGTGACTTGAAGGTTGAAATGGTGTCTGACTGAGTAGTGAGCTTGGACAGAAGCATACGGCCAACATCTTTCTTTATTCTGTGTGGAAATAGTAACATAGTTACGCCATTAAATGCTTTTATGGAAACATTTTTAGCGAGAAATGTGCATTTTACTTTCATAATGTTCGCTCGGTGAATGTGAAGGATGTTTGGTTTGATAGTTACGACGAAGAGGGAACGCTCCGTTCACTTGCATGGACAGAGTCTCTGGTTACTAAGCAACCTCAACGTCTTGGCGGACTATATATCTGCTGATCAACACTACGAATGCTGGAAACACACCAGACACACCATGTGAAGTTATTTAAGCCGATTATTGTTATGTATATCCAGTGGCGGCGCCAGGGGGGGGCTAGGGGGTGCTAGAGCACCCCCTAGATTGGCCATAGCACCCCCATAGCACCCCCAAGAAAATAATGGTAAAATAAGAAAAAAAAAAAAAAATCATTCTGAGTTCTTAATAAAATGTATTGTGTGATAATAATATTTTAATCACAAAAGAAAATAACAGATTGAAATAAACAGATTGTTCACGTAGCACGACACAGACACGTGGCGTGGCGTGCCGCGTGCGTGAACGTGATTGTTCAAATGAGTAGTAGGCTAACGGCTAAGTAACAGTAATCCTGGCGATCGGTCAATTAATTTTAAATCAAGTGGTCACAAAATCACGAAAATGGATCGGTATTTGATCCGAAAAAATCCTCGAGTTGAAGGAGACGTTCAAGAGGAAGAAAAAAGGCAGGAGGTAGTGGATGATTCTGATGTAGAACAAGAAGAGGAAAGTCCTGGTCCAAGTAGTCAACCCTTCACCTCTACTGAGGGCGCCGCTGCTAGCCATGATGCTAGCACCCTGGGTGACTTAAGCATGAACGCCCAGGATGGTCCGAAAATACCAACATTACACAAATATCCAACTCGGATGTTTGGAGTCCAGCAAAGAAGTTTCTGCAAGGGCTGGATGGAACCATATCCGTGGTTGGAATACAGTGTATCCCAGGATGCCGTCTTTTGCTTTGCCTGCAGGCATTTTCTCGGTGGAGGAGGGCACGGGTTTCATCGGGAGCCAACGTATACAACCAGTGGCTTTCATAACTGGCGGAAAGCAACAGCATCTTTTAAGGGCCATCACGAAAGTATGGGACACAAATTTGCCATGGAGGCATGGACTGAGTTTAAGCTAAAAGCAAAAAGCGGTTCAAAAATAACAAATATGCTGGATAAAGGACATTCGGTATTGATCCAGGAAAACAGAAGGTACATGATGGGCGTTGTGGAAAGCTTGCGCTATACTGCCTGTCAGGGGATCGCACAGCGAGGCCACATTGAAGATGAGGATTCAGCAAACAGGGGTAATTTCCGCGAGTTGCTGTCTGTAATTGGAAAATTTGACAAAACCGTTCAGAAAAAGTCAGATAACAACCCGTCAAATGTAAAGTATGTGCACCATGACGTGCAGAATGAGATCATCAATGTAATGGCAGAAATGATTAGGAAACAATTAAGGGATGAGGTTAAGGACGCTGAACATTTTGCCATTTTGGTGGATGAAAGCAAAGACATCAGCAAAAAAGAGCAAATTTCAGTGATCGTGCGTTATTTGAACACGGAATCAGAGAGAGTGGTGGAGGAATTCTTGCATTTCACCCCAGCTGATGGACTAGACGCAAACTCGCTCTTTGCAAGCATCAAGCAGACGCTCAGTCGGTGCGGTATTGACCTGAATTGTTGTGTTGGCCAGTGCTATGATGGTGCCTCAGTCATGTCTGGATGTAACAACGGAGTCCAAGAACTTTTCAGAAGAGAGGTGCCGCAAGCAGTTTATATACACTGCCATGCTCATAGGCTTAACCTGGTGTTGGTGGACTGTGTGCATAATGTAGATGCTGCCGCTGAGTTTTTTGAGACGTTGCAAACACTGTACAAGTTTTTTTCGGGGTCAGTGGTGCACGATCTCTTTCTGAAGAAACAAAGGGAACTTTCAACGGCACAGCGCATAGAGCTGAAGAGACTGAGTGACACTCGCTGGGCATGCCAGTATGATGCTATCTGTGCAGTCAAGAGAACTCTCCCGGCTATCATCGCTACCCTGCGTGACACTGTTCGCGACAAGAATGCGAAACGGAGGACAGAGGCTAAATCTGTCAGTTCCCTTATGGATGAGCAGTTTGTTCTGCATTTAATTCTTTTTGAGGATGTTTTTAGAACTACCAAATTCATGTCCGATGCGCTACAGTCTCCCAATTTCGATCTCTTGACAGCGGATGACCTGGCCCAATCTGTGATCACGGCCATATCGGAGAAACGTACAGATGACAACTGGGCAGCAATCCGTAAGCAGGCAGGAGACATGTGCGTTAATACCGGGATAGCTACTGTACATCGTGAGAAAAGGCAGACCCAAACAGCTAAACATCTGGAGGGCTTTATTGTGGAGGCCCCGATAGAAAGACCAGGCATGGGCAGCATGGATGAACTGAAAACTCAGTCATTCTATCCTGTCTTAGACAGGTTGTTAATGGAACTCCGGCGACGCTTTTCCATCGAAGCAAATGGTGTACTGGCAGGCTTGCCAGCCCTAAGCCCTAATCACCCATCATTCCTTGACAAGCAAGTTATTCTGCCCATGGCTCGCCATTATGGGGTCAGCGAGGAGAATTTGTGTGCAGAACTCCATCAAGTTCGCCGGCTCCTGAAAAGGAAGGAAGAGCAAGGATGCACCATTAACAGCAACCAGGAGTTCCTATCCCTTATGCGGCCTTACAAAGACGCCTTCGTGGACCTCTACAAATTGATCTCCATATCTCTGACCCTGCCTGTAACATCTGCGAGCTGCGAGCGCAGTTTTTCTTGTCTGCGTCGCTTGAAGAGCTACCTGAGGAATAGCAGTGGGGATGGCCGAACCAGTGACCTTGCACTTCTGGCGATTAACCCTCTGCGAGCACGGGCTTTGGACATCGACAGGATCATAGATGCCTTCGCTCTCAACCACAACAACAGGCGCATTGTCCTGTTATGAAGACGTAGGTAAGTGAACGATTTTTCCGTGTTGTCTGTTGCATTCTGCTGGGTTTTTGCAATTGGGTTTACAATGTGTTTTTCTGTCACATTGTTCTTGTTTAGGTGGAAACTGACACCTGATCTGCTGGCTTGCCTGGATTTTGGTTTTTCTTAAGGATTTTAAGCATAGTTTTGTGTGCACTTTTTGATACACTTTTTGATATCTTATTATTGTGGTTTTGAGTGCCTACTGTTTGGTTTCATGTTTTGATTGTGACCTAAAATAATATAATCTATTTGAAAGCATTTCTGACTCTTTGCCTGTTTAAATTAATTATATCTGACGTTCTAATCTGCCGTCTTTAGTTAGAAGTGTATTGAACTTGGTATGTTTAGTTTAATTTGTCGCTCATGGTAGTGGTGACCTGGTAGTCATCTGGCGCAAACTTTAATCCACACACTGAAGTAAGTGAAGTATTTCGGATTACGTTATCTATAACATGCTGCATCCATTTTGACCGTCGGATGTGAACGCGGCTTTGTGCGCGTCCGTCAGAAGTAGCCTACTGACAATAATAATACGATCGATTTGAATGGCGCTTTTTATGTACCCCAAAGACCCGTTAGAGAGCAAACGTGTAAACATATGTGACGATATGGTGGGGAGGTGTTGTAGTAGAGAAAAATGAGACTCATATGATATCACCCTAATTTCATAGCACCCTCAGTAAAACGCCGAGCACCCCCATAGCACCACCAGAAAAAAATCTCTGGCGCCGCCACTGTGTATATCCGAGATTATTTAATCTAACCCGATCTAAACTCTATCACCCAAACACGGCGGCGTTTGGGTTTCCTACCTCGGACTCCAGCGCACCCATGTCCATGGCAGCCACGGCCGGCAACTTTCTTTATTCTGGGTGGAAATAGTAACATAGTTACGCCATTAAATGCGTTTATGGAAACATTTCTAGCGAGAAATGTGCATTTTACTTTCATAAGGTTCGCTCGGTGAATGTGAAGGATGTTTGGTTTGATAGTTATGACGAAGAGTGAACGCTCCGTTCACTTGCATGGACAGAGTCTCTGATTGCTAAGCAACCTCAACGTCTTGGCGGACTATTTCTCTGCTGATCAACACTACGAATGCTGGAAACACACCAGACACACCATGTGAAGTTATTTAACCCGATTATTGTTATTTATATCCGAGATTATTTAATCTAACCCGATCCAAGCTCTATCATCCACCCAAACACGGCGGCGTTTGGGTTTCCTTCCTCGGACTCCTAAATCCAGCGCAGCCACAGGCTGGGGGGGGGGGGGGAGTTTTGGGCGGTCTCATCTACGCGCGTTACGCGCGTATCTGACCATTTTTGACACAAAATGGTCAAGCAACATTTTAGCTGCGTTACGCGCGTACATGGTACGCGAGGTACGCGCTTGGTGTGTTCGCGGCTGTACCGACAGAGATATATTGTGATTCACTTTCTTCTGACAAATGTAATTGTAAGTTGCTTTGGATAAAAGCGCCTGCTAAATGCCCTAAATGTAGACGTAAAAGTAAAACAGGTTAGCTGACCATTGAGACAGTATTTGAGTCACCTCACGCTAGTTGTTGACCAGCAGTACTGGGAGTGAAGATGTGAATGGCATCTTCACTGTTTTAAACCATGTTTTAAAAGATGCACATATTCCTGTCTGGCTGTTAGCCGTAATAGTCTGCAGCTGTGGCTCCTAGGCTAATTGAGCCACACCCATTCTGGTGCTCCTTAAGAGGGCCAGAGTTTTAGACTGGAGGGAGGCTTGAGTTGTGCAAGTGACTCGACGGTTGTGCTGTGTTTTAAGAAAAAATATGCATTTTAACTATAACCATATGCGTCAAGAAAAAACGTTCTCACAGAGTGTGTGTGGATGACGGCTGATTTAAATAGCCTCACCTGGCGGAGTCCGATGGACTCTGCGGCTGGGTGAGGCTGCACACCTGTTGGCACATTGAGTCATCGGTGTGCAACAGGTTAAATCAGCTATCTCCACACGGGCTCAGGGAGATCTCCTGCATGCTAGCGGAGCGCCCTTGCCATGTTTATTAATTAATAAATGAATACAACTTGGAAGTCATGTCATTTTACATTTACCTAAACTACACCGACCAGAGTGTATCATAGCTGCTCATGTCACAGTAAATAGAAGCACTAGAGGCTTGCCTGCAATGCATCCTGATACATTAAGTCATTGCAGGCACTGCTTTGCGAGAAGGACAACAGAGCCTTTTCTGGTCATTACAGCACGCCTTGAGGAATTAATTGCTTCCATTGAATACACTTCCCATCAACATTGATTGGACAGCCACAAGAAATGTGGCCAAAATGTGGCCGTTGTAAAGGCTGCGATACATAATGAAACAATTATGCAGCGCATGCCTTGGTTGGCCCTGGACTAATAGCCATGTAGCTGAAGAATTCGGCCCTATACCCCAAATAACCTTATTCCATTCAAATATGAAAGGTAAAAATGTCTATGAACTGTATAGCCTGAGGCAAAATGCCAGGTCTCACCACACTGACACACAAATTAGCTTTAGAAAATATTCTGGTCTCCCCACACTGAGACACAAAATAGCTTTAGAAAATATTCTCAACGAATGCAAATGCAAAGATGCAGTCGGATGCATCCAATTTTAAAGCTAACTATCTATTTACACCTTACTCTTCTGTGCAAACAGTGCCAATTGGTTCATCCAATGGGAGGAAGAGAACAATCAAAGTATACAATCCAAACTGGATCAACTGTCAGGGAAATAATTACCCTATAGGACAATCAAACCTGGGTCGCTCAAAGTATGGACATGGTAGGCAGACTGCTGGCCTCTGTCTATCTCGTCACCCGTCTGTCTGTCTCTCAGTCCGTCCATCCATCTATGTGCATCACCCTTAAAGGCGACATATTATACCACCAGGTGTGATTAGCCGTTATAAGACATTTTGAAAATCGACCACCTTCTGATATCACAAGTGGGTGTGTCCAGCTAGATGTGTGATGGCCTACCAAGTGGACTATAGCAAACGTTGCTCATCTATCCGTCATACATCTAGGTGGACACGCCCACTTGTGATGTCAGAAGAGGCAGATTTTCAAAACGGCTTGTAACGGCTAATCACACTCACACCTGGTGCTGTAATATGTCACCCTTAAGCTACAAGTCTCTCCACCTCCGCCCTTCTGTATCTGTGATTGTATTCATCGCAGACTGAACCTTGGTCTGGGGAATGACCAGTGAGAACAGCCCGTGAGAATCGATGAGCGGCCAGTGAAAGGGGAGAAAGGGCGTGTTCAGGAATACCCTGTTCCCGTTTTAACAGCCTTTTGCAATTCACAAGCAGATATACAAACGTTACTTGGTTCGTCCGGTATCGGCGTTATGGGAGTTTAAAATGCCTAATTCCCTAGATAGTCACCCCCTCACAAACAGATGTTTGTGAAAGTGTGAAATTCAAGGGAATTAGCATAATTTCTAAACTTGCATATTAATAGCCAGGCTATTAATATGCAAGTTTAGAAATTATGCTAATTCCTGAAAATATGACCTAAGCAACTATGCTATGAGGCTGCCTCATAGCATAGTTGCTTAGGTCATATTTTAAAGTTGATCTTCTATTTAGCATCAAAAATGCCTAAGACAAATAGATGACTTAGGCAGATAGTGATTATTGAATTTAAAAAGCACTCTGATTGACTGAGGATACAGCCAATGGGGCAAAGTGAATCAGCAGAGCAAGGCGAGTAGAGTTAGTTTACATATCACAATTTGGCCAAAATATGATTTATGCAATTATGCTATGAGGCTAACGAAGGCCCAGATTGGGCCTCGGTCTAGTGGTGTGAATACCCAGATATTCCAAGATATTCCCACCACAGGCGGGTCAGATGTGGTTAGCAGAACGGCCTCACAGCTCTTCTAACGCCCTCACATTCAGATGATCCGTTCCGTTCCCTCCGTGACTTCTTCTTTACTTTGAGTCTTATCCACAACTCCTTCCCCCCCACTGTCCACCGGATGATCCAAGCAGGAAGGCATGAAAGCATGAAGGCGTGTCTGTGTTGCTCGAAGGGGGCTTTGATGCCGAAGATGAGGACGATTTTCAGTTTTTTTCTCAGTTTGCCAAAGGGAATACTCAGGGAAAGAGGAATTGATAGCCGAAATCAAAGTGAAAGAGCCGCTGCGCCCAGGCAAGGTGCAATTTGGGCCTAAAAATAACCGCTTTGATTGAGTCTCGGTGGAATGGCGTCTCCTGCGCCAAACAAAATAAAATGGGTCAGATAACAGGTCGGGAAATGGGTCTGCACCAAGGATACATCACTCTGTGGGAAGGCAGGAAGCGTGCTTGGTTACTTGGGGTTTTGATGAGGAAGTTATTTTGCCGGTGTGTCTGTAGATGTTTGCTTCCCCTTCCATCGACGTGTGTGACGAATAGTCCTGAAGAAAACAGCTTGGACTCAAGATGTGGAAAGGCAGGAATGACTCAGCGGGAGGTAAGCAAACGACAACAAAAGGAAAGCACTTTGTTTTTAGAGTCACTGGATCCCCCCCCCCCCAACCCTTTCTCAATGTTAAAAATAATTGCATGATTTGGAGCACGGGGAAGGCAAATGAAAACCACATAATTGCAGGTGTTGGTTTCCACAAAGCTGACCAAACTATTTGCTAGAGAGACTCTTCATAACAACAAAACCCAAAACAATACACAGCTCTGCCGATAGTGGTGGTCCTGCACTGCAAGTCGCTTGAACCTGAGAGGTGTAGAATCCATTTCAGAATCGTGGATATCAACGCACAATATTGACTCCATGAGGTGAATACGGTCAGTCTCCAGGCAGTCCAAGCAGCAGACGACTCGAACTGGTTTGGTGGGAACTAGCATTGAACACAGACACCTACCAGTGAATAATCAGCAGTCTACTCAGAGACCCTGGGAGAAGGCAGGGTTTACAGGCGAGTCCAACGACGACAGCAGCCTCAGTGATGGGGCAGAAGGCTGCAGTATGTGGGCAAGAGAGATATGATATCAGGATAGTCTTAAAACAGGAAGCCAGTTGAACCGGGACTGCACAATTCACCTGGTAAATTTTTTTAAAAAAGGCACACTTAAGCCTTTGAACATTTAAATTGAGACGACTGGTTAATTGTGTGCAAACATTGATTGTATTATGAGAAGAAAGCACTCTTTCAGAGAGTTAGACATTGAACATTTTAGCCACAAACGTTTGTTTGGAGTGTGGGGGGAAATACATAATGGGTGTTAGTTTGTGTTTAAACAACAGGTTAAACACGGTGGAGATACTACATGTCTTATCCTTTATTTGGTTATTATAAATAATGACAGATATTGTCAAATGAGGCACAATGTGTGAGAACTAAGACAGGCCGTACATAATGAGTACTACTGTGATTCAAATAAAAATATTTTAATATTCATTTTCAGAGGTGTTACACATTTCAACAGCAGAATATATGATCATATTTTGCTTACCACTGATGTGTTAAGCATACAAATTTAAGGTTACCAACATTTTATCGCAGTTACCTTTTACATACTAAGGAATGCTTGATTAACAACCTTTTTATTACAATCATGAACAAATATCCAAACGTTGGGATGCACAGAATAATTCCTTGTAAACCAATATATCATCGTATGCCATTAAGAATTGTTGTTCACGATAAAGTGCCTACTTCAAACCGATAAGCTGATAAGTGTCACATACAGAGCGGTCACCTGTTCAAAGGATTGACAGTGTCAAAGTGCCTTGACTTTCATAGTAATATCTTTGAATGAAACAGAACTAAATAAAAAGATATCGAGTTTCACAGCCTCTAAAGAATTATTCCTGTGCTATAAGTATTATTGTGGTGCCTTATTTGTCTTTTTTTTTCAAAGCGGGCTGCAACACAAACATCTGTACATGCGTGTAGCATCAAAGGTTGTGTCGAGGAGAAAGGTGAGCAGGAGGACAACTGAACGCTGAATATTGATGTTACAGAAAATGTCAGAGGCATTAGCGAGAATCCAGGTGTGCGTGAAAACCAAAGAGCCTAAGAATGACAAAACGACTTTGAGACAGCTGCACTGCATGCTCAACACCACAGGCAGATATTGACATTCCGAATAGTTTAACCACCTGCAAAATCCCCATTCGCACATTTCCGTGTAGACGGTAAAGAGAATCTCAGATATTAATTTGCAAGGTGAAAGAGAGAGACCTCCCTCTTGGTTTGTAGTGCAAAGCCAGGATTACTGCAGCGTCTTCCGTCAAACCCATTTCACAGTTTAACTGAAACCCAGGGTCCGCTCTCAAGATGTGTAATTCCCTGAAACGTGGGATCCTCTGACACGGAGCTGTGAGCCCACCCGTGTGCAGTCTGCAGCAGAGACGCGCTGGGATCAGACTATAAAGATATCGTAGGTATGCACTAACAATGGGCAGCTCCAGGGTGGTTTGATGAAGTCTTAAATAACAGAGTTTTTACATGTTAACCTTCTTGGGTTCTATGTTCGTATTTACACTACTTACAACTCACAAAACCTATACCTAGACCCGCACACACGCACACACATAGAAAAACACACAGGAAAACAGAGCACACACCCACACTCACCTCACAGCTCACACACACACACACACACAGTATGTACCTCAAATATTTCCGGACAAAATATCAAATCGTTTAAAATGCACTTTGTCGAGAGGGTAAACTCATACATCTATACTTTGGTCATGACATAAATACAACTAATAATAACAACTATACATCAATCACGTCAAATACAATTTTAAGGCAAAACTAGTCAAACGAGAGAAGGCCCCAACTAGGACGTGTCAAGTATTTCTATGTACATTATTTACTGGTAGAAAAATAGGTTTGGCTTGCACAGTTGGGAGAGGTTAACGTGGAGAACGTGACCCCATGCAGCGCAGCGTCCATTAGGGAGAAGATGAGGTTGCATAACAGATCTATCAGCTCAAATGCACTCCCGGTAAATGGTACACTGGATTCCCGGTGACATTTCAATAATAGGTCCCATCCCCCCACACCCACACCCCACCCATTACAGTTTTCTTCGATTGCAAAAGCCTGATTTATTTTGCCAACGATATTAACATTTTGAAAGCAATAGACACACATACACACACACACAGACAGACACACGCACAAACACACACACACACACACACACACACACACACACACACACACATGCACACACACACACGCACACACAGACTCACTCACTCACACACAATCATCGAAAACATGTTAAGACTAAAAGGACACATTTCTTTTTCAGAATGCACTCAAGTCTTTCCAACCAGGTACACAGATTTAACGCAAGCGTCAACAAATTAAATGAGATTACTCCCTCCCAGAGCCCCAAGGGCCCATAGGCCTACTTACACAGCACAAACTGTGGAACCACTACCCTGACAGGGTAGAATCATCCATGAAACCTTGGTGTATATTCTAGGCTATCACTATATGTTTCATAATGATTAATTGCAATAAGGCCAGCAGGACTTTACCCTACTGTCTCTCTTCAATGCATAACGGCAGAAACGATGAGTGAATAGGATGCACATGCACGTGTTGCCCTGCCCTCACCTCCCGCTGTTTGTACATCTCCATCGGTTGAACCGGGAGTTCCAGCTGTAATCACACCAGATAACGAGACTGATTCATTTTACAGCCCGGAGAATCATATCGTGAGCAAAGTGTGCATCACATCAGTCTTCCGCGAGTTCCCTTAGCGCTGCGATGTGCGGATCAAACAGACGCATAATAGACGGCGCAACAAGACCGGGCCGAGCCTGTTAGCTAAGAGTCGTCTACTTCACTCTGTCACTGTTGCTTTGGAAACGACTTGCGAGGTTATTGTCTGCCCGCTTCGGCCGTGAAAACATCAGATTATTGATTACCCACAATCCCCCTGTGCAGGTGCGGAGAAAGGCCTTGAATTCAGAAGGGTAGCATCATACCGAATAATTTCTGTGTTTGTGTGTTTGTGTGCGAGAGCAATAGCAAAATGAAACTAATACCTCGTCGTAAAAATGAAACGAACAGCCAAGGTTTGTCGTCACATCTACAACCGCAGGAAAACTGGTCGAACAAAAAAAACCTCCTCCCACAAACGCTGGAGCGCTCACTCTGGGACTCGATCAGAGAACACAACTGCTTCGGGGTCACAGCTCCCCGGTCCGACGGCGGCGGGGGGTCAAGGACAGAGTGGGGACTGGGTGCTGGATTGTTATCCACAGTTACAATTTGTCTGGAAACAAGCGCCTCTCTGAGACGGCTGGACGTCCGCCTGCACACTATCTAGTAGACGACACTAGAGTACAACTCTCTAGAAGAAAGCATAAATACAACTCTTTGTTTAGTTTTTCCAATTGGCAATCCTAGCTGATAAGGAAATCAAAATCACTGGAATGAAACTTTGATTTGGATAGTGCATATAATATAATATCATAATAATATCAACATAATAATATTTAATACCACCACAGGGGGGCGGAGCTGGTTCTTCATTGGGTCTCCCACTACTGGTTCAGGAGGGAGGGAGGAGGAGGGGGGAGGGAGGAGGATGAGGGAGGGAGGAGGGAAGGGTGGAGGGAGGAGGAGGAGGGAGGGAGGAGGGAAGGGTGGAAGGGAGGCGGAGGGAGGAAGGAGGCGGAGGGAGGAAGGAGGCGGAGGGAGGAAGGAGGCGGAGGGAGGAAGGAGGCGGAGGGAGGAAGGAGGCGGAGGGAGGAAGTCAGAAGGAAGGAAGGGGAGAGCAAGGGCGCTAAGAAATCAGTGGGTTATGGGGACTGGGTACGGGGACTGGGTACGGGGACTGGGTACGGGGACTGGGTACGGGGACTGGGTACGGGGACTGGGTACGGGCACTGGGTATGGGCACTGGGTATGGGGACTGGTACGGGCACTGGGTATGGGCACTGGGTATGGGGACTGGGTACGGGGACTGGGTACGGGCACTGGGTATGGGGACTGGGTACGGGCACTGGGTATGGGCACTGGGTATGGGGACTGGGTACGGGCACTGGGTATGGGCACTGGGTATGGGGACTGGGTACGGGCACTGGGTATGGGGACTGGGTACGGGCACTGGGTATGGGGACTGGGTACGGGCACTGGGTATGGGGACTGGGTACGGGGACTGGGACTGAAAGGGCCCTGTGTGTTTGCAGTGCGTCACACAGGGGGCCCTATGAACTTTGTAGTTCTCTCACCAGCAGGGCTCGCAACATATAAAATGCCACCGAAGAACCAGAGTGTGTGTGAGTGGGTGTGTGTGTGTGTGTGTGTGTGTGTGTGTTTGTGTGCATGTGTGTGTGTGTGTGTGTGTGTGTGTGTGTGTGTGTGTGTTTTGTGTGTGTGTGCGTGTGTGTGTGTACCCATGCATTAGTGAAGTTTATGTCAATATTTTTATTACAGGGGACTGAAATACATCCTTCCGGCCACGCCCCTCGCCCCGGTCCTCAGTGTAGGCTTCATCATCGCACACGGGGGGTCAGGGAGGGACCACTGCGGCCCGGTCGCATCCACACATACTCCAGCGTCGACGTCCACACATCTCCAGGCACAGACACAACGGGAGCAGCGAGGGGATCCCCCATACAGGAGACGTACAGGAGGAGGAGGAGGAGGAGGAGGAGGAGAGCCTGAATCACTGCTCCGTAGGACAGCAGAGGTGTTGAGGGTTTAGACGCACACGGAGGTCAGCCTCTGTAGAGAAGAGAAGGAGGAGAGGGACAGAGACAGACAGGTCAGCCTCTGTAGAGAAGAGAAGGAGGAGAGGGACAGAGACAGACAGGTCAGCCTCTGTAGAGAAGAGAAGGAGGAGAGGGACAGAGACAGACAGGTCAGCCTCTGCAGAGAGGAGAAGGAGGAGAGGGACAGAGACAGACAGGTCAGCCTCTGTAGAGAAGAGAAGGAGGAGAGGGACAGAGATAGATAGGTCACCCGTGCTGCTGCGTTCACGTCGTCAGCGGGAGAGACGCCGTGTGACCATCTGATTGCTGTTTGCAGCTGTGCATTAATTACTCTCAGGCAGCTGCAACGACGCTGGTCCTTTCCTTCACAATCCCCTCACAATAATTCCCACTTTGGAAACAGAAAGTGTCTGTGTGTGTGTGCGTGTGTGTCTGTGTGTATGTGTGTGTGTATGTGTGTGTGTGTGTGTCTGTGTGTGTGTGAGAGTTTGTGTGTGATGGTGTGCCTGTACGTGTGTGTTTGTATGTGTTTGAGGGGTTCTGTGAGTGTGTGCGTGTTAGAGTGCGTGATGGTGTGCTTGTACGTGTGTGTGTTTGTATGTGTTTGAGTGTTTCTGTGAGTGTGTGCGACGCGTGTATGTGCGAGTTTGTGTGTGATGGCGTGCACGCTTGAGCATGTGTGCGTGCGTGCGTGTGTGTGTGTGTACCTGTGTATGTGGGTCTGTGGGTGTGTGTGCGTGTGTGTGTGTGTGTGTGTGTGAGAGTGAATGTGGTGGGGGAATTGAGTTTGAGAGTGTAACGTTGCAATCGTGGCTCCACACTTTGTCTGCATAATTAACAGCGGAGGACAATTTGAATTCTGTCCTCTGAAGTGTTGCTTCTAATAATACTCCCCCCTGCCCCCCCCCCCCCCCCCCCCCCCCCCCCCCCCCCCCCCCCCCTCGCTCAGGATGGCGTATGAATATTCATGAGGGGGTGAACTCAACGATGGGCACTCCCGGTGATCGCTGCCTCATTGTTTCGTTGAAACTCTCTCTCTCTCTCGCCAAGTCTTTTATTTACTCATCTTAATTGATCCTTTCTCTTTTTTTTCCCCTTCTTTCTTTTCAATCTTCCTTTCATCCTTCCTTATCATCGTTCGTTCTTCTCTCTCACTCTCACTCTCACTCTCACTCTCTCTCTCTCTCTCTCTCTCTCTCTCTCTCTCTCTCTCTCTCTCTCTCTCTCTCTCTCTCTCTCTCTCTCGTCACATGGAATAAATCCAATACACAATACAAACAACAATAACCATGATAACTACAAAGACAATAACCGCAGCCGCTGTCAGCATGACTCAGTGCAGAAACAGTCAGCCAGCCCAACGGAGGTCTGAGTCACTGCTGTGGGAGCCCAGCCCCCCCCCCCTCCCCAGCTGGCCGTATGGTGCGAGGCAGAGGGACTTGAACTACCAACTGTTACGGCCACATTGGCCTTTCACTTGTCATTGTGTGTGTGCTACTCGTTCTGTCTGCCCTTTGCTCCCGTAGGCCTGGTCCCGCGTGTTCCGGGATGGGGGCGTGCCCGCGTACAGGCAGTGTGCTAATGACTGTCAAGATAATTTAGATTCATGCTGAAGCTCTTCGCTTCACACAAGATTTTCCCCGGCGATGAAATCCTTCCTCAGACGTTGCTTTAGCGCCTGGTTTATTCGAGCCTAGTCTGAAGGGAATTCTGTGCAGACACCGGCTGGGTGATGTGCAGTGTTTAAAGGACGGAGATTAGTTATCCTAATGATGATTGTCGACTATCGAGTCGTTTAGCGAAGCCCCCCTGCAGTGCTCCAGATAGGGCTGCATGACGGAGCAGGCAGGGGGCAGAGGGTAGGTGGCGGTGGCCCCTAGCTCCACCACCCTGCAGCTGCAGGCAAAGGGGATCGACCCCGGTTAAAGCTGTTGTGCTACTCTGTGTCGGCGCTCTACGGGGTCTCACCTCAGGACCGGACTCCCTGGACCCCTCCCACCTCCTGCTCCTCCTCTTCCTCCTCCGTCTCCTCCGTCTCCTCCCGTCTCCCAGACCTCCTCCCTCTCCGGGCTGGACGTCAGGGGGTGGTGTCCCCCCGGTGCATGGAGGCCCGTCCCCACACACCGTGCACCGCTGCTCCTCCTCCTCCTCCTCCTCCTCCTCCTCCTCCTCCTCCTCCTCCTCCTCCTCCTCCTCCACCTCCTCCTCCTCCTCCCCCCCCGCCGGGGTCCTTGTCCGACTCGGGCTGGCTCTGGGCCCTCTCGGGCTTGGGGTTGGGGGTGCAGGGGGGGTCGGGCTGCTGCACCGACATGGTCCGCCGCAGGTGGGTCCGCTTGCAGAGGAAGTCGGGCTTTGCGGAGAGGCCGAAGGAGCCCTTCCGGAGCACCATGCGCACCGAGGACGTCTTCTTGGGCCGCGCCCGGTGGCCGAACTGCAGGGTGGAGAGGTGGGCGGCGTAGCCGTCACTCAGGAACTGGGGGAGCAGGGGGGGGGGGGGAGAGGTGGTGGGTGTGTGGTCGCAGGCACACAGGCACACACACACAGGCATACTTGCCCACAGAGAATCAAACAGACATACAGACACCCACACACGGACATACACACACACACAGGCATACGTGCCCACAGACATACAAACATGTGCACACACGCAAGCAAAGGCACGAGAGAGAGAGAGAGAGAGAGAGAGAATGAAAGAGTCCAGAATGCATCAGGCTGAACTCAAGCCGACAGGGCGGGACACAAGGAGAGCTGATCCCGACAGGCCAACAGCCTGATGAACTGAACCGGACACGGAGGGCAGGACCCACCTGGCACTGGTTCTGGTACTTCTTGGAGGGCCGGCCCACGATGTAGATCTGGGCGGGCCGCAGACCCAGCATGTTGTACACCGAGATGTCCTTCATGGAGCCGTAGGCAGAGTTGATCTTAATGTGGCACTGAGGAGAAAGAGGCACAACACAGAGCACTTTAGTCAGGGGGTTTGGGATAAGCGTGTTTGTGTGTGTGTTTGTCTGTATATATATATGTGTGCTTGTGTGTTTGTGTGAGTGCATGGATGTGTCTGTGTGTATGTATGTCTGATGTGTGTGTGTGTGTGTGTGTGTGTACGTCTGATATGTGTGTGTGTTTATGTGCGTGTGTGTGAGTGCGTGCACTTGCAGACCAGCCAACCTCCTGCACCAGGTTCCTGAGGAAGATGGTCTTCTGTCGCAGCGGGTCGTGGACCAGGCCCTCAGAGAAGAAGATCATCCCGTGGGGGAAGTTGTGCTGCGACAGCCAGGAGACCACCCGCTGCTTCTGCATGTCAGGACGGCCCGTGATGTAGATGATCAGATAGCCCAGCTCCTGCCAGTGTCTGGAGAGGAGGAGGAGGAGGAGGAGGAGGAGGAGGAGGAGTGTGGGAGGAGGAGGAGGAGGAGGAGGAGGAGGAGAAGGAGGAGGAGGAGGAGGAGGAGGAGAAGTGGGGGAGGAGGAGGGGACGGGGAGGGGGAGGAGGAGGAGGAGGAGGAGGAGGAGGAGGAGGAGGAGGAGGAGAAGTGGGGGAGGAGGAGGAGGAGGAGGAGGGGACGGGGAGGAGGAGGAGGAGAGGAGGAGGAGGAGAAGTGGGGGAGGATGAGGAGGAGGAGGAGGAGAAGTGGGGGAGGGGGAGGAGGAGGAGGAGGATGAGGAGGAGGAGGAGGAGGAGGAGTGTGGGAGGAGGAGGAGGAGGAGGAGGGGAGGAGGAGGAGGAGGAGGAGTGGGGGAGGAGGAGGAGGAGGAGGAGGAGGAGGAGGAGGAGGTGGAGGAGGAGGAGGAGGAGGAGGAGGAGGAGGGGACGGGGAGGAGGAGGAGGAGGATGAGGATGAGGAGAAATACCTCAAATAAATTTCGGCAAAGAAAACGTATATGATATAACATGTGATATGCGGTAACTGTGTTCTAGAATAGAACTGTGTTCTATTTAATGATAAACGCTATACATTATAAACACCGTTTCTTATCAGTATTGTATGCATTATCGTTATCGACTTGTGATCCTAATATGCATGTGTCCCCCCGTTAATATACATTGCCATGGACTGCGCCCGCGCGCGCGTGTGTGTTACACATACACACACGTTCACACAAACAAACAAACTCACACAAACACACGCACAAACACACAGACACACACTCAGACATACACACACACACAGGCGCGTGGCAGCTACCTGACCACGTCCACGGCCCCGGGCCGGACCTTGGGGTCGCTGCCCATGATGGAGACGCTGGCGGCGAAGGAGCCGTCGATGCTGAACACCACACACTCCATCCCCCGCGGCAACACCGTCACATAGGCCTCCGCACTGGTCTGATCACCCCTGGAGAGAGAGAGAGAGAGAGAGAGAGAGAGAGAGAGAGAGAGAGAGAGAGATTTAGGATGGGAAGAGAGAGGAGGGAGATGGATACAGAGTGAGAAGGGGAAGAAGAGAGAGAGAGAGAATATGTGGGAGGAAGACGAGTAAGAGTTGAGGAGGAAGGTGTGATCGACAAGAGAGAAAGAAAGCATGGAAAAAACAAGAAAGAAACAACAAACAAGCAAAAATGAACAACGTGGCAAAAAACGACAAAAACATTAACAAAATAACAGCAACGTAGAAAGCATCGGACGAAACGAGGCCGCTACTCTCGTCTCATAATACGTGCGGCTGGCCTCCTTTGTGCGCTGCACCCAGCGCCGCGGAACTGAGGAGGCGACGCCAGGGCCATCCATTACCCAGCTGCTGCTGCAGCCTCGTCTCACCAACAAAGACCAGCCCAGCAGAGAGCTGGCTACGTAACTCACCAACCCCTGCTCCCATTCAGCACCGTCGCAGAGTCCCTAAGCTCTGATGAAGGGCTACTAGAGTACGCCTTTTATAACTCTCTGCGAGCGCATTGGGCACTCAATAAATATGTGATCGTAGAAAACTAATCCTATGGCTACTCTGTGCACGTTGACGTTCTGTTTAGCTGCTCTCGTTTAGATAATGTTTTACTTTGACTGTTCTCTGCCTTCCACTTGTAAGTCGCTTCGGACGAAAACGTCTTCCTTAAGGTTGGGTATGGGATTTGCGAAACGCCAGCAGATTTTGAAAATACACAACTCAAATGGTCCTACCCCCTCTCCTTCAACGCTGACTCTGACTCCACCCATTCCAAGTACATGGACGCGCAATCACGCAAGAGCGCGAACACAGATGCGCGAGAGCGAGCCAGGCTAGCGTAGGTTTTCGTTAAACAACATGGCAACATTAAAAAAACAACATGGGGATGATGGCCTCTTGTCTGCCATGGAAATTGTCTTCTACTGCTAGGTCCAAATGTGGATTAACTAGTTCCAGTAGCTACCGCAGGATAACAACAAACAGGAGCCTGCTCTGGGTCACGAGCTCTGGGTCACGAGTACTGCACGAAGGGGTCGCGCGCGGGGCGCGGGGGAGGGGGAGTACAGTACGACCGTTTGATTGACGTACTTACTGTCCAATGCAACTCGTTGGTTCTGGAAATCATTGGCTGGAGTTTTTCGAGCCCTGCCCGTTCCACAGATGATTGACTTGTTTAATTTTCATGTCAGTACTTCTAACTCAGTGGCTGTAAGTGGGTTATGATAAGGATTTCAAGTAATTCTGCAAAAATGGCCAAAAAAGCGAATTCCATACCCAACCTTTAATGACTTCATGTTAGAAGTAGGATCCGATTCCCTAAAGGCAATGTAACACTAGACTCTGCATAGCATCCATCATTAGCCCACCCCCACATCCTTCTTACGCACTTATTGTATGTTGTACGTCCTTGCATTTAAAAAAAGAGTACTTAGCATCGTGTAGCGTCTTATCCTAGCCATCTTTGCTGTATACGGGGAATGGGTTAATTAGCCTAGCGATTGTTAGTGTTGGCACTTAGTTCCATGAACATCCTTATCGTAGCGACAGTGATATATTGTTTTTCCTTCTTCTGCCATATTTACTTATTGTAAGTCGCTTTGGATAAAAGCGTCTGCTAAATGCCCTGATTGTAAAGGTAACGTTGAGACTAGGTCCTGTTGCACCTTGTGTTTAGCTACTCTCGTTTAGATCATGTCTATCACGATCATCGACTGTTCTCAGCCTTCCACTTTGAAAGTTGCTTTGGATGAGAACGTCTCCTTAATGATGTTGATGTAAACACCAGAAGAAAGGATCCGGTTCCCTGTGGTTAGAGGATGCTTACTTGACCACCATCTTGACGGGGTAGACCCCCAGGGACAGCTTCTTGCTCTTGGGGATGGTGTAGGCGACCCGGCCACTGCTGTTGGTGAGCTCCGTGTCGAAGTGGACCCAGCGGCCCGACTGGGGCTGGACCATCAGTAGGATGTCCACCTGGGAGAGACACCAGCACCACAGACCACAGGTCAGAACCACAGGGCAGCATGTGGCTCAGGAGGTAGAACGGGTCGGCTGGTAACCGGAAGGTTGCTGGTTTGATCCCCGGATCCGACGTGCTGAGTTTCGAGGTGAGCAAGGCACCTCAACCTAACTGCTCCCGACGAGCTGGCTGTCGCCTTGCGTGGTTGACTCTGCTGTCAGTGTATGAATGTCTGCATGAATGGGTGAATGTGAGGCACTATTGTACAGCGCTTCGAGGGTCACTGGTTAGAAAAGCGTACAAGTACAGACTCGTATTGGTGGTTCTCTCGGCCCTGGTTGAGAATGAATTGGCGGAAAGAAAGGTTGGGCGTTCACTAGATGAAGCCTCTACTCCTCTAATAAACTTCAAATCACTTGCGCGAGTGTTTGGAAGTTTGCGCGACCAAACTCGTTTGCTCATGCGAGTTAACGAGTTTGATCGCACGCAGTGAACATCCGCTTGGCTATTGGTGTGAGTGAGGAGGTGTTAGGGCCGAGCGACCAGCGGTGTGTGTGTGTGTGTGTGTGTGTGTGTGTGTGTGTGTGTGTGTGTGTGTGTGTGTGTGTGTGTGTGTGTGTGTGTGTGTGTGTGTGTGTGTGTGTGTGTGTGTGTGTGTGAGGCGCCGGCACCTTCTCTCCGGTCAGGGTGACCATGTCCAGGGGCCCGTACATGAAGCGGCCCACCAGGGTCTGGGGGCCCTCCTCTGTGGTGATGACATCATTCACCCGGTGGTTGGCCGTCACATTCTGCAGGGGAGGAGGGGAGAGGGTGAGGGGAGAGGGTGAGGGTGAGGCAGAGGGGAGAGGATGAGGGTCAGGGGAGAGGGTGAAAGGATGAGGGTGAGGGGAGAGGTTGAGGGTGAGAGGACGAGGGTGAGGGGAGTGAAATCCAAAGTGGATTTCACTCTGGTGGACCCAGATACAGCCTTTTTAGATTTGTGTCGGGCGCAAGACTCATTTATCCAACGGTATAATAGCAACAGCGCCAGAGACCCGCCCACAAAGCTACTTCCGTTTTGCGCCTCTCACTTGCGTTTCAGACTGTTATAATAGGGCCCAATGTGCATAGATGTAATTCAAATTGGCAGACAAACACAAAGCAACATGATTGGATCTTCGTTCTGAGTTTGAAAGAAATCTAAATATCAAATGTCAAGCAGTTATTACTGTTGTCACACGTTTGAATTGTTTTGTTTGTGTCTTTAACCTCATTATCCATGATTGTTTTCCGCCTGTGTGGATTGGCAATAGTTCCCCCAGTGTATTTAAGTCCTCAGTTTTATGTTTGACCGTAAACCCAGTCTAGGAAGCGTCCAAGTTATTGATTTTCCTTTTTCTTTAACTGTAGATAAATCTGCCCGTTTTTTCAATGTTTTTTGATCAAAGCATCTCTGAGTCTGTTTGATGCAGAATCTGATCCTTACAACTGTTGAGCTTTAGCACATCAAAGACCGTTGAAACCCCCTCGGCAGCTGAGAGAGACATACACCAACGAAGGGAGACCTCATGCAGCCAGGGCTGATGTAACTTCACTAGGTTTAACCTCCCGGACAGAGAGCTCAATACCACATATTGATGCCATGTTTTGTTCATGTGAGTTTCAGAAATCATGCAAAGACCTGTAGGGCAACCGAGAGAGGTTGTTCAAGATCGATACCTCTACATGTGTCCTTTTCAGAGGTGAGCGCCCCAAAAAGTGTAAAGAATCCCTGGATATTGCTAATATTAGCGTTTAATCGGTTGCTGCAAGCTGTGTGCCTGTGAGTGTGCCTTGGTTAAATTCCCAACAGTCAATGGGAACCAGAAGCAAATGTTTTTAGGTAATTGGATATTATCCGTCACATTTGAAAGCCATTTTCCTTGACATCTCTCTTCTAATACTCTGCGTGCTTTCATAAGCTCCATCTTTCCTGAGCTTCATTGTAATTCCTTATATGACAGCGCCCAGATTGTGTTTTCTCCCTCAGATCCAGCTCTACTCTTCTCACTCCTGGTCCTGCAGTCGTCTACGCAAACGGTTTGTTAAATTTTGGGAGATGATAAGATGGGAGATGATATGCCACCCTGTCCCCCTCTTCTACTTATTGTATGCTGTTCGTCCTGGCACTTAATGTATGCACTTATAGTATGTCGCACTTAGTTATAGTACTTAGGCCCCGTTTACACAAGGACACTTGCGGGTAAAAACAAGAAAATATTTTATCAGAAGTGCCTTTCGTTTAGACGGTGACAGTGTTTTTGGGGCTTAAAAACGTGAAAATCTGAAACCACCCTCCAGAGTGGAAAACTTGAATACGCTCTGCTGTGGCGTTTTCCGTCTACACTGCCAAGACGCAAAACTCTGCTCAGATCTCCTCACGTCGCGTAAGCGTTTACGTCACATACATGCGCCAGTACAGGGAAATTAACAAACATGTTGGATTATTTCCATGCGTCGGACCGTCAAGCTGCTCTGGCAGCTCTAATAAACTTACAGGAGTCTTTCCACGAAATGTACAGGATATGTACAGATAGTATTACTGAACGGAGAAGAATCTGTAATTATGTTTTGGTTTTCGCGGCGCAGATAAGAGAAGAAGGAAGATTCTACGCATGTGTTCAGACATGGCGGTGTTGTTTGATAGTGTATCACAGCACCACCTAGCTGCCTGGTATGCATACCCAATTGAATTCCACACACTTTTGCATCACCGTATGCACGCAGATTTCCTCCCGAAAACGCTCGTCTAAACGCGGAATAAAAAGTGAAGACGTGACGGCACTTATGCGTCTTCGGTTCAGACCGTCATCATGTAAAGGTAGCCTGAGTTGTGTAGCATCTTATCCTAGCTATACTTGTTGTGTGCGGAGAATGGGTTAATCTATTGATTGTTAGTGCTTTGCACTTGTTTCTATAAACATCCTTAGTGTACCGACAGCGATATATTGTTGTAACTCTTTCTTCTGACAAATGTACTTATTGCCAGTCACTTTGAATACAAGCGTCTGCTAAATGCGAGAATTTATGTAAATATAAATGTAAATAAGCTTCACAGTGTGGAAACGGTGAAGAATCTCCACAGAAGGAGTTTAATTCTACCTCATCATGTATTAGTACAAGGTCTGAGTGACGCGCGCTGAATGGAGGATATCCCAGCTAACGAGGCAGTAGGCTAACGAGGCAGTAGACTAACGAGGCATCTAGATGTCGAAAGGGATCCGGGGCATCACCGTCTTAAACACGGACACTGACTAATGAGCATGCACGCATATGTAAATGCATGCATGTGTTTGCGTACAGTTATAGACAGATGACATGCACGTGTTTACACGACACAATCACATTCACGAGAATGCACGTACACACGCAAGCGTTTACTCAGTCGCCCTTAGGATGCACTTACAACACACACTGACGGCAGAAACCTGTGAAGAGGTTGATGTGAACCGCCCTCACTCTCTCTCTCTCTCTCTCTCTCTCTCTCTCTCGCTCTCTCCCTCTCTCCCTCTCCAAAGAACTTGAATTTGAAAGAATAGATCAGAGAGGAAGGACTCAGAGTGCATCAGTGTCTAATGGTCCATCGGTAGATGAGCAGAATCCACAAAGAGCCCCAGAGGAGGCGAAGGCTTCACAAGGTCAGAGCGAGCCTGTGCTCTCCTCGAACGCTCAAACGCGGCTCGCACTCGACCGAGTAAAGAGTTTGCTGCTAAAGATAGCGACTGTTCCCGGGATGAGGAACCAAAAGTCAGTCTGAAACGCTGTGTTTAGAGACAGGCAGATGGTGTAACGGAAGGAGAAAGAGAGAGAGAGAGAAGGAGACGGAGCGAGAGAGAGAGAAGGAGAGACATAG
This sequence comes from Gadus morhua, assembly GCF_902167405.1. Taxonomy (NCBI): domain Eukaryota; kingdom Metazoa; phylum Chordata; class Actinopteri; order Gadiformes; family Gadidae; genus Gadus; species Gadus morhua. Next base: position 13,992,592 of record NC_044063.1, read on the forward strand.
ACAGAAGAGAGAAACAGGAGAGGGAGAGAGACAGGAGAAGAGAGAGAGAAAGAGAGAGAGAGAGAGAGAGAGAGAGAGAGAGAGAGAGAGAGAGAGAGAGAGAGAGAGAGAGAGAGAGAGAGAGAGAGAGAGAGAGAGAGAGAGAGAGAGAGAGAGAGAGAGAGAGAGAGAGAGAGAGAGAGAGAGAGAGAAGGAGAGACAGAGACAGGAGAGAGAGAGAATGAGAGACAGAGACAGGAGAGAGAGAGAGAAGGAGAGACAGAGACAGGAGAGAGAGACAGGAGAAGAGGGAGAGGGAGAGAGAGAGAGAGAGAGAGAGAGAGAGAGAGAGAGAGAGAGAGAGGGACGTCAGCGAGGCGGGTGACCTTGATGCGCTAGTCAGAGAGAACGAGCAGCAGAACAGGGTAATTATGGGATTCTGGCACTATGCCGGCTTAAAGGGACACTGTGTAATATTGCAAGTCATTTATTACCTCAAATCAACGTATTCATTCATAAATAAGTTGTCATTGGTGTAAAATTATCTCTGCCAAAAATCTCACTTATCCTCCTGAGCGAAGAATAATTAATATGTAGTTACATAGGACGGGTAAGCTTCATGGAGGCTTCCATGTTCTTCCGGTCTATGAACTGCCGAGAGGGACAAAAAGCACTACGTGGTACAGGAAATGCTAACGCGTTTCCACTCTGAGCCAGCGTGAATGATGACTGAAATAATTCACTATCTTGCTTGAGGAATAATTACTCATACATCATTAGCTTACACTAATGATTCAATGCAGTTTGAAATTTGTTTGAAATAACGAACCTCCTCATCACTCGAATGACTCGATGAGGTAGTATTGGATGTTATGACACAGCTTCTTGGCACATACTGCCCACCGTAGTTTTTGAACAAGCGAGCACTATTAGTTTGAATGCAATACACAATTATACCACTAGATGGGAGTAATTTTTACACAGTGTCCCTTTAAGGTTGAAGATTAAATATCCAATTCAGTTTGAATGGTTCGTGTTACCTCACTCTCCGCAGTACTATATACAGTTATCAAAGAGAGGAGACACCTCTGCTGGGATACCTATCAGCATTGATCACATCAGTGTCCTGCTGCACCAACGAGATCATTACCCTCAAGGGACGTCAGGAGCAAACAAGCACTGTTGAGTTCAACAACAACACAGAGAGAGAGAAAGAGAGAGAGAGAGAGAGAGAGAGAGAGAGAGAGAGAGAGAGAGAGAGAGAGAGAGAGAGAGAGAGAGAGAGAGAGAGAGAGAGAGAGAGAGAGAGAGAGAGAGAGAGAGAGAGAGGGAGAGAGAGAGAGAGAGAGAGGGAGAGAGAGAGAGAGAGAGAGAGAGAGAGAGAAAGAGAGAGGGACGTCAGCGAGGCGGGTGACCTTGATGCACTAGTCAGAGAGAACGAGCAGCAGAACAGGGTAATTATGGGATTCTGGCACAATGCCGGCTTAAGGTTGCGTGGGCATGTTCTGAAGAGTATTGTGCCGGCCCCGGGTGAGATGGACTGGAAACATTTAAAAACAGTTTCACGGCTCAACGGTCGGTTTTATTTTTAGACTGTTTTTCTTTTCGAACGGGAGCGAGGTTGGTGAACGACTTGATTTGAGGCAGAAGGGAGGATGTCTTCGGCTGTTTGTTTGGTTCGGGTGTTTGGATTTGGTGTCGAGTGTGTCAGCACGCTGAAGGGAATAAGAACGATCGTTAAAACTATCCTCTGGCTTTGTGCAAGGAACAAACCAACGCAGAAGGCTAGTCATCTGAACCTGAAACTGGATCTGGATATCATCATGTACCAAGCTGGGACCGACACACAGGCAGGAGACACTGAACAGAAAGGTTCTGGGTTCACATCCCAATGTTGTAGGAAGCTGAGCAAAATGCTCTCACACCCAACAGCACACTTATGAGCAATGAACCGACAAACATTTGTTTTACGATGCTTTGTATGAAGGAGTCAAAATAGTGTGGAATATTATTATGGCAGTGGTGGTGTTGGTGGTGTAGTGATGGTGGTGTAGTGGTGGTGCAGTGGTGGTGTTGGTGGTGTATTGATGGTGGTGGTGATGTAGTGGTGGTGGTGGTGTTGGTGGTGTAGTGATGGTGGTGTAGTGGTGGTGCAGTGGTGGTGGTGGTGGTGTATTGATGGTGGTGGTGATGTAGTGGTGGTGGTGGTGTTGGTGGTGTAGTGATGGTGGTGTAGTGGTGGTGCAGTGGTGGTGGTGGTGGTGGTGTATTGATGGTGGTGGTGATGTAGTGGTGGTGGTGGTGTTGGTGGTGTAGTGATGGTGGTGTAGTGGTGGTGCAGTGGTGGTGGTGGTGGTGGTGTATTGATGGTGGTGGTGATGTAGTGGTGGTGGTGGTGTTGGTGGTGTAGTGATGGTGGTGTAGTGGTGGTGTATTGATGGTGGTGGTGATGTAGTGGTGGTGGTGGTGTTGGTGGTGTAGTGATGGTGGTGTAGTGGTGGTGCAGTGGTGGTGTTGGTGGTGTATTGATGGTGGTGGTGATGTAGTGGTGGTGGTGGTGTTGGTGGTGTAGTGATGGTGGTGTAGTGGTGGTGCAGTGGTGGTGGTGGTGGTGTATTGATGGTGGTGGTGATGTAGTGGTGGTGGTGGTGTTGGTGGTGTAGTGATGGTGGTGTAGTGGTGGTGCAGTGGTGGTGGTGGTGGTGTTGGTGTATTGATGGTGGTGGTGATGGTGGTGGTGATGTAGTGGTGGAGGAGGTGTAGTGGTGGTGCTGGTGATATCAGTGGGAGGGGTGGTGGTGGTGGTGGTATTGGTGGTGGTGGTGGTGGTAGTGGTGGTGCTGGTGATGTCAGTGGACGGGGCAGTCCTCTCACCCTCAGCTTGACGTGGGTCCTCCTGCGAAGCCACTTCTCCCGGGGGCCGGAGGGGGAGAGGGGGGCCGAGTCCGAGTTGTTGGCCTCCTGCCCCCTGACACAGTCACACCTCATCAGCTACACACACACACATGCACACACACACACACACAGGTACATCATAGACACACACGCACGCACGCACGCACGCACGCACGCACGCACGCACACACACGCACACAACGGAGAGGGTTAGTAATCAACAGCCCCAGCAGTGGACAGACAGACGAGACTGGAGGCCAGCCACCATCCTCTCTCGATGCGTCCGAGCGTTATTATGTCTGTGAGACACACAGCCGTATTGTTACAGCCAGCTTTCTCGTCAAGAAGATGAGCAATTACACGTGACGCAGCAGGCAACATTTTAATTACTACTTGGCAGTTAAAGAAAGCAGGCGCATAATTTAATAATACGAACCCCAGAATTTCAAACGCTATGTTTGGAAGAATGCAAACAATAACTGATAATCTTGAATGAAACATTCAATTAAAGAACGTTTCCTGCGACCGCACGGTAAACAAAGTCTGTTGTGGGCGTGAGCTAAGTCGCGCGTTGTGTTGTGGTAACCAATCAGAACGCTGCAACGCACACGGCATCATGTCCTGCTAGCCGGCGCTGTCAACGCGACTACACACACACACGGACACACACATACATAGACAAAGAGACACATAAAAACACACCAAAACAGACACACACACAGTCTCACACACACACACACACACACACACACACACACAAACACACACACACACACAAAGACACAGACACACAAACACACACACAGACACACACACACATAGACACACACACACACACACACACACCGAAACTGAAAAAAAACACAGACACACACGGACACAAACATACACACACACACAACTGCACCCCCATCAAGGACCCTGCACGATCTGCTTTATTAGATCTCTGCTCGCCGACACTCCCTGTGTTCGCTCCCTATTCCGCTCACGTCCCACACACACGCACAAACGCATGCACACACACACACACACACAACCTCTTACACACACACACACACACACACAAACACACACACTCACACACACAACCTCTGAAACACAGACACACACACACACACACAACCACACACACACACACACACACACACACACACACACACACACACACAACCTCTTACACTCACACACAACCTCTAAATCACAAAGACGCAACCTCTCACACACACACACACACACACACACAACCGCTTACACACACGCACACACAACCGCTTACACACACGCACACACACATGCACACACATAAAACCTCATATACACACATACACAACCTTACACACACACACAACCTTACGCACACACACAACCATACACACATAGACACAACCGCTTACACACACGCACACACAACCACCTACACGCGCACACACACACACACACTCACACACACAACCTTACACACACACACACACACACACACACAACCTTACACACACACATGCACAAAACCCCTTACACACACACAACCTCTCACACACACACAAACACACACTACCTCTCACATACACCCACAAACGCACACTCTCCACACACATTAGCAGCAGGGTTGTGGCGGTGTTGAGGCAGACTGCTCTGCTCTCAGCTCTGGAACGGAGGCTTCATACACATCAAGGTTCATACTGCTGGAGGTTCATACTGCTGGAGGTTCATACTGCTGGAAGTTCATACTGCTGGAGGTTCATACTGCTGGAGGTTCATACTGCTGGCGGTTCATACTGCTGGAGGTTCATACTGGAGGGTCATACTGCTGGAGGTTCATACTGGAGGGTCATACTGCTGGAGGTTCAGACTGCTGGAGGTTCATACTGCTGGAGGTTCAGAATGGAGGTTCATGCTGCTGGAGGTTCATACTGGAGGGTCATACTGCTGGAGGTTCAGACTGCTGGAGGTTCATACTGCTGGAGGTTCAGACTGGAGGTTCATGCTGCTGGAGGTTCATACTGCTGGAGGTTCAGACTGGAGGTTTATACTGCTGGAGGTTCATACTGCTGGAGGTTCATACTGCTGGAGGTTCATAGTGGAGGGTCATACTGCTGGAGGTTCATACTGCTGGAGGTTCATACTGGAGGTTCATACTGCTGGAGGTTCAGACTGCTGGAGGTTCATACTGCTGGAGGTTCAGACTGGAGGTTCATGCTGCTGGAGGTTCATACTGCTGGAGGTTCAGACTGGAGGTTCATACTGCTGGAGGTTCATACTGCTGGAGGTTCATACTGCTGGAGGTTCATAGTGGAGGGTCATACTGCTGGAGGTTCATACTGCTGGAGGTTCATACTGGAGGTTCATACTGCTGGAGGTTCAGACTGCTGGAGGTTCATACTGCTGGAGGTTCAGACTGGAGGTTCATACTGCTGGAGGTTCAGACTGCTGGAGGTTCATACTGCTGGAGGTTCAGACTGGAGGTTCATACTGCTGGAGGTTCATACTGCTGGAGGTTCATGCTGCTGGAGGTTCATACTGCTGGAGGTTCAGACTGGAGGTTCATACTGCTGGAGGTTCAGACTGGAGGTTCATACTGCTGGAGGTTCATACTGCTGGAGGTTCATACTGCTGGAAGTTCATACTGCTGGAGGTTCATACTGCTGGAGGTTCAGACTGCTGGAGGTTCATACTGCTGGAGGTTCATGCTGCTGGAGGTTCAGACTGGAGGTTCATACTGCTGGAGGTTCAGACTGCTGGAGGTTCAGACTGCTGGAGGTTCAGACAGGAGGTTCATACTGCTGGAGGTTCATACTGCTGGAGGTTCATACTGCTGGAAGTTCAGACTGGAGGTTCATACTGCTGGAGATTCAGACTGCTGGAGGTTCCCCCCCACTCTGTTTCAAGAGCATGTAATGCAAAACAGCGCATTGGTGGAGGCTGTCTATGTATAAAGATATAGGTATAAATATCTAAATAGATATAGGTCAATATTTATCTACTGTATATATCTATATAGATATTAATCTTTAAATACATATATATCTATATTAAGCTTTATCGATATTGATATATTTGACTATATCTATACATATATTGAAAAATATATCTATATAGATGTATAGATGCTATCTATATATATATATAGATAGATGACTATATCTATATATATATATATATAGATATATAGATATAGCTACATAGATATATATTATATCTATATCTATAGATACATAAATCCTCTCTATATTGATATAGCTATTGATACATATCTTTATAGATAAATATATAACTATATCTATATAGATACATAGATGCAATCTAAATAGATATAGATATGGATATATATTACTATCTATATAGATATCTATATATAGTATTATATAGCTATATAATTATATATAGGCACATAGATGCTGTCTAAATAGATATAGATATATAAGATATATATTATTATCTATAACTATATCTATATCGATATCCATAGATATATAGCTATATCTATGTAGATACATAGATGCTATCTATATAGATATAGATATAGACATACTTCGGCCAGCCTCTGAAGCAGTTTGTGCCTTGGCAGTAAACACATAAAGACAAGGGTCTGATCCTCCCTGCCAATCGAAGGCGCTCCACTCTATTGAGTTCCATTATCGCTCCACTGCGGCACATGAAGGTAATTACTGCAGTGTGGCAACAGAGCCGGGCTTTGTTCCAGGCTCAGTCCGTCTGCCTGGCCCTGGATCTGGCCAGGGAGACACTTGACTGCAGTACGCCTCTCGTGACTCTCATGTGTCATCAATTTCTCCCCAGGTATTGATAAAAGAGGATTTACTTATGAGGGTTGACCGCAGCATCGCTAAAATTAGATTCTCCAACATGAGACATGATTTAATACGTCCCGTTAAATCGTACTGTTGTTAAACGCAATGATCCGAGATTGTATGTTATTTTTAATGGAGAGCTTAGCGTAGTAGCATAGCAGCTCCGTACTGAGCACGATTCTGATTACAGCTTGGCAACTTCAAATAGCCATCTTAAACTGCAGCTGCCGGCTACTCTATCTTCTGCTGAGGAACCTTACGTCAAATCCTTTGTTTGGGCTGAAAACCAAACCTCTTAACCCAGCCTCAGTCGGCTTTGTGATCTTTCAGCGGGTTTCTCATTTCCCCTGCCAGCGTTTATGTTCCTTAAGGAATCTCAGGTGTGGATCCACCGATCCACAGTGTTCACGCAGCACATGGTGGTGTAAAGCAGCCTCAGCATTTGCCAATGGAAAGTAAATGGATATGGAGTTTTATCCATATTGGAGGGAGGGCACAGCTTTTTAAAATGCTCCAGGGTTCAACTGGAGCATTTGAGTTCTCCAAACACTCACTAGTTCACCACACATTCACCAGTTCCCCAAACATTTACCAGTTTACCAAACATTCACCAGTTCACCTAACATTCACCAGTTCTGCAGACATTCGCCAGTTCTCAGCACTCAGCACTTTACCAAATGCTTTAATTATTCAAAGCACCAACTGTCAGAGATTAAATAAGCAATTGTATAATGAATGTACCAATGAAGCCTTGCAGGGTGAGTGTGAGTGAGGAGGAGGAGGAGGAGCAGACCTGTCGGAGGATGAAGGCGGCCACGTCGGTGGACTCCCAGTACGAGGCGTGGAAGAGGTGGGGAAGCGCCACGGTGGGGAAGGCCGTCAGCACGTCGGGGCAGTACAGGGCGTGGTCCAGGCGCTTGGAGCCCCACCAGCTGCTGGAGACTGACGTACACACACACACACACACACACACATACACACACACACACACACACACACACACACACACACACACACACACACACACACACACACACACAAGAAAACAGAAATAAGCACACAGACACACTGGGAGACGGATGAACGGAAATGAATCCCGTGTTGTTGATAAGAGGAAAGCAGGAGTGAACCCGTTGACCACCAGGACTCTGTCTCTCTGACTCCCTCCAACTCTGCTCTGTCCCTCTCGCTCTCTCCCACCCTCTCTGCCCTGCTCCCCTCTCTCACTCTCTCCTTCTCTTATTTAATCCTCTCTCACTCTCTCACCCTTGCTCTCTGTTTGTTCTTTCTTTCTCTCCCACTCGTTCCTCACACACATGTTCCTTCACTCCCTTGCTATTTCTCTCTTTTTCTCACACTTGCTCCCTCCCCTCGACTGTCAAACCCCAAGACGGTACAGCCCGACGACGACCAGGTGCTCATCCATCCAGACGACTACACATCCAGAGGACTATACATCCCATTGACCGCACCCTGACGACCGTCCCCCCTGACGACCGTCCACCCTGACGACCGTCCCCCCTGACGACCGTCCACCCTGACGACCGTCCCCCCTGACGACCGTCCAACCTGACGACCGTCCACCCTGACGACCGTCCCCCCTGACGACCGTCCCCCCCTGACGACCATCCCCCCTGACGACCGTCCCCCCTGACGACCGTCCCCCTTGACGACCGTCCCCCTTGACGACCGTCCCCCCTGACGACCGCCCCCCCTGACGACCGTCCCCTGACGACCGTCCACCCTGACGACCGTCTCCCCTGACGACCTTCCCCCCTGACGACCGTCCAATCTGACGACCACCGTGAAGTCCACCCTGACGACCGTCCACCCTGACGACCGTCCACCCTGACGACCACCCTGACAACCACCCTGACGACTGTCCACCCTGACGACCATCCACCCTGACGACCACCCTGACGACCGTCCCCCCTGACGACCACCCTGACAACCACCCTGACGACCGTCCCCCCCCTCTTACTGTTAGCGATGGTGCTGCTCAGCCGGCCCCCGGAGCATACGGAGGCGTCGCTGTCCACGCTGGTCAGGCTGGCCCTGCGACCCCCACCTCCTCCCCCCTCCTCCCCCCCCGCCGCCTTGTGCTGCGCCGAGGAGGAGGAGGAGGAGGAGGAGGAGTCAGCTCGGGAGGAGGAGGAGGAGGGAGGGGGGTCGGGCTGCGGAGCCACGGGGGGCTTGGGGTCCGCCCCCCCCTCCAGGAAGACCTCGGGAGATCCGTTAACGCTGTCCGCTGGGAGGGGAGGGAGGGAGGGGGAGAGAGGGGGGGGGGGAAAGGGGCAGAGTGGGAGGAGGAGGGAGGGGAGAGGGGAGAGGGGAGAGAGAGAGAGAGAAGGTGGAGAGACGAAAAGTTTAATGTCTTTGTTCACGGCACATTTACCCTGTTACATAATTATAAAACAAATATCAAATAGAATGCAGAAACACTAATAAAAATAAATATAATACTTAAAGAACATCCAACGAAGAGATAGAAAGATAGAGGAAGGAGTATGAAAGTGTGAAAAGAGAGAGAGCGTAGAGTAAGAGAGAGGAGGAGTAGAGAGAGAGAGAAAGAGCAGGAGAGGGAGGGGTAGGAGAGAGGGATAGAGAGAGAGAGAGAGAGAGAGAGAGAGAGAGAGAGAGAGAGAGAGAGAGAGAGAGAGAGAGAGAGAGAGAGAGGATGAGGAAGGAGACAGACAGCCAGACAAAAGAGGAGGAGGATAATGTTTTCTTTGCGTTTGTAATCCACCGAGTGCTACCTTAGAATCGATGCTGTTTGTTTGTCTAATTAGAGAGCAGCGTGCTTTGGTATCGACTCGCGTTAGGGCAACAAACGTTCACAGAGTATACAGTCCATAGACGGATAAATGGTGGAGGAGATGGGAGCTCAACATCATGATGACAGAGGTTCAGTGGCTCTGCTCAACAAATTCTTCAGGTCGCTACACCAGCAGACTGATGGCATTTACAATTAACCGTTTAGCCGACGCGTTTGTCCACAGCGTTGAACTAGTGAGGCGGTGAACAATCGAGGCTTACAATCTGTATTGGAGTCGGGGTACGAGAGCTGCATCAGCAAGATGGGCTGGCAGGAGAGGAGGGATGTCCCTGGTAAATCGTTTCCCGGGCGATAAACTGGTCGTTTGTTTGTTTCGGAATAAAAAAGGAAAAGGTCTAGAAATCTTTTAAAATGTACTGAAAAATCCAATAAGCCTCAAAATGCTCTGAATAAATATTGCACGTATTATAAGAGCCAATTTAGTACTTCATGTAACATTTTTGGCAACGGAATCCGCTTTTAAACGCCTTTGAAAAGAGGGGGGTCTAATTCTCGTAGGATTATCTCTGTAAAGGGAATGCTGCATGTCACAGCAATTGACAAACCTTCATCACGCAAATGGTCCAAAACAGGACTGACAGACCATCAACCAATCAATGGGAGAGAGATTCCCCCCAGAATAATTAAACTGTGAACCAGAGTTAAACTCTAAACTTGAACTCAGATACAAGGAGACTGAAAGACTGTCAGACAGACAGACAGACAGACAGACAGACAGACAGACAGACAGACAGACAGATAGCTAGATAAACTTCCGAGTGTGCATCAACCAAGGTAATTTCATTTGAGATAGAGACAGATAGAATAGATAGATACAATACATAGATATGGCAGGTAAAGAGAGAGTGTGAGCGAGAGTGATATTCTGTTGTTGTCACCGCAGCTGTTTTCCTCTGGGACCAAAATAAATATCCAATTCAGTTTGGATGGTTCGTGTTCCCTCACTCTCCGCAGTATTGTATGCAGTTATTACAGAGAGGACACACCTCTGCTGGGATACCTATCAGCATTGATCACATCAGTGTCCTGCTGCACCAATGAGATCATTACCCTCAATGGACGTCAGGAGCAAACAAGCACTGTCGAGTTCAAAAACAACAGAGAGAGAGAAAGAGTGAGAGAGAGAAAGAGAGAGAGAGAGAGAGAGAGAGAGAGAGAGAGAGAGAGAGAGAGAGGAAGATGGAGAGAGAGAGAGGAAGATGGAGAGAGAAAGAGAGCGAGAGAGAGGGGGAGGGAGAGGAAGAGAGAGGGAGAGGAGAGAGAGAGACAGAGAAAGAGATAGAGAGAGAGAGAGAGAGAGAGAGAGAGAGAGAGAGAGAGAGAGAGAGAGAGAGAGAGAGAGAGAGAGAGAGAGAGAGAGAGAAAGGGAGAGGAAGATGGAGAGAGAGAGAGAGAGAGAGAGAGAGGCAGAGAGAGAGCAGAGAGAGAGAGAGGCAGAGGGAGGGAGCAGGAAAGAGAAGGAAGAGGCAGAAGGAGAGGGAATGAGAGGAGGAAACAAGAGGATCAAATATTGATCAGGTAAACAAGTCCTTCACTTGACACCTGTTTGTTGCGTGTGTTTTAGACTGTTTACCTGTGTGTCCACATGGGGTCACTTTAGCACAAGCCGTACCTTGGCCAACCTTTCAGCGCATTAGTATAAATTGTTTTAATTCTGAAAGAGACTAATTCAATCCATGCTCCTTACACAGAGCATAGACAATCCTTCGCTAAGCACATTACGTGTGCCCTGATTGTGTTTGTGTCAGCGATCATGTGTGTGTGACTGTGTGTGTGGTTGTTTGTGATTGTGTCCTTGCAAATGTGTGCTTGGGATTTTTTGTGCGGATTTGCGACTGTGTGATTGCAATTGTGTGTGTGTGTGTGTGTGTTTTTGTATGGGTGTATGTCTGCGATTGTGTGTGTGTGCGTGTGGGGGGGGGGGGGGGGGGGTGTGTGTGTGGGTGTGTGATTTTTATCTGTGTGTATGTTTTTAGGCGTGTATCTGTGTGTGTTTGTGTGCTTGTATCTCTGTGTATCTGTGCGTGTGTGTATTTGTATCTGTGTGTGTGTGTGTGTATCTGTGTACGTGTGTGTATATATCTGTGTGTATCTGTGTGTGTGTGTTTATATACGGTGTGTCTGTGTGTGTGTGTTTATATCTGTGTGTGTATCTGTGTGTGTGTGTGCAGGGCCGTCGGACTGCGGGGACAAAGGGGACAGTTGTGGGGGGCCCCAAGGCAGAGGGGGGGCCCATGACTGGCTCACTATCCCGCCGTCGCCATGGTGACGTCAGGACGACGGGCCCCTCTCTAAAGCCGCTCTGAATAAGGTGAGCGAGGGGTCAGCTCCTACCTGCCATCACCTCCGCCCGGCGAGGGAGATGAGGAGATAATGGGGGTGGAGTGAGGTCACGCAGACCACACAGTGCCTGGAGCTCGGGGGGATGGGGGTGGGTACCCCACTCGGGGGTACCTGATAAAACTGCAGCTCACGTCGGGCACCGGAGGGGCACATGATGGGGTTGTAAACAGACTGACATACAATTTTATTCATATCATGGTGTCTTGGTTCTTTCGGACGGGAATACCGAGATACGACAATGTCGCCATAGATGGCGCATTTTGAAAAGATCAATTAAATGTGCGATCATTTGCATGATCATCATTTAGTGAGCAGACCAATCACAGCCCTCGCTGATGCGTCGCCTCGATGCAAGGTTAACATTTTTGGGAGGCGCAAGTCAGGCCCTTTTGGTGGACGCAAGGATGTAATGGGTCCCTTAACCCCTTGCGTTGCATCGACGTGGAACCATAACTTAGCCTTAAGGGGCTCTCTGCTGCGGGATTGGGATTGAGGCTTGGATCACTGTGGAACCCCCCAGAGAGGACTACAGACTCTAAGTTCTGTAGTCTTGGAATCAGACTCTAAGATCCTAGTCCTCCAAGACCCCCCAGAGAGAGACAGAGAGATAGACCCCCCAGAAAGGACTAGAGACTCTAAGTTCTGTAGTCCTGGATTACGGACTCTAAGATCCTAGTCCTCCAAGACCCCCCAGAGAGAGACAGAAAGATAGACCCCCCAGAAAGGACTAGGGACTATAAGTTATTTAGTCCTGGAACACAGAATCTAACATCCAAGTCCTCCACGACCCCCCAGAGAGGACTACAGACTCTAAGATCTGTAGTCTACCATGAGGGCAGTAGTCATCCTGAGATTGGAACACAGATCTTAAAGTCAGTCTTGTTGACCTGACCAGGTATGACGTAGCTACCCAGCCAGAGACCCCACTGAGAACTATCCTGGTTCATAAAGAAAAGCACCAGCTAGCACCATGGGTACCCATCAGCCCCCCCCCCCCCTCCCCACAGCCAGCAGCACCTCATCGAGTCCACTCTCCTCTCTCTGACACGTATTTACATTCAGCTTGGAGGTGTGAAACAATATTTGCTAATTTCCCACAGCTGAAGCACTCTGCCTGCATCTCTGTGTCTCACGCAGCAACACCCCCACCACCACCACCGTCCTCCTCCGCTATCCTCTCCCTTCCTCCCCCCCCACCCACACACACACACACGCACACACACACACACACAGACAGAAAAACATGGCCTAGACGGCAATCTGTTATCTCTAATGAGCCCAGCCCGAGTCGTCTCGCAGGGCCTTTTCCTCCCTCTCGCAGTCCCTGGAACAATGCACAGCCCCTCTGTCTCCACCACACAATGGGCAGCGACAGAGAGAGACCAAGAGAGAGAGGAGAGAGAGAGAGGAGAGAAGAGAGAGAAGGAGAGAGGGAGAGAGGGAGAGGGAGGAGAGAAGAGAGAGACAGGGGGAGAGGGAGAGGAAGAAAGGAGAGAGGAGAGAGAGGGAGGAGAGAAGATAGAGAGGGAGAGAGAGAGAGAGAGAGAGAGAGAGAGAGAGAGAGAGAGAGAGAGAGAGAGAGAGAGAGAGAGAGAGAAGAGATAGTGACACACACAGAGAAAGGCAGAGAGAGAGAGAGAGGGAGAGAATAAAAAAGAGATTGGTTTAGAGGCTTTCTTCACACAAATATACATGCAAACACACAATCTTTTCTAAACATTGAATAAGGGAATAGCACATTTGAATGTCTCCCTCTCTGTCCTTCTGTCGTTCGTTCTGGTTTATCATGTAAAATGGGTTCGCCAGACTTCCGGTTGCGCTATGGAGGGATAGGACGCACGTGTAGGTTGCTTTGCACTCTTCCGAACAAATAATATGAAAAATTGAACAGAATTCGTTTATCACTACTACCAGTGTTGGGAGAGTTCACTTTCTACGTGAACTACTTCCAAGTTCAGTGCACAAATTTTAAGATGAACTAGTTCAGTTAAACGTTCATAATTCAAAATTTTGAACCAAGTTCACAGTTCCAAAAAGTGAACTAGTTCATAGTTCTTTTTTTCAATATGTTGCTGTGAGCTATTATTTTTTTCTGGTATTTTGAACATTGAGCCCCCATTGCGGTTTGTCTAGGATGAAATAGAGTGGTTGAATCAAGTATCGTAGCGAAATACAGTTTCTAACGTGTTTTATTGCACATTTAGCGTATTTTGTAAATCCCATTGATTTCTGTTGGAAGACTCATTGCTCGTTGGCCGGAAACGGAAAGGGGGGATGTTCATGTTTGGTTGTAGTCTTTTCGCTCGGCCCTACTGTTGAGAGGAAGAAGCGAGCGAAAAGACTACCACCCGGCAAAGTTCCATGAAACATACGATGGCACTGACCGTGTTCACTGACCCAAAGGAAGCACACCGTAATGCCCAGAGAATCGCAGGAGATGCCATAGGATAAGTGATAAGTAACATAATGCCTGGCTCAATGACTGTTTTTGATCATTTGACTTACTGCCTCATATTGCAAAATTTTGTTTGACTGAAAGATAGCCTAACTGTCATGAGGCCTATGCCTGTTAAGCTCACATAGCCTACATTTAACCTCTTAAATGCCTTGTTGGGACTCATGCTGAGTTTTTAACAGGATAAGTTTTGATTGAATACTGCTCCTAAATAGAAGATTCCTTGGAGCTATAACGAGTGTGGCAAGCTGAACCTGTAGAAATTGCTCACTGTGTGTTATGTTCAGTTCATGAGTATGTTTAAGCTGCAGGGTTACCTAATAGTTATAAGAAGTTAACTGTACGGAAGATTGCTTTAAAGAAGCTATTTAGAGATGTTTGTTTTTGTTCTTTGTGTTAACCTCTTACTATTTATACTTTGTAGGCTGATCATGCCGTCACTCTTCATTGTTTCCATGGAGATGCTTTTCTCTTTTTTTTTCCTCTGGGAGGGGGGGGGGCTACCCAGACTACACTTGCCAACAGATTTGGACCACATATCGACCATGTTATTCATCACAGGACACAATTTAAGTAGGCTATGCAAGACGTTGTAACAAACAGAATGGGGGGGAATGATCTTACCTTTTGTAGCTGGAACGTTAAAGGCGCAAATGAACCAGGAAATAGGGGCAAAATATTAGCCTACTTAAAGGCCTACATGCAGGTTAACCGGAATTTTTTTTTGATTAATGGGTACATAAAGCACTCAAAATATATGTATCATTTATAAAATGTCTGCAAAATAGTCCAGTGTTTGTTTTTTGGCAGTAACGGTTGTTTTCTAACGCCATTCGGCGATGACATCACGTTGGGGAGACGTGGTGGAAGGTAGTCTAAGCCTATTACTAGAACTATGGTGTCTAAGAGGTAGCAAGAACCACAAATAACATGCATGATGGCCCACAGCAGTATAATTTCTAACCTGTCAGACGTGAGAGGGCGAATGAGGAATTGCCGAGAACTGATGGCGGTCAAAGCCAATTAAATGCATGGTCAGAGGAGAATGAGTGGAGAGTTGCTATCATTTTGCAACGCAGCAATGAGCGCTGGAGCTAGTCAATGAACAGCAGTGCATACAATAACGACACATTTTTATTCATTTTTACCGTCAGTGAATAGCACCGAGTGAAAGTCAACGTTTTCTGAGGTCTACAAGCGTGCTTGGGAGGAGGAGCTGGGTCAACAAATTCCCGATGACCTATGGGACGACAGCTTGCATTATATTCACACTTGCTCCATAAATGCCAGACACTGTCTAATACAGTTTAAAGTGCTACACCGGCTATACTACTCGAAATCCAAACTGAATAAAATATTCCCTAATGATTCCCCCCTCAGTGATAAATGTCAGATCTATGAAGCCACTTTAACCCACAGCTTTATTCCTTGCCCCAAAATCGAAAGCTTTTGGACCTAAATATCCAGAATCTTCTCCAATACTCTGAAAATTACACTAGAGCCAGGCCATAGAATGATTATTTTGGGGCATTCCGAGGCACTTAGCAAACTGACTGCCTCTCAACAACGCTTTGTCTCTTATGGACTAATAGCAGCAAAAAAACTCATACTTAAATTCTGGAAGGGTGCTGAAGTTCCTCCAGTGAGGCTGTGGATTTCAGATTTAACAGACACATTGCATCTAGAACGTATTAGGTTTATCTTGAGTGATAAATTGAAGCAATTTTCAAAAATATGGTCACCTTTCTAATCTAATTTCTCGATCAACAAACAATTTGAACATAAACATAAAAATCACACGTATGCACGGATGGGTAGATGGGCAGTTTCCTTTTTTTATTTTTTATGTATTTTCTTTAATTATTCATTATTATTATTTTATTATTATTATTATTAGGTAAATATTATTTTACCTAATATTATTAAAAGGTAAATATTATTAATATTTACCTTTATATTATGCTTGTAAAAAAATGTTAAATTTAAGCTGTTCCCTATTGCGTATAAATGTTGAGTGATGAGTACATATCGTTAGCCTCATAGCATAATTGCCTAAGTCATTTTTTGGCCAAATTGTGTTATCTGCCTAACTTTACTTTCCTACCACTGCTGCACCATCCTGCCTTTGATTATTTTGGGGCATTCCGAGGCACTTAGCCAATGTCCTTGGCCAATCATAACACTTATTTAGAATCCAAAAACACCATTTGCCTTAGTCATCTCTTTGACTTAGGCAATTTTGATACAAACAAAATGGCAGAAAGCATGAGAAAGAGGGCTTGTATTAGCGAGAGAGAAGTATTAACTCTTGCCTTGGAATCATCTTCATCTGGTAAGAGTTCATATTTCTTCAATTTTCTAGTCACTTAATGTGATTTCGGTCAACCAAAGGGATTATGAACTGTGTATTTAAACTTTAAATCACGTTTTTTGCTACAAGGTATGATGAAGTTGCTAGCTAACACTAGCAAAACATTACCTAATTTCTGGTCAGAACAAATCTTTACACTTAAGAAACATCACCATAAAAAGATATTTAGGCAGTTTTAGACATTAATGGGCACACACAAATGTTCAAGTGAAGTCATTTTTCAAGTGTTTGCTTTTTATTTTAAGTGTAAATAGATTTGTTTTAGAAATGAGACATTTTAGACACAATAAGTATTTGGTAAGATTTAGTATTTTTGCAGTGAACCTATGCTTTTAACATGGTAAAAATACTCAACAGCACTTCATTTTCTGCTTTATTGTCAGGAAATTAAGTTGATACCCATCTAGTGGAATAAGAGGATTTAGATGAGAGTCGACCTGAGAAAGAAGGAAATGACGCTGAGGGGTCAACAGATTGCAGAGGAAACAGCCAGTAGAGCCTCCAGAGCTGAATCAGATCCTATGCTTCCAATAAAAATATCTGAAACATAAAATGGGTTCGCCAAAGGACACTTAAATTGGCCACGAGATTGCTCTCTGCATGGGAAATGGAGCGCATGCACAACCCTGTTTCAAAAGGGCTCGTGGTTTTAATGAAGATGGACTGCAGTGGAAAAAGGGGATCTTATTTCCTCCATATTAAAACCATTAATCCCAATAAACCAGGGTTTTTGTAAGGCATCCATGTTAAAGTCGAGCCCGTACGGGACAGATTTAATTAGCTCTCAGTGCTTTAATAACAACTAATTGCAACTTATTTTCTCAGGGCAGGAAATGAGCACGCTGTGTGTGGGTGTATGTGTATGTGTGTGTGGGTTTGTGCGTAAGTGTGTGTATGGGTGGGAGCGCGTGGGTGCGTGTTTGTGTGTGTCTGTGTGTGTGGTGTTTGTGTGTGTTTGTTTGTGTGAGTGTGAATGTGTGTGTGATTGTGTGTGTGTGTGTGTGTGTGTGTGGGAGGGTGTGGGTGCGTGTTTGTGTGTGTGTGGTGTTTGTGTGTGTTTGTTTGTGAGTGTGGGTGTGTGAATGTGTGTGTGATTGTGATATATGGTTCTCGTGTATAAATAAAATAAAATACATTTTCCATGACCAATCTACAATAGAAACGTAACATAATTTTCTCTGATTGAATGGTTCTTGGATGCCCAGAGTTTGTTGCTAGGGAGTGACATGCAGGCTCTGCTTGCACAGCAAACCACCAATCACTGACCATGTTGATACGTAGAACAGAACTTCAACATGAGCCAGCAAATAGCAAGAATCAATTCCAAAGAGAACAGCATCGTCAGTTGTACGTAATTATTTTGGTTACAGAAAAGACAACCTCGACCAAAAACAGGTACTTAGTCAAGAGTGCCTTGCAATTGTTGCCACAACAAAAGGCAACATGACTCATTTATTTCCCCATTTGATTCGCCACCACAAGGCTCTGAATAAGAGTGCAAAGCCAAATCCAAAGGCCATGCAAAGCCAAACCAAAACCCAATTTTGGATGCCTCTGCCAGTGCACAGTACAAGTGGGGCACAGAACGGATCAATCAGGATGCAATGATTCATTCTTTTTTCTAACATAATACTAAATTCTAAGCATCGCAATAGGATTTTTGTCCAATATCGTGCAGCCCTAGTGTGTGTGCGCATGCACGTGCACAACATTAGTGCTCAGACATCACAGAATGGGGAGGGATAGAACCGGGGCAGGACTGTAGCCAGCGACGGAAAAATAGTGAGGTCCAGGGGGGTTGCAGGGGTTCAGTTGCGGGGGTTAGGTCACAGACAGAATGTCACAGACGGCGGACAAAGAGTAGTAACTGAATTAGGAAACAGATACTGAATCAGGCATTTACTCATCTCAGAGAAGTTCTCAACCGCTGATTTTGTTGTATTTAGGTTACATTTTTGGTTTTATCTCTGCTAAAATGACAGAGGTCCAGACCACTGTAATAAGCCACCTCATAGCTGGCTACGGGCATGAACAGTGCTGCAGTCTACCTGTAGGCATCCCTGAGCAAGAACCCTAGCCCCTATCGGCCCATTAGCGGCATGTATCTAAAAAGAACCCCATGTCACTGGGATAAAGTTTCTGCCAAAGGACGGATCAGCAAATCAATCCTCTGAACGACGCTCCACTTGAACCTCAAGAGTCCTTTTCTGATCCTGCTCAGCGCATGCTACCAAACCATGCTTCGTCCGATTAGCTCCTCTGTTCAACACATCGTCCTTGCTGAACCAAAGCATCTTATCCTCACGCGGCCTAAGCTTTCACAACGAGCAACGATCTCCTGAAACGTTTAGAAAAGGAAAGTCAGCGGCGGTGAGAGGCGGGAAGAAAACAACTAAGGCGAGCGATGAGTCAAGTCTGCCTCCTCGGCGCTGAACGAACACAATGAGGCGCAGCGTTTAACAGACGAGCGCTCCACTCTCCAGACGCCGCGACGCAGAGCTCCACAGGGAGAGAGAAGGGCTGAGAGAACCGCGCCCACCACGGGATAATCGGCTGCTACGGTGAGGTCTGGGGCCCAGTGGACAGGAGTTAGTCCTGCTGCTGCGACCCAGACAGATGGCTGAGAGGGTCAGACTCACCGTCCGTGTTCTTTTGAGAATATTCGGTTGGATTACTCTCTCTCTCTCTCTCTCTCTCTCTCTCTCTCTCTCTCTCTCTCTCTCTCTCTCTCTCTCTCTCTCTCTCTCTCTCTCTCTCTCTCTCTCTCTCTCTCTCTCTCTCTCTCTCGACGATTTTATTGATCAAGAAAAATGCCAAAAGCTAGATGAAAATACATATAACTCTTCTGATCGTTAAGGAAAATATTATTCCAACCCCACACACCAAACACTAACTGATTCCATTCCTCAACAACCTAGTCCTGATTCTTGAAACCGTGGCTCTTGCACATCCTAAAGAACTTTGGCAAATTCACGGAGAAGGCATTAGAATGGACTGCAGATGTTGTAGGAGAAGGACTCCTCTGTGTCTCAAATCCATCACACTTGAGCTTTTCAGACAACTACCCCTCTCACCTATCAGGGCGGAGCGTCCGTCCCCCAGGGGGTACCTCTGGTAGCGGGGCACGGCCAGCGGCGGCAGGCGGTGGAAGAGGGCCTGCAGCAGGGGCTCCAGCCGGGCAGCCGAGGGGTCCGACGGGTAGAACAGGTTGAACACCTGGGAGCAGGCCGGGTGCAGCTGGCTCACTGGGGGGTGGGGGGGGGGGACCAGGGGGGAGACACAGGGTGAGAGGGAGGGGGAGACCCAGGGAGTCTTGTTACACAGTAGACTTGTAACACGACCCACAATGTAATGCAGCGCTTGCTTGGACAATGGTTTTGCGTCCCAATATGATTTGAAATGTGGAAACTGGGCTGAAATGGTTAGAGACCCAGGACGTTGAACCTGTTATCTCCGCCCATTGAGTATGCTAAGCGTGAACACAACAGCAGTATGAAACGGCTTAACGCGACGTCTTCTGCCACTTAGGTTCCCGATACGACGAGACAGTGGTCACATCAGTTGTACTTTTGGAAAACGAAATAATGTCCACGCTTATTTAATTGAGCTGTGTCATATTCGTGCAATAACATTGCGCTGTGTGAATGTGGTTGTTTCCGCATCCATACCGGTATACATACATACTTAAACAGCCATTCTGTTTGCCTATTAGCAGCAGTGGGTAAAGGTGCCCCAGACCACACACACACAGACGCATACAGGAGAGTGCTCCTGGGATGTGGTTCGCAGGGTGATAGCAAATCAACTCCTAGCTCCTTCACAGGGGAACTTCCTCAGGCTACATGGGTGGAGGGGAGAGCGACTGTGTTTTCACATGGATATTAGTTAAGATTACAAGACAGCAGAGGACAGGCTGATCCGCTGCCATTAGCAAGATGGGAACCTGGTTTTGTTTGCAAACAGCAATTCTGTCTGCAAACAACCTATTAGTAGAACCAATTTGTTTTATCATTACAGCAGCGGCAGACACAGTCACACAAATGGTTGGTAACATCGCCTGTAGAGTGGACGTTTATGACTTTCTGTACACATACAAGTCCTTTGTGTTATGGGAAAAAAAACAACGTATTTTCTATCCATTAATTAGGAGGTCAAAACATAAATTTACATATTTGTTCGTTTTAATTGATTTATTGATTCATATGATGTATATGATGCATGATACCTGTATGTTATACGTCCTGGCACTTAATGTAGGTCTACACACTTATTCTATGTTGTACGTCCTGGCACTTAAACAATAGAACTTGGCATTATGTAGCATCTTACCCTAGCTATTTTTGTTGTATACTGGGAATTGGTTTACCTTGCAATTGTTAGTGCTTAATAAATTGTTCTTCCTCTTTCTTCTGACAAATGTACTGATTGTAAGACGCTTTGGATAAATGCGGCAGCTAAATGGCCTGAATCTAAATGTAAATATGAAATAACAGTACATTGTAGGAATGGTAAATGATTGCTAGTGACCATCAGTGGTTCATCCAGATGGCCCTAGAGGTGGGGCATCTTAACTCTGGTCTCCCGAAGGTTGTTAGTTTGATCCTTCCAGGAGTGTCGACGTCTCCCTGTGCAAGGCACCTCACCCGGACTGCTCCTGATGAGCTGGCTGTCGCCCTGCATGGTTGACTCCACCATCGATGTGTGAATGTGTGTATTAACTGTTGTAAGTTGCTTTGGATCAAAGCGTCTGCTTAATGCCCTAAATGGAAGAGTAGGGCTCTCACCTTGGATGGTGGGCAGCACCGTGCGCCTCATGGCCAGCACCAGGCCCAGGGGGCAGCCCAGCAGGAAGCAGTCCGACACGTCGAAGTCGAAGCGGCCTGGGTTCAGCACCAGGTAGCCGCTGTTACTGGAGCACACCTCCAGGCTCTCCTTCATCAGGCTGGGAGGCACACACACACGCACACACACACACGCACACACACACGCAAACACAAACACACATAAACATGCACACACAAACACACACACACACACACACACACACACACACACACACACACACACACACACACACACACACACACACACACACACACACACGGACGTAAGCCCACACACACACATACACACATAACACACAGTAACGTACACATACAAGACACATACACACACAGTTACACAGTTACACACACACACACACACACACACACACTCACACACACACACACACACACACACACACACACACACACACACACACACACACACACACACACACACACACACACACACACACACACACACACACACACACACACACACAAAAGAGGAATCAATCAATGCACACCCATCCTCAACATCACTGTGCTCTGTAAACGTCTGTGAAGCCCGGAGGAGGAGGAGGCGCGGTGGGGGCGTGAAGGTCGAGGCGTGAGCAGCACAAAGGACCAGCTGAGCGCTCCAGCCCGCTGACGTCACCGGGCTGATCCTCCCTGAACCAGTCCCTAGGTCGGGGGGACTCTGATGGAGCAGGCTCAGCCTAGTGACTCAGCCTCACTATGACCCCATGAGGAGGCTCAGCCTAGTGACTCAGCGTCACGTTGACCCCGCCTGGAGACTCTCTGAGCCTAATGACTCCGTCGTCTGGGGGCGTCCGAAGGGTCCTCAGGCCTTAGCGATGGTTGGTCGAGTGCAGAGCTGAACCCACCCCTCCGTTCCAGCCAAACCCTCAACAGCCCTAGCCCGGCCTTCGGGACCTTCTCCTCATCTAATCCCATCACTGCTGGCGTTTAGTCATTAAATCTTAGGCGTGGAAAACAGGATTACAGCCTGCGGCCATCGTAAGTAGTCAAATCAATCGCTTTGTGATTCTTATCTTTTGTACTCTTGGCGTTCTCGCTGCTCCTATAGCGACTCCTATAGGGATTAATGTACACTCTGCACATTATTCCATTAACTTGAAGAGAGGCCAGGACACCCTGGCAGGCTGTCTGAGGCGTCTCTCTGTCATTGATTTTCCTCCTTGTTCTCAGATATGCAGAAGCAGCATAGAGACAAGGATGGAGATAAGAAAACTGTATTTTTCGTGGGTTGGTCCTTTGAGATAGTGCCATCATTGCTACGTTTACTCGTCTTTGGGGGAAACCAGAGAAGCGTGGCACTGAAGAACAAGCGTTCTTCAGTTCTTCAATGTATTTTCAAAAACATATAATGTATATCCCGACAAAAGCTAGTAAACGAGAATGAGAAATCGTTCCCATAGGACGTAATGAACAGAGCTGTATCGCTGAACTATTGCTCTAACAAACTCCTGCTAATCTGGGTTTCCCTAGGGGTGAGTGCAGGGGTGGAGGGCAGAGTCCCTGTCTCACACAGCACAGCTCCAGTCCAACGAGTGGAAAGGGGTGGGCATGGAACAAACGGGGGGGCAAGGCTGCATCGTCATGGACTCTAGCGCTGCAAGATTTGGTGAAAAAGTCATATTGCGATTATTGTGGACAATATTGCGATTTGCCATTGCGATATAATAAAGAAATGGTGTCATGAGTCTACTTGCTTGGTTATCAAGGAAAATGCACACAGATTACTGATAATTTTATTATCAGTATTATCAGTTATTTATATAGATTTTTTATAATCTTAAACTAGCATAAATAATGCACAAACTAAAAAATGTGTACAGTGCTGTTTTCAAAATAACAATATTTTACAAAATTAAAAAAATAATAAAAATATATATTTTCAAAATAAAGGCATTTCTGCTGCGCAAACTTGATAGTACAACTAAATAGAAAAAATAGGAAAATACATATAAAAAATAATAATAATAATAATAATAAAAATCTTTTTAAATGAAACCGCAGCCTTTTTCGGTTACACAATTGCAAAGGCTGATATCACGATTGCGATTGCGATTCGATTAATCGTGCAGCACTAAGGGACACCGTGTGTAAATACAGACAGCGAACCCGGACGAATCGCGGTTCCGGTGTTCATTATGCGGACCCTCCTGGGGGAGGAGCGGTTGTTATGCCACAGGCCCGGTCTGCCTGATGTGGGGCTAGTGTGTGATGCATGCTGGGAGTTGTGGTTCACACGCCGGTAGATGCTACTACGCTCTAAAACTTTTTACAGTAAAACTACTGTAAAGTAGCGGCAGCAATTCGAGAGTGAGGCACTTTATATTTATTTACATTAATATTACTGTATAACATAACAATAACAACATTACAGTACAACATACAGCATGCCATTGTAATATTACAGTAATCTACTTGCAGCAAAATAATATGGCTGCATTCTACTGTAAAACCATAAATACTGTAGATTAACGTTAGAATTTCGCTGTAAATTTACATAAAAGTCTTGCGGTGTACTTCTGCCCAGCAGCGTTCAACTGCAGAGCCGAGCGAACTGCTTGGTACCGGATCAAACCAGCTATTTATAGCTCGCCACAGAATGGGAGGAAACTCAGGCAGCAAATATTGATAAATAGCACAAGGGGAATCGTGAAATTACATATTCCCCAGGGGGGATGATCCCATAGGGGCCCGTTTGAAACGTCTGTCACGTTGACATTAGCAAGAATTATTGTGTGACGGCGAGCCGATGACGTCAACCGACACTTTGCTTTTCAGTTGTCTTGCCGGCGCGTTAACCGAAGCAGTCTGAAGTGGAGGATAACGTTTTAGATTGACGGTAATTTATGAGCAGGGAGGGGTAGGTCTTTCTCTGTGATTTATGTGTGGAAATTGGGGTTGGAACTAACGTTATTCCGAGGAGTTCTCCTCTCACGATAGAGCACGTGGGGCAGGGTGCCTCAAATGTGCGCTACTTGGGGGAGAGAGGGCGGGACTTCCGGTGACGCCTAAGCGGGGACAGGTGAGAGAGAGGGCGGGACTTCCCAGGATGCTCTAGTCAAGAGAGGTGAGAGAGAGGAAGGGACTTCCCCAGGATGCTTTAGCGAAATGTAGCGCGAGAGAGGGCGGGACTTCCAATAGAGGGACAACCGTTAACTTCAGGTTTCGAATGTTGCTCTGTCATGTTCGTGTCATGTCAGGTTCTGATTCTGCTCCCCAGCCCGGGGAGCAGTTAACTGTTAACTGGCATACAAAGCTCAGTAAATGAGTAACCTGGGGCAGCGCTACAACACACGACCGTCTCTAAGGTGAGGTCGGCACCCAGAAGACGACCCCTGACCCCACTCTAACCCCTGACCCCACTCTGACCTCTGTGGTCTCTGATGTGTTCCTGTATAAATACAGTAAACCCTCTCTGACCTCAGTGGTCCCTAATGTATTCTTGTATAAATACAGTAAACCCTCTCTGACCTGGAGAAGAAGCTGTGGTGCTGGCCCGTGGAGGCGCCGGTGTCGCCGTCGTACGAGTCGCTCTGCTTGCGGCTGAGGGGGGAGCGGGGCCCGGGGCCGTTGCCCTCGGTGGGGGCCGAGATGTCGATGTTGCTCTTGCTCAGGCGCTTGCTGGAGCTCAGGCCGGGGTTGGACTCGCCCAGCAGGCCCTGGGTGTTCTGAGGTGGAGAAGGAGGAGGAGGAGGAGGTGGAGGAGGAGGCGAAGCAGGTAGAGGAGGTGAAGGAGGTGATGGAGGAGGGATAGAGGGAGGAAGTGAAGGATGTGGTGGAGGAGGTAGAGGAGGAGGAGGAGGACGGGGAGAAGGGGGAGGAGGTGGAGGAGGAGGAGGAGGAGGACGGGGAGGAGAAGGGGGAGGAGGTGGAGGAGGTGGATGAGGAGGTAGAGGAGGTGAAGGAGGCGTAGATTGAGGAGGAGGAGGACGGGGAGTAGGAGGAGGTGGTGCAGGGGGAGGAGGGGGAGGAGGTGGAGGAGGATGAAGGAAGAGGAGGAGGAGGTAGAGGAGGTGAGGGAGGTGAAGGAGGTGAAGGAAGTTGAGATGGAGGGGGAGGAGGAGGAGGAGGAGGAGGAGGAGGGGGAGGAGGAGGGGGACGGGTGTAGGAGGGGGAGGAGGAGGTGAAGGAGGTGGAGATGGAGATGGAGGAGGAGGAGGGGGAGAAGGGAGAGGGGATGGTCCATGGTTTGGGTGTTTCATAGTATATAGATTATGGTCCAAGGTTTGGGTGTTTCTTCGTGTAAAGATTATGGTCCCTGGTTTGGGTGTTTCATAATACAGAGGGATTTAGTCCCTGGTTTGGATGTTTCATAATACAGAGGGATTTGGTCCATGGTTTGGGCGTTTGGTGTGGGTACCTTGAGGCTCTCGGTGCTGTTGTTCCTGCTGCTGCTGGGGCTCCCAGCCCTCTGATGGCTGCCAGGACTGCCAGCCCTCTGATGGCTGAAGCACAGTGCGTCGAAGCACAGAACGCCGCCCACGCAGTCCCCTATCAGACACACCTGCTCGGGGGGGAGACAAGCACGCACACACACACATACCGCACACACACAAACACACACACACACACACACACACGCACACACACACGCACACGCACACACACACGCACACAAATTTCAATTCAATTCAATTTTAATTGTATCGCCCTTAATCACAGTTACAGTCTCAAAGGGCTTAACAGGCCATATATTTATGACCCCCCAACCTAACCCTGGACCCCCAGAATGCAAGAAATAACTCCCCTAATTAGCAAGGAAGAAATCTTGATAAGGAACGCAGAGTGCGGGATCCAGGTGTGCTTAAGTGGCGGTGTGTGTGCGTGGGTGCGTGCGTGTGTGTCTAATAAGGGGCGGTTGCCACTGGTCACGTGGGAGTTGCAGTCGCCTTGTCAGAGAATGGTAGTCCTCTGGGGACCTGAGCGGTGGTTCCTCAGCTAACCAACTCAATCTGCAGCGCTTTTATTGGCCTCCATTAAAGTCGCTGCAGCATATTATCAAATTGCGTATGCTAAATTACAGAGGTGGTTATTGCACTGTGCTCGCCCATCCATTTCCCTCCTCTCTCTCTCTCTCTCTCTCTCTCTCTCTCTCTCTCTCTCTCTCTCTCTCTCTCTCTCTCTCTCTCTCTCTCTCTCTCTCTTTCCTGCCAATCCTTTTCTCATCTCCCGCTTTCCCTCCTCCTCTCTCCTCTCCTTTCCGCCCCAAATCCCTCCTCCCTCTCGTCCCCATCCTTTCCCCTACTCCCCCCTTCGGTCTTCCTCTCTCCTCTTCTCTCCTCCTCTCCTCTCCAATCCCTCCTCTTCTGTGCTACCCATCCATTTCTCGTCTTCCCCTTCCCTTCTCCTCCCTCCTCTTCTCTCCCTCCTTTCTCTTTTGCCTATCCTTTCCTCTCATCTTCTCCCTCCCTCCCTCCTCTCCTCTGCCCTCCCAGTTTCTCCCTTGTACCTCCTTCCCTCCTCTCGACTCCTCCTCTCTCTCCACCCCGGCTACTCATGCGCATCGCATCCCCCATTTTATCCCATTCTCTTCCCCCATCCTCTTCCCTCCCTCCCCCTCCTCCCCTCTACTCTCCCCCCTCTCCCCCACCGTCAGCGAGCACCGCCGAACCTCCGAGACCGAGGCAGCAGGGAGAAAAGGGAAGAGAGATGGAGCTCACCTGGCCCGTGAAGCCCTGGCCGTCCTCTGAGTGCAGGAAGCTCTGGTACACCTGGTTGGCCCGCACGATGACCGTTGCCACGGCGTCCAGGTATCGCGGGGAGGCGATGGCCAGGAGTGGCAGTGCGGCCAGGGGGAGGTGGTCCACGCTGCTGGACACACAGCTCTCATCGTAGCTGTACGGGTTCAGGCTGGGTGACACAGGGGAGAGAGGGGAGGAGAGGGGTGAGGAGCGACGCAGACAGAGGGACGAGACAGTCGGGACAGGGAGGAGAGAGGAGGAGAGGGGAGCAGTGAGGAGAGAGGAGGAGAGGGGAGCAGTGAGGAGAGAGGAGGAGAGGGGAGCAGTGAGGGGAGAGGAGGAGAGGGGAGCAGTGAGGAGAGAGGAGGAGAGGGGAGCAGTGAGGAGAGAGGAGGAGAGGGGAGCAGTGAGGAGAGAGGAGGAGAGGGGAGCAGTGAGGAGAGGGGAGCAGTAAGGAGAGAGGAGCAGTGAGGAGAGGGGAGCAGCAGTGAGGGGAGAGGAGGAGAGGGGAGCATTGAGGAGAGGGGAGGAGAGGGGAGCAGTGAGGGGAGAGGAGGAGAGGGGAGGAGAGGGGAGAGACGCATACAGAGGGAGCAGTTAGGAGAGGGGAGGAGAGAGGAGCAGTGTGGTGAGCGGTGAGGAGAGGGGAGGAGAGAGGAGCAGTGTGGTGAGCGGTGAGGAGAGGGGAGGAGAGAGAGAGAAGGACAGCGAGGAAAGGAGGAGGAAGGAGAGACGCATACAGAGGGACGAGGACAGGGAGGAGAGAGGAACAGTGGGGAGAGGGGAGCAGTGAGGAGAGGGGAGCAGTGGGGAGAGAGGAGCAGTGAGGAGAGGGGAGCAGTGAGGAGAGGGGAGCAGTGGGGAGAGAGGAGCAGTAAGGGGAGGGGAGCAGTGAGGAGAGAGGAGCAGGGAGGAGAGAGGAGCAGTGGGGAGAGAGGAGCAGTGAGGAGAGAGGAGCAGTGAGGAGAGGGGAGCAGTAAGGGGAGGGGAGCAGTGAGGAGAGGGGAGCAGTAAGGGGAGGGGAGCAGTGAGGAGAGGGGAGCAGTAAGGGGAGGGGAGCAGTGAGGAGAGGGGAGCAGTAAGGGGAGGGGAGCAGTGAGGAGAGGGGAGCAGTAAGGGGAGGGGAGCAGTGAGGAGAGGGGAGCAGTAAGGGGAGGGGAGCAGTGAGGAGAGGGGAGCAGTAAGGGGAGGGGAGCAGTGAGGAGAGGGGAGCAGTAAGGGGAGGGGAGCAGTGAGGAGAGGGGAGCAGTAAGGGGAGGGGAGCAGTGAGGAGAGGGGAGCAGTAAGGGGAGGGGAGCAGTGAGGAGAGGGGAGCAGTGAGGGGAGGGGAGCAGCAGTGAGGGGAGAGGAGGAGAGGGGAGCAGTAAGGAGAGGGGAGCAGTAAGGGGAGGGGAGCAGTGAGGAGAGGGGAGCAGTGAGGAGAGGGGAGCAGTGAGGAGAGGGGAGCAGTGAGGAGAGGGGAGCAGTGAGGAGAGGGGAGCAGTAAGGAGAGACGCAGACAGAGGGACGAGGACAGGGAGGAGAGAGGAGAAGAAAATGAAATAATGGAAAGAGGGAAGAAAGGAATAAATGATTGAGATGGAAGGAAAGAATGATGAAAGCTGAACCAGCAGATGAACCGGAACATGCTACATTAGGTGGTACAGTTCTCTGTCACGGTTACTACTAATATTATCAATATTGAGACATTAATATTCTATCATGACGATATGTGGGAATAAAGCAGGCCCCAAATATATTAACCTAACAAGACATACATCAACAGACCATCCTCCATGAAATGGGCCAAAGCGAGGTTAAGGGCTGGAACATAGTTAACTGATCTTAAAATCCCGTTTTAATGTCCATCAACTCAGGGAAGAGTTAATGGAAGATCTGTCCAATCTGTTCATGCTGCAAAGTAATCGTTTTTTCAGATAGATAGAAGGATTCTTCTGCTATGTGTGTGTGCCACGTGTAAATCAGCAGACCCAACCAGCGCACGCTAGCAATCAGTTCATGTGTCAGTGTGTGGAAAGAGCCGTCCTGGGCTCCATTCACCAGATAGGATGTGGAGCCAGTTAGCAGATAGTGTCAGGGCTCATGTGGGACAGCAACTGGGGACACGCAATCACAACCAGGACGTGACACACACACACACACACACACACACACACACACACACACACACACACACGCACACACACACACACACACACACCTGCAAGCAGGCATGCACACACACACACACACACACACACTAGGGCTGCTCGATTATGGAAAAAATCATTATCACAATTATTTTGGTAAATATTGAAATCACGATTATTCAAACGTTTTTTTTAGTTTGAAAACATGTTGCATTTATTCAGCATGTCACTCCCAAAAAACACTTTGTAACTGAGAACTTCGAAATTTCGCCTTAAAAAAATACACAAAATGGTCAAATAGAAAGTGTTCAAATCTAAAATAATGTACAGATATGTATCCAGCTGTTCTGCACTTTATATAAAACAAACAAAATATCGAAAACTCGATTATATTAGTTTTGTGATAGTTTGACGCTAAAATCGAAATCGCAATCAAAATTCAATTACTGTAATGGCCCAGCCCTAGCCTCCACCGATAGAGTCAGACTTACTGGGTACCAGCCAGGGATGGAAATTAACACCCGCCACACGCCATTTGCGGGTGGATTTGTATGGTGGCGGGTGAATTGTGTCACTTCACCCGCCACTGTGGCGGGTAATACTTTCCAGTCAGGTCCGATCAAATTGGCATATCTAATACATTCGTTATACGGCGCTGCACAGTTCCACAACCATTACTGTCAACATCCGGGCCCCTTCTTCCTCTACGCCTCTTTTGCTGAACTGCGACTGTCAATATCCGGGATAATATCGGTAACAGGGCTCTCAAGTCTCACGCGTTCGGCGTGAGACACACGCAATTCAACCCATGAACACGCTCACACGCCACACGTAGGGTAACCAGACGTCCTCTTTTGCCCCGGACATGCCCTCTTTTTGACACACTTTTAAAAAATGTGTGTCGGAATTTCAAAATCGTCCGGGATTTTATTAAAGCCTCATATATGTTCACATTGAATTTGCGTTGCGTTTCTCTGGGTCGTTCACAAACTAGTTAGGCTACGCCCTCCCCTACTCAGTTCTGTTCGCTTCGCATTGGTGGAAGTGAGTAGGGGGAGTGGCTAAGTAGAGCCTTCAGATTGGACGGTTTGACCTACTCAGTTACCGTCGTGTTTTGTATTTATTATTTTACCATTATTGTTTTATAGGGACAAACATTAACAAATTTCTCCTACAGGGGATTGATAAAGTTCTATCTATTGAACAGAAAGAAACACTTGGTCATACTTTACACACTTTACCACAGCATTGGCCTACTGAATGCCACAGATATATTTTCAGCATTGGACTGAATGCCACACATATTTTCTTCTGAATATTAGTGTTAAGGGCATATAATGCTTACTATCATACGTTAGTTACCATGTCTGTGTGGACACATTTGTATGCAGTCACATGTGAATACAAAAAAACAAATGTTCCTATTGACTTATGATGGTGTAGCCATGCATGTTGTTTTATTATTATTAATATGTCAATTCGTTTTTTAATGAAAATACTTTGCATAGATGAATTATCCCCAAACTTGTCATCGTAACACCAACTGATGTGTATGAAAAACACTTTTCTTATCTATTGTTACTATTATATTGTTTAAAATGTACGCATATATTAATAAATATATAGCGTATAAAAAGTGGCTGGTAAAAAAGATGAGTGGCTGGTCGATTTTTAAATCTACCTGCCACAGTGGCTGGTGGGCAAAAAAGTTAATTTCCATCTCTGGTACCAGCACGTCCCTATTGATCAGAATGGGATTTGACACCTTGAATGCCCAATTCTATAGAAACGAAGGTTCCACAGGTTCAAAGAACGTTCACTAAATCTCTCCTAGTCTTCTTCAAATGCAACCACTGAATGAGCACATTTCTCCATCATTCCCACTAAAGGCTTAGTTATGGTTCGACGTCGACGAAACACAAGGAGGTTCACACATTACATCCTTGCAGGACCCTCCTTGCGTCCACCGCAAGGGCCAGACATGCGCCTCCCAAAAATTGCGGGGTGACGCAGCAGCAAGGGCTTTGATTGGTCCACTCACTAAAACCCGACGCAGAACCAACACAGGTTAACGCGAGAAAAAGCGGATGCATTGTCATTGCGCTGCATCGACGTGGAACCATAGCTCAGCCTTCACAGTGACGAGCGAGATTTGTGACATTCCTAATGGAGCCACCATGTCGTGACTCTTTATGCAGATCATGTGGTCCTTTGATATCATCTGGCTCAGCCCCACTTCATCAGGGGGGTCCCAAAGGGCTCGAGAACAGTGTTTAGCCTCGAGGCAGGACTCTGTGTGCCAGGTTATTCGGTGTAATACATAATCCTGACATGGGCTTCATTAGAATCGCTGCCATTCGTGATTTGCTTCATTATGATAAATTGCTCCACGTAATGTAAGCACTCGCTTCGTTTCAATACATATTTGACAAATTATGCAATTGGCCATTAGAAACTTGTGCATGTTTGAGTTTTTCAGTGTTTTGAATATTGAGGAAACGGCTAATACCCTAGTATTTCCAATATGCGGTTCATAATTGATGGGACATTCTTCATAATAATGGCCTTCCACTTAAACAGGTGTTCTTCGAGTTTCTGGTTGGGATCACGGTGTGCCTTTCGCCC
This sequence comes from Gadus morhua, assembly GCF_902167405.1. Classification (NCBI taxonomy): domain Eukaryota; kingdom Metazoa; phylum Chordata; class Actinopteri; order Gadiformes; family Gadidae; genus Gadus; species Gadus morhua. The sequence goes on from NC_044063.1 coordinate 14,024,574, forward strand.
TTAAAGGTTGAGAACCACTAGACTTCATCACTGTTTCGGAGATCTGACTTCATGATTCTGTATTCATGGTAATTGGTAGCCTAGCTATTGCCAGACCAAGCTCAATCGTCGATTGCACGTTGGTCCGGGGAAGCTGCCGTCATTTTCTTCAGCACAAGAGGCGTGATCTATGGGCCTAGTTCAAATGATTCTGTACGCAATTGGCTGCTTGCCGCCGCTTCCCTGTTGTCATTGTGTTAAACCAGCCAATAGCGCGCCAGGGGGAAAAGCCAGCTTGGTGATTGGCTCCCGCAAATACTTATCGGAAGCAGAAAGAAATGTATTGCTCTTCTCCAAACCCTTCTGCAAGGCGAACTGAAGGCGCCGGCAGAATGGGCGTGGCTAGCCAGCCTAGGTAATTGGTACATTGTTAAAGTCCATACTAAGTCGCACCAAATGTCCCAATGCACAAAGTGCATAATCTAATCCAGACTGTACAAACAATTAACAAACTGTGGGTTCTGCCTTCAGAATGCAACACCACGACAACACAAAAGCCCGGAACGTAAAAGATGTGATAGGATGCTTCAAATCTAAAATAACATATGTGCAGGTTAAAACACAAGACACTTTAATCATATACGATACGATACGATAATACTTTATTTGTCAGTAGGGCACAACAATTCGTTTTGCGTCCCTGGGAAGGCCCCTCAAAACATTTAGGACATTACACGTAAACAAGTACAAATGACACATGACATGAAAGCACAGCGATTCACAAGCAGCACAGATGACAGATAGGCAAGCACAGGTGTTGACAAGAAAGACACAAGTACAGACACATGACACATGACATGGCACAGCCCACCGAGCACACAAAACACAAATGACAGGTAAGGCAATTTACAAAGACATACGAAGACTAATACCCATGGAATCATAAATGCGCTGGAATGTCATCTTAGTTTGTTCAGTAATAGAATGGACTGATGTACAAAGGAGTTTTTAAGCGAATCATTTTTTCCAGCAATATGTCTGGCTGAATTGTATTGAACGCCGCTGAAAAATCAAGAAAAATAATAATCACAACATCATGGAGAAAACCTTACACCAGTACTGATGAAGAGGCTAAATGAGAATAATAATGGTAATGGAGGTCCACAGATTGAAGTTAATATGTTTTTGCTACCATCACACATTACTGAAATGAAAAGAGTGCCCTTCTTAGAGTTACTCACTCGCTGAACAAAAAACAGAACCCAAAGCAGTCGATTTATCAACCTGACAGGGCAGGTCAAAGGGTGATACTACACCACCAGGTGTGTGTGTGATTAGCCGTTTGAAAATCAGCTTTTTCCTGTGTTTTAGTGACATCACATAGGGGCCTGTCCACCTAGATGTACGCTGGATAGATCCGTCCACCTGCCTACCAAGGCCACGTTTATGCATAGCAGGGTTTTTAGAGAAACAAATACCCCCCCCCCCCCCCCCCCCCCCCTCCGTTTTCAAAAATAACATTGTGCACACAACATCGTTATCAAAAAAGTTGTCATTTACATCAACCCGCATAAATACGCCGTCAAGCGCCATTATAACTATGCCAAACCCATGAGCGGCAGTGTAGGGAGAAGAATAAAGCCATGCAAGCCAATCAGAATCCTCTGAATCAACAACAACGAAAAAATGCCCATTCACACACTACGGTAAATGCGGATACGGACAGTTTCGTCCGGTCCCGGAGGTGTTTCGGCAGTAAATGGCTCCGTCGCCTCTGATCTTACGAATCCGGAGTGCTACGGGAGAACCGGAGCAATACCACCGGAAATCAGGGTGGCAGTATAGAGACAAAAAGTCAGACCATTCGCGAAAATAGATAGAGTAGTATAATATCTGATATGTATATTATATATATATATATTGTATTTGACGTTTTGTACTTATATTATACTATATACCTGACATTTTTATTTTATTGTTTATTGTTATTGTTCCACTGCTTTGGCAATGAGTTGTAACTGGTCATTTAACAACATTTTGAGGAGATAATCTGCGGGTTGGTGAGGGGTGTCACATGCCACCGCACACTTTTTGCACTTTTTTCCACACAAGGCAAAATCATCTCCACAGATGTCATGTTTGCGATTTTCGATGCCGTTAATTTGTGAAACGACAGTCACTACACTCTAGAGGATTTATTGCGTAACATCCATAACAACGCTGAAACTAGACGGAGGTATGAAGGGTAGTTCCGGGGGCAACGTTTGGGGCGACGGACGAATTTCGTCCGGATCCGGAGGTATGGATCGGCCTTAACACGAGCGACTTCCTGTTCCTTTCAAAACAACAGTTTAATTCATTTTTCACAATTTACCGGCTCTCGTTTTGAAGAATAATCACCGCGCCATTCGTTTCAATGGGAATCACGATGGTCTAAAATTTCAACATAAAGTGTACATATTTATAATTTGAAATTCGTCCCAACCTTTATACCACAGATACTATAGGGTCTATAGCATATAACCGCGTTTTCTGATTGCAGTAAGCTGACAGCAGTAAGCTGACAGCATCGCTAATTAACACCGCAACTGCAAATGAACCACACGGAGATAACCATGGCAGCCTGTCAAACACGTTTTCTTTTTGCGATCTTTCTGCGCATGCATCTGCCGTGTTGATAAACAAATAATCCCCTTATATGGCGCGAGGTTCGTTCGTGTGGACAGACAGCGGGCGCTCACATGACGTTAAGCATTTGTGGCGCAGAATGTGACGCTTGAGAACCTAAAACCCTGTTTCTCCCAGTTAACACGAGTTTCTAGAAATAATCGTTTTCTGTGATAAAAAACGTTTTTTTTGTGTAAATGAGGGCAAACCGCGTGGAAATATCTGCGTTTTCCCTTCGTGTAAACAGGGCCCAAGTGAACTGTAGCAAATGTTGCTTATCTATCCAAAACAGGGGGTCATGGTGGTCCTATGCATTCAATGTACCTGCAGGCGGGGGCTGAGGTGGTGAGACCGCCCCCCCTAACGAGGTAACTCAGGTGTACCCGTTCCCCTAACGAGGTAGCTCAGGTGAACACCGTTCCCCTTAACGAGGTTTCGGGCAGAACACTCATTAACCAGAGGAGAGATGCCTTGAACACAAACCTCCACCCGACAGAACAAGCTTTACATTTTATGTTTCCATTCTCTGCAGAACCGAGCAGACTCTCCTCCTCCTCCTCTTCCTCCTCCTCAGAGGATTGTTTTTGAGTGAAGAAGCGAGTAGAGAGACATGCGTTCAGTTGTCACTCCGGTTTCCCCCTGTGCACGGTGCCTCTCACCCAGTCCCTCTGGAGTGGAGACGCTGTCTACCAACACACACTTCTGTCGCTGCGGTGGCAGAGTGCCCCCTCTACCCCGGGGCTCTCCAAAGACAAAATGGAGGGGAAGAAAAGGCACAATGCCGTTATGTGCTGTATGTCATTACAGGTCTGCATAATGACGGTGACTCGGCTACGACGGGAGAGAGTCTGCCGGGGATAACCGGGAAAAACAAAGGTTTGGCCGTGGGGATGGTGCTGCTCCCACATTAGCTTCAGTCTGCGTCGTCACCGCTGTCTGCCAAGTAAACACACGTTCTCTCCCTGCATATTGTGGAGCACCAACAAACCAAGGGAGAAAGGCTGTTTCTATGATTAAAACAGCCCTGATAAAACACAACACATTCAAACCTGAGCGAGGAACATTGTACAGTGTTTGCAGCCCTATACTCTGAATAACTGTTTTTCAACTGCAGGTGCTACGTCCGATTACATTCCTGAAATGTGCACATTACCAATATAAAAAGTATGGATCATTAAAAATGTATACATATGAATATCATTCAGTAAATATAGTATTATTGCTTGTTATGTTTCCAAAATCTTGTCATATTCTGCATTCCATAATCCTTTCCATTGGATTCTGGAACAACATCATTGATGTTTGGTGGGTTGCTAAATGACCCAACTGGGAGCATGAGCAGCGTTGCTGACTTTCTCTCTCCCCTCTCCCCCCTGGCCAGGACCCTCCTGCAGTTTGATGTGTATCAAAGGGGTCACTCTGGGGTCCTCTCTGCTCCTTCACTGCCTGCGTATTCATCTACTGGTTTAGTTTAGTTTAGTTTAGTTTATTAAAGATCCCCATGTGACCGTTTGCATTGAGGTGGTCTGTGTAACCTCTTGATGACGACTTAGTGGCACACCTGAAGTCCAAGGTTGGGAACCGCTGCACTCGACCACTTTCCTCGACAACCACGAGGTCCTCACACATGAGAGGCAGAGATAAGTGCTGCTACACAAGGTGGCCGTAGAGGCCAGCTGCAGGTAACGAAGGAACGTTGCTCATGTCAATGACAGCCGTGTCCTGGCTGTGATTGTTACACTCCACCACCCTCTGATCACTTTCAATGAACAGGTCCTTATCCACACACACACACACAACCA